>NC_133399.1:39449010-39752041 GCF_047511655.1 Castor canadensis
CTGCCTTCCTGCCCTCACGGCTGGCGTGGGGCTCTGGTCAGGGCATTGGGCAGGGGAGGTCCCGCGGGGCTGTCAGACCAGGCAAGGACCCAGGACTCTGTAGATGAACATTTTCCCTTGCCTTTCAGCAGAAGGAGGGTCTATCAGTGAAGCCCCACAGAGGGTCCTTGGGCCAGGCCTCCACACAGCGGGGGACAGGAAGGAAGGGATGCGAAGAGCTGAGTTCTGGACAGGCCTCTTCTTTGCTGGACCACCTGGAGCAAGTCACTTCCTCTTTGAGCCTCAGTTTTCAGATGAGGGCAGGGACATTGGCCTGTTGTGTGCTCTGCATGGCTGCACTCCAGCGACACTGTCACCCTGTGTTTGCAGGAGCCCCCCGTGGGGTTCACCATGAGGAGTTAGCATGGATGTGGGCTAACCCTGCCAGGCTCCAGAAATGGAGGGGCCAGTGAAGCCAGAAGGGGCTCCTCTTCCTGCCAGTGTGGTAGCTCTCCTTGCCCAGCTCTGCTGCTCAGGATGCCCAGGGACTCCCCAAAGGGGGTGAGTGTGAGGAGTGCTGTGGGAGGCCCAGACACCCCAAATTCCAGTGCTGACTCGCTGAGCCTCCCCAGTTTCTTGAGTTTCACAGCCTCATGTATGGACTGTGACTCTTACCAGGGAGGGGCAGCGCTGTCAGTGCCCATCACCTCAGCCACCCATGGTGAGGGGGTGTGACCACCCTAGCTGGGGTGCATCCACATCCCAGGGAGAGCAAGAAGGGAACTAAGGCCTGTCTTCTGCCAGCTCACAAGGCCCAGAGCCTGGCCTGAGAGCTATAAATAGTAGGCAGCAGTGTGGACTCGCTGCTGTGGCCGCTTGCGTACTCATGAGTCAGCCTGCCTGGCTGGGGCTGGCGCCCGGAGGAGCCAGAGAGCCGGCCAGGGCCCTGCCCAGGGCCCACTGGTCACTCAGGAGATGAAGCAGCACTCAGCTGCCATCCCCAAGCATGGTGCCTGGCAGTAACCATGAGGGGCCACGTGATCCTTATGAACCGACAGGGAAACTGAGGCTCAAGGGGGTTCTGTCCCAGAACACAGCCACCCAGACCAGAGCAGCCGTGTCTGCCCATGGGGCTGTCTCCATCTCTGGCTGAGAGGAGGGTTGGGTTTGGGTCACCCTCTAAGGGACTCACACAGGACCAGGGCAGGAAGGAGCTCTGTCCAGGCAGCCCAGGATGGAGGGGGCACAGGAGGAGAGGTCATGGGATAATTTGAACCCCAGGCAAAGAAGCTGGATCCAGACCCAGAAGTGGAGGGAAACATGAATGGCATTAGAGTAGCAGAAACCATGTTCAAGGCTGAGTGTTGAATGCCAAGCTGGAGGGAGTGAGACTGGAGGTGAGGAAGGAGAGCAAGGCCAAGTCAGAGAGACGTGGCACTTTGAGCCCAGTGCCCTACCTTGGTGGCAGCAGTAGGAGAGAAGACAGAGCTCTTGGGGGCACTGCCACGTCTCCAAGGTAGCAGGAAGGGCCCACCTATGCCAATGCTGCTGAAACCCACCCCTATCACAGGGAACCTAGGAGCCAGGAGCCTGAGGGCCCCTGGGGCTCCCTCTGACCATCTGGTCACAACCCCAGCAGGTAACTCACTATCTAACAGATGAGCCTCTGTCCACACGGACTCCAGAAAGCCCCTCTTCTGGGTTCCGGCCTCCCCCGGGAAGGGGCCTGGGACTGCCTTGCCCTTGTGCCCGGGGTGGGAGCCTACCATGTGGTGTCTGCGCCCCAACGTCCAACTTCCAGTTAGCTCTGTGATACAGCCAAGATGAGTCTCTGCCTCCTGGTGCGAGAAAGGAGAGGACCATGGCCTGTTCTCCTCAGCTGCACCTCAGACACACAGACACATCAGATGAACAGATGTGTCCCTAAGACAAATGTGTATTCGAGATCAAAGCTGGGCATAGTGGTGCATACCTGTCACCCAGTCCTCAGGAGGAGCAGGCAGGAGGACGGTGAGTTCAAGGCCAGCCTGGGCTACACAGTGAGACCCTGTCTCAAAGTCTCCCCCCCCCCACAAAAAAGAACATAAACACTTGTTTATTCTCAGCTGTTTCCTGTGGTCCCCACCATCTCCCCCTTGACTGCCTCCCACAAAGGTCCAGCTGTCCTGACCCTCCTAGGCTGCAATCCCACACGTCTTCACTTCTTTCCTGTCCTCCTGGGGTGGGAGGGGACGTCCAGGTTTACTCCACTGATCTGACCACGGGCCACCTCTGCCTTCTTACGTCTGTTTTGTTGATTCACTGATGGATTTGGTCATTTCCCAGTGCGAAACCCTCCTGGTCGCCGTCCTGAGGATGACCAGCCCCCTGCCTCCGTTTTTCCTGTCCTCATCTACAGCTCTGCCCAAAGCCCCTTCCCTCTGCCCCCTCTTGTCAGCTCCCGGTGACCGCGCGCCCAGGCCCTCTCCTGCTTGCGATCCCCCTACCCGCGCGTCCCCAGGGCCCAGGTGACCACGTGGCACGGTAGGGGTTCGGGTTCCTGGCGACCTCCCTTCCCGGGGGGGCGCGGCCCGGGCGCGGGGGGCGGTGACCTTGGGCACGCGGCGGCCCCTCGCAGGTCCTGGGAGGGCGGGGCGGGCGGGGCGGGCGGGGCGGAGCGCAGCCGGCGGGCGGGGACAGCGCGGGCGCAACTGCGGCGGCGGCGCGGCGGCGCGGCGGCGCGGCGGGCGGGGGGCGGCGGCGCGGAGCGGACACCGAGCGGAGGAGCAGCGGCCGCGGCGCCACAGGGACCAGCGGCCCAGGTAGGCGGCAGGGCGTGGGGCGGGCGGGGGTCCGGGCAGCCGCACCCGGCCGACCCCGCGGGGCCTCCTCCCGCGCGCCCCTCCTTTGTCCCGGCCCCACCCTCGCCCGCCTCCCGGGCCAGGCCGGCGACGCGTTCCAGGGCCTCCATCCCGCGCCCTGGCCGGCCGCTCCGGTGCCCACCTTGGACAGCTCCTGTCCAGTGCTCTGTCCCACCCCTGCGCAGCCACCCCTTTCGCAGGGCTATGCTAGCTGACCTCTGGCTCTGTCCCCTGGAAGGGCTCCCTCCATGAGCTGTCTGTTGAGCCCTTGCCCCTTGTCCGCCACCCTCACCCTCTTAGCCCTCCACCCCTCTACCCAGCCCAGCCCCTCACTCAGGACCCCTCCCTCCTCTAAGGCCCTCTTTGAGTCCAGGGGAGCCCCTGGCCGGCTCTCCCTCTGGGCCCCCTGGAGCATGCCCTTTCTCAATGGAACCCCTCACTGGGGACCAACACCCCTGTTGGTCAGGCATCCCCCCAGACCTGTTTCTGGCCAGGGGCTCTCTGGTTCTCTTGTACCTGAAGCTGCTTGGACATCCTGGGCCAGAGGACTCTGGCTGGGCAGGCTGGCCTGGCCCAGGAGTGTCAAGGTGGGCTGCCTGGCATGGGTAGAGGCCCCAGGGCACTGCAGGCAAGCAGGGCTGGCTCTGAGTCCTGCTGAGTGCTCTGCTACCTTTTACTCTGTGACCTTGAGTTGGTCCCCACTCCCAACTCCAAGTTCAGTGCCATGACCCCTTCCCACAAAAAGATGTGGGAGTGGGATTCAAATCATGCCAGGTGGTCCCTGGACATGGATTTGGTTATTGAACAAAGAGTCCTAATTGGGGATCCCAGGCCCCAGCGGGACCCTCTGGGAGAGAGGACACTCATCAATCAGCAGGATGGGGGCTGCAGCCTTCCACAGCCAAAGCAAGGCAGAACACACCATCCTCAGCCACTCAGGCCCCAGGTCAGTGGTGGCAGTGTCCATCTTCCTATCAGTGTCCCCACTTCAGCCCCCTCCCCTCCAAAAACACAACGTTTGCCAAACTGGCTGCCACTGCCCCCCCCCCAGCCCACAGCCTCCTCCCCGGGCAGAAAATTGCAAGAGAGTACAATACACAGAGCCACATACCCAGCGTCACTTCCAGAGTTAGTCCACAGCTCCCACAAGTTTCCCTGTGCGTCACTGGGCTATGTGTCGGCTGTCGCTTTTATCATTCTTTTTTTTTTTTTTTTCTGACATGTCTGTTGCCTTTGATAATTCAGAAAGTGCCTTCTGACTCACCAGGACAGTCAAGCGTATCCCCGCTCTGAGCCCCAGGGGCTGTAATAATATTTTCAACTGTCCATCTCTCTCCGAGCTTCCTATATGTCAAGCACCTGCCTAAGGGCTTTTGACACATTACTGGTCCTAGTATTTCCATGAGGTAGGCAAGTGAATGTTCCCATTTCATAGATGAGAAAACTGAGGTCCAGGGACGTGGATTTTCTCAGCCTAGTTCACACCCCCAAGTCTTGCCTGATTCCAGGGTGCACTCAAATCCTTGACACATACACACACTCCCAGGGGAAGGAATGTACCCAAAGTGCATAGGGAGGTGAGGGCCTTGTCTACCCCTCTGAGGATCTCCTTGCCAAGGGACCCTCAATGAGGACACTGATTCTAGGCACAGGCCTCCTGCCTTCTTCTTCCTGTTCCCCTGGCCCTTGATTCTTCCCCCACCTCCAGCATATCAGGAATCGCTGTGCTGTGTGACCTTCCAAGGCCACTGGATCTTTCTGAGCACAAGTCGGAAGTCCTCTCTTAAGAGGGGAGAGATGCTAAGAGGACTCCCCCCACCCCAGGGACTTCTAGTCCTAAGGGACCTGAGACCTGAGCCAGCAGCCAGGACAGGCCAGACCATCACTTGGATACCTTGGCATTTTTGCCTGGGCTATGAGTTCCTGCCTCCTAGAGGGATGCTATACGGTCATGATTTGCAATTTGCCGTTCTTGGACTCCCAGTGTCAGAGTCACATTTATGAGGAGACAGGGGAACAATGCAAGTTTCCAGGGCTGTGGCCCTAGACCTAGTGATTCATCACATCTGAAGCTGGGGCCCTAAAATCTGCATTTAAAATTTCTCCTTAAACAGCTGCTTTGAGATGTAGAAGATAGAGCAGGGAGCCCGTGGTTGTTTGTTGGAGACACACAGTGTCACCCACTGGGATGGGACAGGAGGAAATGGAGGCTTGGGGATGAAGGTGGCCTGCTGGTCACTCAGAGCCACTCAGGTGTGGAGCTGGTAGCCAGCAGTCCTAGCCCTCAGGAACCCATGGCCACCCTGGGGAGAGAGGGGACCCTAGCAGGGCCGGAGAGGGGTGCCCACAACTGGGGAAGGAGTCGTCCAGCTCAGAGGCCCCTTGGGAAGGCTTAGGCCCCAGGTATTTTTAGGGGGAAGAAAGCAAAAGGGCTGGCAGGGAGCCCGTCTGCAGGACAGAATTGCAAAGTCAGCCCACTCAGCCAGAAGGGCCTCCCAGGGCGCAGGGCATGTGCCACGTCCTCTGAGGAACCTCACATACTGTTGCTGGGGCCGGAGTTGTCCTCTCCAGGCTGGGTGGCCTTTCTGCTCTGACTGTCCTCTCTGCACAGGGTCGGTCTGGGGTTCTAGCAGCCAGCCTGGCCCCCACCCGGTGGGGAAGATGCCGGAGCAAAGCAATGACTACCGCGTGGTGGTGTTTGGTGCTGGCGGCGTGGGCAAGAGCTCCCTGGTGCTGCGCTTTGTGAAGGGCACGTTCCGCGACACGTACATCCCCACCATTGAGGACACCTACCGGCAGGTGATCAGCTGTGACAAGAGCGTGTGCACGCTGCAGATCACGGACACCACCGGCAGTCACCAGTTCCCTGCCATGCAGCGGCTGTCCATCTCCAAGGGCCACGCGTTCATCCTGGTGTTCTCTGTCACCAGCAAGCAGTCGTTGGAGGAGCTGGGCCCCATCTACCAGCTCATCGTGCAGATCAAGGGCAGCGTGGAGGACATCCCCGTCATGCTGGTGGGCAACAAGTGCGACGAGACTCAGCGGGAGGTGGACACCCGCGAGGCCCAGGCCGTGGCCCAGGAGTGGAAGTGCGCGTTCATGGAGACATCGGCCAAGATGAACTACAACGTCAAGGAGCTCTTCCAGGAGCTGCTGACGCTGGAGACGCGCCGAAGCATGAGCCTGAACATCGACGGCAAGCGCTCCAGCAAGCAGAAGAGGACAGACCGCGTCAAGGGCAAATGCAGCCTCATGTGAGGGCACCCAGGCCCCGCCCACCGCCGCCGCCGTCTCCGCCCTCCCCTGCTCCGCTCCTCCCTGCGCCACGTCCTCCCTGTCCTCCCTGTCCTCCCTCTCCTCCTCCTCCTCCCTGTGCCACGTCCTCCTCCCTGTCCTCCTCCCTCTCCTCCTTCCTCTCCTTCTCCTCCTCCTCTTCCTCCCTCTCCTCCTCCCTCTCCTCCTCCTCCTCCTCCTCCCTGCTCCACGTCCTCCTCCCCTCCTCCCTCTCCTCCTCCTCCTCCCTGCTCCACGTCCTCCTCCCCTCCTCCCTCTCCTCCTCCTCCTCCCTGCTCCACGTCCTCCTCCCCTCCTCCCTCTCCTCCTCCCTCTCCTCCTTCCTCTCCTCCTCCCTCTCCTCCTCCTCCTCCCTGCTCCACGTCCTCCTCCCCTCCTCCCTCTCCTCCTTCCTCTCCTCCTCCCTCTCCTCCTCCTCCTCCCTGCTCCACGTCCTCCTCCCCTCCTCCCTCTCCTCCTCCCTCTCCTCCTTCCTCTCCTTCTCCTCCTCCTCCTCCTCCCTCTCCTCCTCTTCCTCCCTGTTCCATGTCCTCCTCCCCCTCCTCCCTCTCCTCCTCCCTCTCCTTTTGCTCCTTCTCCTCCTCCTCCCTGTTCCATGTCCTCCTCCCTCTCCTCCTCCCTCTCCCCCACGTCCTCCCTGTTTCGCATCCACCTCCCTGTCCTCCTCCTCCCCTCTTCCTCCCCTTCCTAAATCCCCCTCCTCCACCTTCCCTTTCCATGTTCTCCTCCCCTCTTTCTCTCTCCTCCCCTTCCATGTCTTCCTTTCCCTCCTCCTCCCCCTTTTCCTTCCAGTTCTCCTTCGTTTCTCATCCCACATGTCAGCTGGGGAAACCAAGGCTGCTTGGTCAGCCTGGGGCAGGGCTGGGCTCCCACCCAGTTCCTTCACATCACTATGGCTCTTCCCACTCCCGCCCTCTTGCTCTGTGTGTACCCCTCAACCAAGCACTGGAGTTGACCCCTTGTTCCACTGATGGAAAGACAGGGAGCCAGCAAGAGGAGCTGCTGGTCTCAGCCCAGATTGTAGAGGCTGCCTTTTCTTGTCCAGGCCTGAGACCCCATCTCTGTCCCTTTCCTTTGAGCGCCCCAGTCAGACCTGCACCTCTGCCCCAACATTTGATCACTGTGACCTTCGGGGGAGGGTGGAGTTGAAATGCACACTGACTTCAGATTATTTTCCTCCTTTCCTCCTCTGTGCTGTTGAACACACACCCCATCCCCTTCTCCCTTGTGACCTCTGACCTGTGCCCTTCCCCTGGGTCCCAGAGCACCTCTGTCACCCCATCCTCATGACGGGGTGGAGGGGCCCAGGGATGGGCCTCAGGCCACCAGGCAATAACCACAGGCCTGCAGCAGTCCTGCCAGCTCCATATCCCACCACTGGGGCCGGCAGACAGCCACAGCACAAGCCGGGGACCAGCCAGCCAGGACTGTCCCTAATGCGGCATGGGATCCTGATGCCCAGAGGGTGGAAGGGCTTTCCAGACACTTCCCACCTGGGGACTGGCCTTCCATCCAGATAGAAACATGGCCTGGCAGCATGTCATTGCCAAATCCTTGGTTGGGGGCCTGGGGAGCTGAGGATGATGTGCTGGGTTCTGCCAGGGAGACAGCAATCAACCAAGCCTCTTTCTAGGGCGGGCAATGCCCGAGGGGTCCTGGAAGAACCTGCCTTGCCTGCCTCCTCCCTGAAGTGCACCCCTGAGACAGGGTCCCAGGGAGGGTACCAGAGTGGAGGACCTACTCTGAGATTTGAGGTGTCTGTGAGAGTGGGGAGCTCTACACTCATGGAGGCTTTGGGGCTATGTCCCACATAAACAGGGGGACTGTGGAACCATGGATGGTGAGGCTCAGTGTGCATGGACAGTTATGTGTTTGTTGCCGGGATGCTGCGTTCTGCACTAGTTCGCATGGACTGAAGGTATAGGATAGGTGTAGGGAGGGTAACGGGCCATGTGTATGACTGCCAGCAGGCATTGATATTTGTGGTTTTGGTGTGAATCTCCGTACCTGATTTATTTATAAACCTGTTTGTTCTCTGTGTCTGAGGAGCACTGTGTCTGTCCCAGTCGGATGCAAACTGACTCACGGCTCAGAGTCTGTATGGGTCAGCTAGTGCTGTGTAACAAGTGAGCAGTGTACCAGCCTGACACTGCTCAAGTTTATCATCTCACAGGTTCCATGGGCCAAAGGCCCTAATGGGGCAAGTTGGACTCTGGACTTGGTCTTGATCAAGGTGCTGGTTGGGTTGAAGTCTTGTCCGCATTTTGTTAGCTGTAGTCAGTGGACACCCCTGTGAGCACCGCTGTCATTCATTTCATGAATGAATGATATCCAATCCTCATTCTAACTAATGAGCCATAATAGCTAGCAATGTGAGTGTTAAATAAAACCTTACAAAACAATACAGGTTCAGATTTAAAAACATATAGAGTCCTGGTACTATGGCTTTCATGTATGTTAAGCAGAATTCAATTAATGTTTACAGAGCTCTTATTATTTGAGCCTATCCAAAATATAGCTAAAGCAAAAAAGGGCTGGTGGAGTGGCTCAAGTGGTAGAGTGTCTGCCTAGCAAGCCGGAGGCCCTGAGTTCAAATGCCAGTTACTGCCCCCAGAGTGAAATGGTCAGATAAAAGTACTGGTTTGTGAGAATATTGGGATATGGGTAACATCTCTTGCTTCTTTAAAAATGCCTGCAAATTATTCTGAAGCATTTGTGGAAGAAATATTTTTAAATATTCGAAGGTTCAATGAGGAAGGATCCACTTTAAGCTCGAGCAGTTGTCTCAGCATTTGATGCCTTTTGGTTGCAAGTTCCTCACCAACTGTCAGCCCGGGGTCACCTTGGTTTCTTGCTATGCGGACCTCTCCATTGATGACTCCAAATGTGGGAGAGAAGGTAACCTAGCAGAGGGAGTGTGCCTCTCCTGGAGGTGAGGGAGCTGTGTTGTGTGTGTGTGAGAGACAGAGAGAGAGAGAGAGAGAGATAGCACTGAGTGGCTATTCAGCCACAAGGCCATGTGTGACAGACAGGTGTCAGGTACTGTTCACGTGTGTTTGTGGGCACACATGGAGAGGCAGGGAGTGTGTGTGTGTGTGTGTGTGTGCACGAGCGTGGCTGCCCTGGGTGTGGACAGAGCTCCTGTAGAGCTGGTGGCATGGTGTCTGAGGATAGCTGAGCCCCCTGACTTCTGACCAGTTCAGGACCCCCAGCAGCTGGTGTTCCCCCTCCCTGCCCCAAAGTGGCTCCTGGCTGGACAGGGCTCTCAGTCCTTTCTCAGGGACACACCCTGATAGCACAATCTCCCGGGGTCCCCGCTGTCCCCAGATCTCTCCTGCCCCAGCCCTGCCTGACCATGGGGGGTACTGGGCAGTGCAATAGGAGGGGCCGAGCCTGTCCTGGCTGCTGGCCATCCCACCTGGCCATCCCTGGTGCTGGGGACCCTGCCAGGCCACGCTTGCTGTGACCCCTGTCCTTCTGTCCCTCCACCCTGCATGTGGGAGCCCCCAACTCCACTGTGGGGTCTGTGTAGCTCGCTGTAGACATAGTCTTCCTGCAATAAAGAAGTGGATCCTCAGTAGTGCCAAGCCCCTTCTTTGGGGTGGGGAGGGCAGCTCACTACCAGCAAAGGATGAGGGTCTGGAGGGGTGGGCAAGGGAGGGATGAGGGGAAGTGGGTGGAGGGTGGTGAGGGAGGGAGGCGATGAGGACCTGTGTGGCAGTCAGGGTCAGGTGTGACTGGTGGAGAGGACCAGGTGAGGGGGTGAGCACCAGGGACCTGAAGCACGGAAGGAGGTGTAGGGTTGTCTACTCTGCAGAGCTGCAGTGCGACACTGCTTCACGCGGAAGCCTTGGGGCTCATCCTCTGCACACGTTAGATGGGGGTTTCCCCATCTGTTCTGCACACATCAGCTGGAGGTCCCAGGACTTTCTGTGACCTGGGCAATGTCCCTGCAGGGCGCAATGGTGGAGGAAGCTAGGCAGGGAACGGTCTTCCCAGCTGGGGGCCCCTCCTAAGGCCCAGGCCCTTCCCTGGACAGCTTCCTGGCATTTACCCCTCATTTTCAGGGATGGAATCATCCACACAGAAAGTAAGAGACACCACTATATGCTTGGCCCTGTCCTCAGTGCTGGGGACAGACTGGTCACCAGCACAAACTCCGGGGTGCCTCTCAGAGCTCATAAGCTATAGGGAGAATTTCCCCAATAAGATAAAAGCTACATACTGCAGAGGTAAGCTGGTACCTCAAAAGTGACCTGGGGGTGGCAGTCCAGGCCACCTGACTTAGGAAGTGACATTTGAGCTGATCTGAAAAGGCAGGGGAGAGGCCAGCCCCAAGAGGGCCAGGGATGGAGCATTAGGCAGGGGGAACAGCATATGCAAAGGCCCTGAGGCAGGACCCCTCTGAGACCAGTGGCAGAGAGGTCAGAGGGGTCAACCAGGGTCCATGTCTGTGCAGAGAGTTAGGGCTTTCATGACAAGGACATCAGAGCTGGGGATAGAACCCAGAGTTCAGCACATGCTCCAACACTGAGACCCACCCTTAGCCCAAGTGCTGTATGTAATAGGGCAAGAAACCAAAGGGCCTCAGTTTCCCCATCTGTACTATATGAGTATGTGGCTCGAGTCCAGCTGCCGGGATCCCAAGAGGCAGGGTAGGGGTAGTGGTTAGAAGCACATCCTTGGCGTCAGGAGTGAGCATGGCGGGAGCCCGGCTCCATGGCGGGGAGTTATTTGTGAAAAGTACCCAGTATCCACCATAGCACAGAGTTGACCACCCCTTTTATTTATCCAAGTGACAGTGGCTTTGAGAAATACTTTGCTGAAAGCACTTTGTGTCCCCCTTGGGGACATGCAACCTGTATGTTCTCATGGAAGTTAACGGTAGGGACAGAACTATGGTAAGTGATGCACTCACTTTGAGCACAAAATTTAAGGGGATTTCGACCCCTTCCCCAAACCTCAGTAATCATCTGGGCATGGAGGTTCACACCTGTAATCCTAGCTGCTCAGCAGGTGGAGATTGGGAGGATCAAGGTTCAAAGCCAGCCCAGGCAAAAAGTTAGTGAGATCTCCATCTCAATCAATAAGCCAGGTGTGGTGTCATACAGCTGTAATCTCAGCTACTCAGGAGGCATAGGTAGGAGGATCACTGGCTAGGCCAACCCCAGGCAAAAATGCAAGACCCTATCTGAAAAATAACTAAAGCAAAAAGGTCTGGGGGTGTGTTTCAAGTGGCAGAGTGCCTGCCTAAGCAAGTGTGGGGTCCTGAGTTCAAACAAAAAAAATTGATAAGATATAAAAATCTGCACAGAACAAAATATTAAAATTCTCAATAAAGACAGGATCCAACATTGCCATGTGAATCTCAGACAAAAGAAAAAATTATGTGTATATATGTATATCTTCTCTATATATTATATATTTTTATGCATCTTTATATATCATTATGCATATATATCTTTGTGCATTTTTACTTTCTGCTTTTTTGCGGCACTGGGGTTTGAACTCAGGGTCTCGCACTTGCTAGGCAGGTGTTCTACCACTCAAGGCACACTGGCAGCCCATCTATGCATCTTTTAGTGGTTAATTTTTTTCCAGAAGGTGATAGCCCCCATCAACGCTAGAAAGAATTCTGGGCATGGTGTTGCCTGCAATCCCAGCACTTGGGAGGCTGAGGCGGGAGGATCTTGAGTTTGAGGCTGGTGAGGGCTGCATAGTCAGACCCTGTCTAAAAATAAAAATAGCCAGGCGCTAGTGGCTCACACCTGTAATCTTAGCTACTTGAGAGGCAGAGGTTGGGAGGATCACAGTTCGAGGCCAGCCCAGGCAAATAGTTTGTTAGACGCCCCCCATGTCCAAAATAACCAAAGGAAAATAGACTGAAGGTGTGGCTCAAGTGGTATTGTGCCTGCTTTAGAAGTGTGAAGCCCTGAGTTCAAACTCCAGTCCCATCAAAACATAAAACAAAACCCAGAAAAACAAAAAACACCAAAATCCCAAACTGAATATGCAACTACCCACCAACTGCAGTCCTGGACATTTGTCCCAGAGAGACAAAGATTTACATTCACATGTGAATCATATATGTTTATGGAAGCTTTATTTGTAAAAGTCAAAAACTGGAGTGTTGGTGGATCCGCTCAAGTGTAGCAAACATGAGGCCTGGAGTTCAAACCCCAGTACTGCCCCCAAAAAAACCAAAAAAATGGGAAGCAACAAAGTTGGGCTTCAATGTGTAGACCAGTGGTGGGTGTTTAAACTGGTTCCACTGTGGAATATCATTCAGCAGTCAAAAGGAATAGGCTGGGGATGTAGTTTAGTGCAAGGCTCTTGGTTGAGTCCCATGGTAGGAGGAAGGAAGGGAGAGACAGGAGAGGAGAGGGGAGGGGAGGGGAGGGGAGGGAAGGGGAGGGGAGAGGAGAGGAGAGGAGAGGAGAGAGGAGAGAGAATTACTTAGAGAAATAAGTTTACATTCTGTGTACCTTCATCTATAGAATGTTTTTGTTTTTATTTATTCAGTTATTTTTGAGACAGAGTTTCCCTGTGTAGCCCAAGCTGGCCTTCCCTTTGAAGTGATGGGAATAAAGGTGTGGACCACCATACCCCAGCAATCTTGAACTGACAAAAATCATAGAAATAGAGAAGCGGTGTGGGAGGCTGGACAGGGGAAGCTGGCGTGAGCAGGAAGGGCAGAGGGAGGGCTCCCCCTAGCGGTGGAAACACGCTGTTTCAAGGTCAATGTCCTGGCTGTGACATTGTGCTACATTGTTGTACAGTGTGGCAAGATGTCACTACCCTTGAGGGAGAACTCAGTGGAGGTACACAGGCTTTCTATTAGTTCTACATCTGCACGTGAATCTATGCTGATCTCAATCTAAAAAAAAGGGTGATTTTAAAAAGGGAGGGGGTTGGGTGTGGTGGTGCGCGCCTGACATCCCTGCTACAACAGGGATCCTGGTTCAGGCCAGCCTGGGTATCAACGCGAGACCCTATAGGAAAAATAACTAAAGCCATTGGGGGCATGACTTTGAGCCCCTGCCTAGCAAGCGCAAGGCCCTGAGTTCAAACCCCAGAACTGCCAAAAGAAACAAGCCAAAAAAGGAGAGAGAAAAGAAAGGGGGAAAAAATCGGTTCTGCATTTTGAATATTAATTGTGGATTTAGCTATTAAAAATGTTTATACATATTTCAAAACATACTGTAGGACACCGTAAGTATACACCATTTTAATTTTTTTGTGGGTGTTCCCAAGGTTTGAACTCCAGGCCTCACACTTGCTAGACAGGTGCTCTACCACTTGAGCCACTCCACCAGCCCTTTTTTGTGATGGGTTTTTTTCGAGATAGAGTCTCAACGAACTATTTTCTGGGGGCTGTCTTCCAACTGAGATCCTCTGATCTCTGCCTCTGGATTACAGGCGTGAGCCACCGGCGCCTGGCTATACCATTTTAATTTGTCATTTTAAAAAATGAAAGTCAAAAAGTTAAAATTTGAATTTAGGATAGATGTCTCACCCTGAGTTCCCCCTGGAGTTATAGGTGCCCAGTGACTTCATTCTATAGCTACAGGAAATCTCTGGGTATTCTGATTTTTCAAGAGCACCTGGAAATCTGGATTTATTTTTGTGAAACATCCTGATTTTTTTTTTTTTTCTTTTTTTGGTCTGGCTATGTAGCCCAGGCTGGCCTGGAACTTGCAATCCTCCCGCCTCTGGCTGTACCACCATGCTTGGCTCATTGATTACTCATTTATGAATTATGGAGGACTTTTGAGTCTCATTTTGCCTGGAGGGCCACCACGTTGCAACCCCTGTTTAGACATCTCTTCCAGGATGTGGACAGGAGACAGTCTGTCCAGGGGACGGCAGGGAGGGGGATGCCCATGGCACATGCAGGATCAGCTGGAGCCCAGAGAGTGAACAGAGAGGTTCCTGCAGTGACAATAGGCATCCTGGGGAGGCCTGGGAGGCTCAGTAGCTGGGGATCACAGAACCTCACCCGGTCACCAACTATGGTGGTTCCACTGTGCCCCCATATCACAGGGGAGCTTGTTAAAGCAGGTTCCAGGGTTCAGTTCACCCTGCAGAATTCTGGTTCCTTTGGTCCAAATGGAAGTCCAGAATTCTGCAATTTAAGATCTAGATTCCATGAGAACCGGTGGAATAGTGACGACAGGTTTGGGCGAATGTCATCGGGTTCACATCTCGGAGACTGTTTCCTCTGTAAAATGGGGATAATAATCTCCATCTCCAGGCCTTAACGAAGAGGGTTCCACAAGAGGGAGCCTACATATACTGCTCAAGAAATTACTTTTTTTAATTGACAGTTTCCCCTCCCCCTACAAGTGAATCTTTGGGGTTAGAATCGGAATCCGAACCCGCGACCCCTTCTCCGGATTCGAACTCGCGTACTGCCTCTAGTCTTCTTGACGCAGTCCTATCCCTTGAAAGCGGCCCCTCGCCCGCCGCAGAGTCCACAGTGTGCCAATGTATATTAGCATACTCCCGCCTACCAGCCGGTTTTCCGCTCGCGGGTGGTCAGCGGCGCTGTCACTTATTGCTCCGCCCTGGCCCCGCCCACCATGGAGCCCCGCCCCTCTCTCCTCGGCGCAGCCTACCCCGCTGCCTGTCCCGCGCCCCGCCCTGGGTTCCGGCCTCTGCCACCGTGGCTTGTGATTGGTGGCGCCAGGACCTCGGGCCCAGCCTCCCGCACAGGCCCCGCCCCGTGGAGGGAGCGAGCACTCGCGGGCCGGGGCGGCTGGTTCGGCTGCGCGGAGGAGCTGAGGCGACCGCGGGCCCGAGCGCAGGTAAGGGCGCCCGCTCGCGGGCCGGGAGGCTCCGGGACCGCTGCGATCTGCCTGCGAGCCGAGCTGGGGGGTCGGGGTCAGCTGAGGACGGCGTTGCGGCTGGGGGCCCAGGCTGCAGCTGGGGGCTGGGGCTGTGGCTGGGACGCGGTTAGCTGTGGAGTGGGGTGCAGTTGGAGGGTCGAGGCTAGCTGGGGAAGAGCTGGGGTTGGGGCTCCTGGGGTTGGAGTTGTGGGTCTGGGTGGGGTGTTCGGGTTACCTAGGGAGGGGTCTGAAGTTGCAGGTCAAGGTTAGCTGGGGAGGGGGCTGGAGTCAGGGTGGAAGTTAGTTGGGAAGGGCTGGAATTGGGGTGAAGTTAGCCAGGGAGGTGTTGGAGTCAGGGTGGAGATTTGCTGGGGAGGGGGCTGAAGTTGGGGTGAGGTTAGCGGGAGGGCTGGGGTGGAATTAGGGATCTGGGCTAGCTAGCAAGGAGGCTGACAGTGGAGTTGGAAGTTGGCTAGCTCGGGGGGTGGGTGAGTTGAGGGGGGATGATATTTGAGGAGGGAGCCCCCACTGGAGTATAAGGCCCATATTAGTGGGGAGGGTACGGGGATAGGGTTTGAAGTGGGATTTGCAGGAGAGGGGGCTGCAGACAATTAGGAATTGGGAGAGCTGGGGAGGGGAGTGAGGGACATGTTGGGGAGGTCTGGTCTGTCAGAAAGAGCGCTTGAAGGATCGGGGTTAGGGCTAACTGGAAAGGGCCGAAGGACAAAGTTAGGGCAGAGCCAGGGAGGAGCTGAGGATGGAGGCGGGGGTCGGGCTTGTCCCTAAAGGGCTTGAGAATCCTTAGAAGGAAGGGAGAACTTGGCCATGACTGGGGTTAAGCAGGGAGGGGCTAAGATGGGGTGATGAGTAAGGAAGTGGGGAGACCACTGGCAGGTGTCTTGCCAGACACGGATGAGAAGGAAATTGCAGGGTGTCCGGTGGGATTTGATTATAAGGCGTGGAGGGGTGGGGGGGGCTAGTAATTTTGGTGTTGGCAAAGCCCCTTGTGAACGGTTGAGCTGGGGGAACTGAGAGCACCGGTACCGTCTTTCTAGGATGGAGGGTGCACAGGGGCAGAAAGACTCACATGGGTGACTGAATTTTTCAGAAACTCCAGTGGGAGTTTTGGGTACGATGGTATTGAAGGATGTGGGTGGCACTTATTTTTCCCGGTTAGTGGGGGCTGCTTGGGGTTGGAGGTGGGTGGCTGAAGACAGGCTGACGAACTGAAGCATCAGGTCCCCAGCTAAAGTCTGTAGACTGTTGCGAGGTGTCATGAGGTCAATGCCAAGTTCATGGGGTCAGGGGCAGTCTTCCAGCGACCATGTCGGGGGCTCTGGGGAATGGGGCTGTATTCAGAGTTGCCTCTAGCTGATGTCTTGTGGCTGTCACCTCAGAGCCGTCATCCTCCCCCACCAAGTGGGAATAACAAAGACAGTAGCAATACCTAATGGGGTCTTTGCTAGGAGGTAGTGAGAAAGTGCGTAACGCATGCTCCCAACACGTGCTGGCGGCCTAGTGAGCATGCGCGAAGCTTTGAGCACAGTGTTCTAAATTAGGGCTTGTCTTGGGGGGCAGGGAGGAGATGGGTGCAGGGAGAATGACAGGGTTGTCACAGAGGAGAGGGAAGGAGAGAAGGGAGAGAGGGAAGGAGGAAGGAAAGGAGAAAGGGAGAGAGGGAAGGAAGAAAAACAAACATTTCCGTACTACTAAAAGTGAGGAAAAGGCTGTGGGGTGTGGCTCAAGTGGAACTGAATACAAGGCCCTGAGTTCAAATCCCAGTTCTGTCTCCCCCCCCAAAAAAAGCGAGGAAAAAAACTACATAGGGAAAAGAATCTAATAGCCCAGGACTAGTACTCACACCTGTAATCCTAGCTCTGAGATTAGGAGGACAGTTCTCATCTGAAGAGGAGAAAAGAAAGCACACTGATTGTAGAGATGTTAGACAACCCGATTTATTCCTAGGTGTGTCTTCTGTGTGGCTTTTGAATCCTGGCTCTTGAGTTTCGTTTGTGACTACTGAGCACTGAAAAATGCCAGTGTTTACAATCTGCTTCCTTGGTTTTCACGTGGCGCTTGAGGCTTATTTTGAAGAAGCTTGAAATCTCTGGGTAATTTTCGGTCTTCTAGATGCTTTATTTAGAAAAACAGTGAGCCTGCGCTGACGTCTGTAGTCCTAGCTACTTAGGAGGCAGAGATCAGGAGGATCACAGTTCAAGACCAGCCCACTCAAAAAGTGAGACCCTATCTGGAAAATACTCAACACAAAAAAGGGCTGGTGGAGTGGCTCAAGTGATAGAGCACCTGCTTAGCAAGTGAGGCCCTGAGTTCAAATCCCAGTACCACTAAGAAAATTAATTTAAAAATGAGTCTTACTGGGCTGGGATGTGACTCAGTGGTGAGCACTCATGAGGACCTGGTTCCATCCCCAGCACTCCAAAAATGTAACAACAGCAAAAGGTGTTTATTAAACTCTTTGTATTTTCAAAGAGGCTTCATCAAGCTTTTTTCTTTTCTTTTTTTTTTTTTGGTGCTGGGGATGGAACCCTAGGCAAGTACTCACCACTGAGCTGCACTCGTAGAGCCTAACCTTTGTAAAAATTTATTTTTTTCATGTTTTGAGACAGGGTCTTGCTGTGTAACTCAGGCTGACTTCAAACTCTAGATCCTCCTGCCTCAGTTTTGCAAGTCCTGGGATTATAGGCATGCATCACCAAGCCCAGTTTGTAATTTCTTTACGAAGACCCATGCCTGGCCTCTGTACATTTGGAACTTTGCAGAAAGGACCATAACTGTGATATTGGTCAGAGGTTGGCATAAACAAAGAGTTCTGACTTTGTTCCTTGTGGGCTTCTGTGTTATAACCACCAGGAACAGCCTGGAGATGCCTGTCCAAGCTGGCTTCTCATTCTGGGGAAGGTTTGTCACAGGCACGTGTCCTTTCACAGCCAGCTCCTGTAATCCCATGTTCCCAATGTCTGTCTACCCAGGGCTGTTCATTTTGGCATTTCTTCACCTTGCTTCACTGCTGCTGGTTTGCGCCGTCCTTGACTCAGCCTGTGTCCCTTAGGGGCTGGAGAAAAGCCACCATGGTGACTGAATGGGAGAGTTGAGGGGCTGGGGTGAATTGTCTGGGCCACAGGCTGGCCTTTGCTTCCTTCCTCCTCCTCCTCTTCTTCCTCTGGAATCAGCCAAGTTGTTCTCCCTGGGGTCCAGGGAGACCCTTGCTGGTCCTGGTCCTGCTACAGGTGAGTGGCAGGCCTTGTGGGCAGCTCTGAGAGGCTTCTAGAAACGGTTGCAGGTTCTTCCTGAGAGCCCTGCAGAAGGGGAAGTCTTAAGGCTTTTTGAGTTTTAAATGGAGGTGTAATTTACATATCTTAAAATTCAACCATTTTAAGCATAGAACTCAGGGCTCTTTTTTTTTTTTTTTTTTGTAAGCTTATCAAATTGTACAGCAATCCCATAAACTGGTTTTAGAACTTACCATTAACCCAGTAAGATCCTTTCTCCCCCTGAGCTGTCACCCTGTCCCCTGCCTAGCCCCTGGCACTCACAGAGTCTACTTCCTCTGGATCCTCCTGTTCTGGACGTTTCCTATCAATGGAGTCACATACTGTGGGGCCTTATGTGTCTGCTTCTCACTGAGCACGGTGTCCTTAAGGTCCCTCCATGATGTAGCATGGGTCAGAGTCTTGACTTGTTCACGGTGGAGTAATGTTCCAGTACCTGGATGGAGCACGCTGTGTGTCTATTTGTCCATCTGTCTATGGGCCAGCCTGGGCTGTTTCTACCTTTTCACTGTTGGGAGCAGTGCTGTTACTTAAATGGTTTTGCCCTGGCATAGGTGACTCTCGGAACTGAGTGGGGTGTGGGTCTGGGGGTGCTTTTGCCCTTCTGTCTGCTGACCTTTCCCACCCAACGCTGCCCTGTGGACTCACAGCTGTGCCACGTTGCTGAGAGCCTCTGAGTGCCCAGATGGGTCTCTGTCCCTCCAGCTTTGGTGCTTGGCCCCTCATGACCAGAGCATCTTCCGAGGGTCAGATTGGCCATCATTCCCTGACACCTTCACCAGCCCATCCCTCACACCACAGAATCTAAATTCCTCTCCCAGCCTTGGTGGCACTGTGTGAGCTGGCCCACCCAAGCTTCCCTTCATGGGGACCCTGTTCTCCAGCTCCCCCTGCCATGTCCCCAGCACATTCCCTGGCTTCCTGGATGCCTCTGTTGCTGTCTCCTTTGTCTGAAATGCTCCTTCCTTCCTCTCTCTAACAAAGGCCCATTGTGTGCCTATTTTAAGCCTCAAAACTTGTGCCAGGTCCTGGGAGTGCCATGTGAATGGGATATTTGTGAACTGGCCTGGGGGGTGTGGAGGTAGGAGCCAGAGGCTCTTCCAGCTGGTCAGGGGTTTCTAGGCTCTGCTGTCCGCTCGACTTTTAGGGTCTTAGGCCTGGTTGTTCCACCATGTGCCAGGCAGGTGGTACACACCTGTAATCCCAGTACTCGGGAGGCTGAGATGGGAGGATCAGGCCAGCCTGGGCTACATAGGGAGAACTTGGCTCAAAGAAAAAGCAAACATTGTGACTCATGCCTATAATCCCAGCTACTCAGGAGGCAGAGATCAGGTGGATCTCAGTTCCAAGTCAGCCTGGGCAAATAGATCTCATGACCCTATCTCAAAAAAACACATCACAAAAAAGGGTTGGTGGAGTGGCTCAAGGTGAAGGCCCTGAGTTCAAACCCTAGAACTGAAAAAAAAAAATTCCCCAAGTCTTTGGGGGAGAGTGCATGAGAATGGGAATGATGCCCAGGGTGGTCCAGGAAAAAGACAAGAAAGGAGCTTCCAAGGCAACACTGCAGGGGCCAGGCGAGGAGAGGACAGCCCACCTTTGTGTGCGCAGACCTACCCGGGCCTCTCCACGTCATCCAACACAGGTTTTATCACAGTGGCAAACCCTGTGCAGGGTTGTTCTCTGTGGGTGTCCTGGGCACAGCAGGGCACTGAGCAGTGTCCCTGGCCTCCACCCACTCCACGCCAGGAGCTCCCAAGTCATGACAACCACGCATGGCTCCAGAACCATCCACAATTGTCCCCGTTGACAGCCACTGGGCGATATCAGGCTTCAATAGAATAAATAATTTAATTAAAACATAATTTTTTTTCTTAAAGGACAAACTGGTTGAGTTAGTAAAGTGCTTTTCCCTCCAAAAATAATGACGAAACTTTTGTAAATACAGATTCCTACATGAAACCATCCCAGAGGAGCCATGCCTGACCCCAAGTCGACCACACTTTGTGGGTTCAAATCATAACACAACTAAGGAGACCAGGAAGAGAATTTTATCCTCCACCAACCCAGATTTCTTAAATACGGATATAACCCTCTTTCTGGATCAGACATGTCCATTCAATAGACATTCATTGACATTTGTAACAAAAAGCAAGTCTGGTGTTGTGCCTGGTTATGACCTTAGAAAATTACTACAAGGAACCCAGCCCTGGAAGACCTCCACAGAGAGGTCGGGGACATTGGATCAGAGCTGCAAGAAAGGGCAGAACATAAGCATAGTAGCACCTGCTTATAATCCCAGCACTTGGGAGACAGAGGCAGAAGGATCGTGAGTTCCTGGCCATTTGGGGCTACAGAGTGAGACCCTGTCCCCAAAAAAACCAAAAACATCAAAGGAGGGCAGAACAGAGTCATTTTATTTATTTATTTATTTATTTTTTAGAGTCATTTATTTTTAAACCCAGTGACACACGTATGGAGGTCGCCTGCGGTCCAGATGATTGTGCCCCACGAGCCTGGAGACATCTGGGTCTGTCATGATTGGGGTGCTTCTGGCATGGAGTAGGTAGAGGCCAGGGACTTTCACAGAGAACCAAACAGTCCTGTCCAATGCTCACTGCCCTTTAGAATTTCGGGACATTTTCTGTTTAGAGGATGATAAGGTAGAGAAGGACAGCCTTTGGTGCAGGTCAGTGGGCCGTGCATCTGCTTTGCTTCATTGTGCGTGCGTGTGCATTGTGCGTGTGTGGATATTTGGGGCCATGTTGCCTGTGAGGTGTCATAGGTCCTGCACCATACTAAGCAGTGTCCCTGGCCTCCATCCACTCCCTGCCAGGAGTTCCCCAGTCATGATGACCACAAATGTCCCCAGCAGGGGGTAGAATGGTCCATACTTGAGAACCATCCAGCTGGACTGGGGTGTGGCTCAAGTGATAGAGTTCCTGCCTTGCAAGCACAAGGCCCTGAGCTCAAAACCTAGTACTGGCAAAAAAAAAAAAAAAAAAGTTTGAACTGGGTGGGCATGGTTGCTCACACCTGTGATCCCAGTACTCAGGAGGTAGAGGTGGGGGTGGGGTGGGAGAGGGATCTCAAGTTCCTGGCCAACCTGAGCTACATAGTGAGACCCTGTCTGAGAGAGACAGAGAGAGAGAGAGAGAGAGAAGAAACATCAGGCTAAACTATTTCTAATAAGATTTTATGATTCTGTGATTGCATTAAATCAGTAAGATACATTTGAGTTTTTAAATAGGCTTTATTTTTTAGAGTAATTTTAGGTTCACAGCAAAATCGAACAGAACTCTTCCCACATACGCTCTGCCCCCACACAGGGACAGGTTCTGACACTATCAACTGGAGGAGTGGCTCAAGTGGTAGAGCGCCTGCTTTGCAAGTGTGAAACCCTGAGTTCAAACCCTGGTCCCACTAAAAAAAAAGTATGCACCACAGTGACCTTGAGCACTCTTGGAAGGAGACAATGCAGCACAATGCAAATGAACCCAGGCCTTTGCACATGCTAAGCAAGCTCTCCACTGAGCCATGTCCCCAGCACAATGACCTGTTCTTCCACGTCTCTACCCTGAAAATCAGTGTTTTCCAATGAGAATACAGTGCCAACTTCATATCTTTTTTGTTTGTTTGGTTTTTGAGACAGGTTCTCACTATGCAGTCCAGGCTGGCCTTGAACTCTCGATCCTCCTGCCTCTCTACCTTCCCAGTGCTGGGGTTATAGGTGTGCACCACCACGCCTGACTTGAAACATGACATTTGATAGCTCACATACATGATGTGTGTAGTGGTGTGGCTCAAGTGATAGAGAGCTTGACTAGCAAGTGTGAGGCCCTGAGTTCTAATCTCAGTGCCACTAAAAAACAAAAAAGAAAAAAATTTAGATTATGTGTATCATTGTTGCTTAAAGTTGTATAAGCATGAACCTATGTCCAGATGTCTTGGGTTTATAGACTTCATAGCATAAATCAACAAAAATGTAGAAGGTAAATAAAATGAATCAGAAGTGTGGCTCAAGTGGTAGAGTGCCTGCTTTGCAAGTGCAACAAGAAAACCATCTCCCTGTGCTGGTGTTTCTGCACCCTTGTCACTGGAGACGAGGCGACACCCCTATGTCTGTGTTGTCACATTGCTTGAATGTCCAGCAAAAATTGGGGTACTTTGCAGGGAGGTGTTTGCACCACCCTTCACAAGTGAAAGGGACAGGATGGAAGGTCTCTGGGGAAAACCAGCTTCCTCTCCCACAGTGAATGGGGACTTTGTCACACTGGGGCTTCTTTCTCAGTGGCTGCCTCCTTTCCCAGTCAGCGATAACTGGATGCTGCTGGGTGCTGGGAGTCAGAGGAGGAGATCCTGGTGGTCTTGGAGTTCGTGTGGACTCAGCTGGTTGGACACTTGGTCCCACTGCCACTCTGGCTCCTTGTTTGTTCTGATTTTTGTTTGGCTTTGTTTTGGTTTTGATTGTGGTAACCTACACATGACATTTACCACGTAACTATTTTTCAGCCATTGAGTACACTCACATAGCTGTGCAGCCGTCCCCACCATCCACCTTCGGAACCTTCCATCTCCCCACACTGACGCTCTGTCCATTCAACACGAACTTCCCTTCCCTCCCCTCCCCCGCCCCCGGCACCCACCGTCCTATCTCCTGTCTCCCTGGATCTGTCTGTTTAGACATTTGCTATCACACGTGGTGTCACACACCCGTGTGGCCTTTTGTGTCTGACTCCTTTTACCAGCACGATGTCTTCAAGATCCATCAGTGTTCATATTTTGTGGCCTAGTAATATTCCATTGTGTGAAGAGAGCCCATTGTGCTGGGGCCACTCAGCCGGTGATGGACCCTTGGGCCGTTTCCTCTCTTGGCTGTTTTGAACCGCACTGCTGTGAACATGGGTGTGCTGGTTTTGTGTGGACATGGCTTTTCATTCTCTCTTGATGTGACCCCAGGAGGGTCACAGCGGGGCCATTATGTATTTCAAAGTCCACACGCTGCTGCTATGTGCTTTTATGCCTGGTGGGCTTTTTGTCCATTTGCAGTATCTTTTGAAGCTCAGCCCTTCGGGGAAGGAGTTGAGTTCCTGTGTCTGATTATTCATTAACTTACGAGCCCCCTGCCTGGGTCCCCTCCCTTGCTTCTGCCAGAAGCAGCCAGCTTGTCCCTGCAGAGCTGGCCAGCTCTCCTCCTGCCTCTGGGGTCTCCCTCATGTTTTTCTCCTTACCTGGAATTACCTTTGCTCTTGGCTTTGACACGCCCCCTTGGCCACTCTCCACCTGCCTCCTCAGCCTATTTGGCAACACCTCAAATGGCTAGATTCACACTCACCTCCCTTCTGTTTTCTAATGGGACCTGGCACTTTCCTCCTTTTTTCCTTTTGTGTCATCTCTAAGAGACTCCTGCATCCAGGACAGGTGAGAAAGCCACACAAAATGTGTGTAGAGGACATAGCAGGTTGTCAGTGTGCAGGGAGAAGCCTGGGAAAGTCAAAAGAGCAGGAGAAAGCTGTGGTAGACAGACAGATGGACTGAAAGACATGCCCTTTGTCATCCCTGGAGCCTGTGGACATACCACCTCTTGTGGCAGAAGGGACCCTGCAGATGGGACCAAGTGAAGGACCCTGAGATGAGATCACCTTGGATCATATGGACTCCAGTGTCACCATGGGGTCTTCATAAGACAGAGGCAGGTCAGAAGCAGAGAGAGAGACTGGGGACACTGAGCTGCTGCTCTGAAGAGGGAGGAAGGGGCCACGAGCCGAGGGATGCGGGGCTCTAAGAGCTGGGACAGGCAGGACACAGATCCTCCTTGGAGCCACCAGGAGGGAGCACCCTGCCACTTGGATTTAGACTTCTGGCCTCCAGATGGGGAGGTAATAAAATTGTTTGGTTTTAAGTCACTACATTAGTGGCAGCTGGAGGACATTCCCTCTGTAAGTCATATAAGAGGTGTGGAGAAGTTGTGGGTTCCTGAGCTTCTGTTTTGTCCATCGCAGCCTCGCTCTGGGGCCACCATGGACCACGAAGTGCTGGTGTGTCTTCAAGCCATGCATGTGCCCCACCAGATCCACCCTGATCTCTCATGGTGTGACTCTTGTACAGAACCTGCCATTAGTTTCTCTTTTGCTCTGTTGCGGAGGAACCCAGAACTGATGCATGCTAGGCCAGTGTTCTCCACCCTCAGTCTCATCTGTGTTTTTTTTTTTTTTTTTTGCAGTGCTAAGGTTTGAACTCAGGGCCTTCACTTTGAGCCATTCAAGATAGGGTCTCTCAAACTGTTTGCCTGGGCTGGCTTTGAACCATGATCCTCCTGATCGCTGCCTCTTGAGTAACTGGGATTATAGGTGTGAGCCACCAGAGCCTGGCCTATCTGCATTTCTTTAGAGCCAATTTTTATTCATTCAGGTCAGGGTTGAATCTTCCAGAATGCAAAGCCCCTGTGTTCAGGGCTCATGGCCCCAGACTAATGCAGCGACCCCAGGATTGAGGTATTTTTAGTCCATCTTGCTCTCCAAGGGCTGTGTTTACCTGGAGAGCAGCCCCAGAACTTCCTTTTTTTTTTTCTGTTACTGGGGTTTGAACTCAGGGCCACACTTTGAGCCACTCCACCAGCCCTTTTTTGTGGTGAGATTTTGAGATAGGGTCTCGTGAACTATTTTCCCGGCTGTCTTCAAACCGCTATCCTCCTGATCTCTGCCTCCTGAGCAGCTGGGATTACAGGTGTGAGCCACCAGCACCCAGCTCCAGAACTTCCTTTTGTGGTGATGAGAATGTTCTAGAACCAGAGGTGATTCTAGAACCTCAGAGGTGTTCTAGAATCAGAGGTGATGGTTGCACAACTCTGTGAATATACTAAATGCATTGTACACCTTAAGAAGATTACAACTGTAAATTTTATATGTGTATTTTACAAAAAAAAAAAAAAAAAACCAAACTGTATGTTTAAAAGTGTGAGACTGTTGAGAGTCCATAATGGGCCATTCAAGGGTAGTCTCAATTTCTACCTGGTGTAGGTCAGGGGGAGGACATTGAAGGTAAGTGAGGACACCGATAGGTTCTTGTGTCAAGATGTGTCCTTGCGTGTCTGGCACCAGACTTTGGATTCCTCCTCGTCAGGGGCGGTAAAGCAGGTCACGTCTCTGATTTAGGTCTTAGGGATCAGCAGAAAGAAGATCTCACCAGATCTCCTGGTCTGGTGAGAACACAGTTGAGTGAAGACGCAGGAAAACAGACAGTAGGCTGACAGGTCTCTTCTACTTTGAGGAAGCAGAAACTGGGGGAGCAAGATATGTAAGAAGGGAAAGGTGGTACATTATGGAGTCTTCCAGAACCTTCCAGAAGGTTCTGGAATGGGGGAGGCATTGTGGCATAGTGAGGCTTTGAACTTGGAATAAGTTAGTATTATAGTGTGTGTTAATATTTATATTATTATTTTTCCCTACTGTCTCCCCACCCAGACATGGACCACACCAAGGAGAGGATTAGGGGACACAAGGGCAGAGGCCATAGTTGGGCTGGACTGGAGATGGGGAACCATCTGGAGAAGCTGGTGGTTTTTAGACCTAGAAGGTGGCCTGGCAGAGGCTGGACACCTGGGAAGAAGGATTCCATGGCCTGGGGTGTGGGCCACACAGACAAGGCCACTCCTTGGTGAGGCTGAGTTGGGCAGAATGGCGGGTGGTGGTGAAGTCAGGCAGGAGTGGCCACTGCCTGGCCCTGGCAGGCTGACCCTTTGTCAGTCCCTCCCCCTCATCGCTCTGTCCCAGGTCATGCCCCTAGTGGGCGGCCACATAGGACTGTCCCCCAACAGGTGCTGGAGCAGATGAGTCCTTCATGACTAGGCTGAGCGGGGACCCAGAAAGATGCCTGCTACGTGGGAGCTGTTTGCATTCTGTAGTGTTTCCATTGTCACCTTTTGGATGTCATGACCAGGTCTGGCAGTCACCAGTGTCTGCCCTGAGACACAGGGGCCAGAGTCATGCCCACCATGAGTGCTCCACGCCTACCCTCCCCGTGTGCCCTGAAGTGACACGTTGGGGTCAGTTCAGGGGCCTCCCCTCAGGGCCACAGTAGAAGGGGCGTGGCCTTGGGCACAGATCTTCCTTTCTTTCTTTCTTTTTTTTTTTTGGTGGCACTGGGGCTTGAACTCAGGGCTTCATGCTTGCTAGGCAGGTGCTCTACCACTTGAGCCACTCTGCCAGCGGCACAGGTCTTCCTAAGGCTGCTGATTCCATGGTAATGCCTGGCAGACAGGAGCGGGTGGCAGGAGAACTAGAAATGTTGAGGTGGGGACAAGCGGGGCTCATGCAGTCACTGTGATGGGTTTGTCCTTTGAGCCACAGAGACATTTATGCTGAGACACATGTGAAGCAATGGCAGCGTATATGGCCATGCTCGGCTCCTAGGAAAATGTCACCATGGACATGTGAGGTAGGCAGGTCTTTCTCTGTGGGGTGTCCTGGTCCTGGAGGGTGCTGACAGCATCCCTGGCCTCTACCCACTCCATGTCAGTTGCTCCTCATCAGGACAGCCACACATGTCTCTAGATATTGACCAGTGTCCCCTAGGGGACAGAATCACCCCTGGTTGAGACCCTCAGCTGTACATAAAGAATAAAAGCAAAGCCAGGCACTGGTGTCTCACGCCTGTAATCCTACACACTCAGGAGGCAGAGAGCAGGAGGATAGAGTTTCAAAGCCGGCCCAGGCAAGTAGTTCTGCAAGACCCTATCTCAAAAAATCCCATCACAAAAAAGGGCTGGTGGAGTGGCTCAAGGTGTAGGTCCTGAGTTCAAACCCCAGTACTGAAAAATAAAATAAAAGCAAAAGCAATGTGTGGTGGTTCATGCCTGTAACCCCAGCTACCTGGGAAGTAGAAGGATCAAAATCCAAGGCTGGATCCAGCAAAAGTATGAGATCTTACCTCAAAAATAAACTAAAGCAAAAAAAAAAAAAAAAAAAAAAGGACTGGGGCCACTGGCTCAAGTGCCTTGCCTAGTGAGTGCAGGTCCCTGATTTCAAACTCCAGTACCAGCAAAAAACAAAAGCAAAAGGAAAATCTGTGCGGAACTTTCTGATGCTTTATCGATATAGCAGAGTTGGAGTCTTTGTTCCAATACATCCTCATTGCCACTGGGCAGGCATTGGTCCTCTCCCGAGGGACGCTCCCAGCTCTGCTCTCTGGGAGGTCTGCCCGCTACACATCCAAAGTGTAATTAAGCAGCCGTTTTTCTCCCTGGTGCTGACACAGATTTGGGCCTGGTAATAAAGACAGTGGTGTCCCTTCAGAGTCAAGGCCAGGCGGCTCCTCACCTGAGACACTTTGGAATGTGGAGCCCCATGGGATGAGGGAGGGGCTTGAGTCTTGTTGGATTGCTTACCTCCCATGTGAAGATCAGATCCTAGTCCTGCCCCTGCTGCGGTGTCTGGGAAGTGCAGTGCAGAGTAACCAGCCATCCCTGAGGACCTCCAAGGGTTTCATGTCACCTGACTTGCATTTGGGGGCTGTGGGCAGGGTGTGGGGAGAGGGAGTGCAAGGGGAGTTTCTGTGCAGGGTCTGTGTGGGGCAGGATGTGGCTATTTGGGGGTGGACCAAGCCTTCAACACATGAGGTTTTGGGGGGACACTGAGAAGCCAATCAGTAACTGGCCACTATAACAAATGACCACAAACTCGGAGGCTCGGAAGAACAGGTGTTTATTCTGTCACAGGTCTAGAGGCCAGGGCAGGGGTGTTGCTTAATGGGTTTGTCTCCAGCCCCACACAAACAAAAACAAGGAAGCAAGCAAAGGAAACCCCAAAGAAACAGTTGTGGAGCTCCGAAGTCTGACATCCAGGTCTATGCAGGGCTGCGCTCCCCCTCAAAGCTCCAGGGGAAGTTGCTGGAAGTTCTTGAATTGCATGGCTGTAGCCCCATCTCTCCGATTCCTGCCTCCTTATTCCTTTGCCAACTGTTTTGTACTGGTTTTTTTTTTTTTTTTCTTCAAGATAGGATCTCATGAACTATTTGCCTGGGCTGGCTTCCAACCATGATCCTCCTGATCTCTGTCTCCTGAGTAGCTAAGATTACAGGTGGGAGCCATTGGCCCCCAGCTACCCTCTTCTTATAAGGACAATGGCCACTGAATTTAGGGCGCACCACAAAACAGTGTGACCTCACTTTATTACATCTGTGAAGAACCTGTTTCCAAATAAGGCCATATTCTGAGGCATGTGTGCTGATTTTTTTTTTTTCTAAATAATTAACCCAGGGTCTCCCCTTTAGCACTGGGGACACTGGGCTGGGTTGCTCCATGTGAGAGCTCCCCCATCCTTGATGACCACAACATCCTCAACGTGGCTTAGTGTCCCTTAGGGGCACCCCTGTGTAAGGAGTACCTGTGTAACTAACACTTCCATTTTCCAGTTTGGTAGTTAATGCTTCCAGCTTCTTTTCCTCCCAGCAACCTCTCTTGGTTCTGGTCTTTGTGGCTGGAGGTGTTCCATGCATGACTATGAACTTGGTCTTGCACTTGAACTTGGTCTCCCTTGCAAGTGTTCCCTTGAGCTTGGAAGTTGCATAAAGCCACAATCCCACAGCCAGTGCCCTGGCTGTTGCTGCCATTTTGTAGGATGGTTCATGGACTAAGTTAGGTTCCCTCTGCAGCCAAGAGATGCCTTAGTTCTTTGGGCGGGGGCAACAGGCACTTCTGCTGTGTGTCTGTCTCGGAGCACGTGATATTCCTTGGTTCATTTGCAAACACGCAGGCTGTTAGGAGTGGCTGGCACATTTGGAAAGTATGAAGCAGTCTGTAACCCTGTAGCATTTTCCATGTGTTACAATATCACCAGGCCCCAGTGTGTAAAATCTGGATTTTTATCTATTCTGGTCTCAGCCAGAGGGGGAGGCGTTAGCCCAGTTCTAAGAAAAGCATCATGGTATATATAAGAATATAGCACTGTTTCCTTTTTGAATGAATTCATGGTGGCAACAGCTCAATTTTTAAGCCTGGCTACAGAGAAAAAACTGCCCCCTGTGGTAGATGCTGTGGGGCACACAAGTCTGAGTTACAAGTGTCAGCTAAGGGTCCCTCTTTTGTCTCCAGCACTCCTGGATTTCACATTGAAGCAGGTGTCCTCCCTTATTTTTGAACAGGCCTCTTGGGGAACCTTGTATTTCTTCCCATGATTGGGCTGTGGTTTTGCATATTTCCAGTGTTCAAATTTGTGTCTTTCAAATATACTTCAGGTTTTTATCTTTTAAGGGTAGATTGACTCTTGGGAGCAGCCTGTATGAGTTAGCTAATGCTGTGTAACAAATACCTCACATACCTCAAATATAATGGATTAGAACAGTGAACACATATTTTATCACTTCTTGGGTAGAAATCTTGGTGCAGCATGGCTGCTTTTCTGCTGAAGGTTGCTGATGGACTGCAGAATAAGTGTCCTGAGGCTGTGGTCTCATCTGAAGACTCACTTGGAGAAGGAGCCACTTCTGCCCTTACTCACTAGGCTGTTCAGGTTGCAGTTTCTTATTGGCTAGAAGCCACTCTCTGTTCCTTGGCTGTTTTCCCAACATGGAAACTTGCTTCATCAAACAGCAGAGTTTGCTAGTAAGATGACAGTCACATCCTTGTGTAAAATAATCACAGAAGTGACATTCTGTCTCCTCCACCATGTTGTGCTGATTAGAAACAAATCTTGGGTCCTTCCCACTCTCAAGGGGAGGTCATCAAGAAAGGCCTGAGGACCAGGAGTTGCGGGGGTACTAGGGGACTGTCTTCAGGTGTCTTCTGTGCAGCCAGAGGATACTCAGTGGTGGCTGAGATGCATGGCCCAGGGAGAGCAGGGTAGATTTGGGATGAACGGGAGTTCTTTCTGCCAGACCCCAACACTGTATTTCCCAGGTGTCTGATTTCTGCCCTCAGATGCAGCCAGAGATGTCCTGAGATAGTTATCACTTCGAGTCATTTCTCAGGAAGGCTATTTGGAGGGACGGATGTTCAGAATTCCCAACAACTTGCCTTGGCTCTCCCTGGAAATATAGGGATACCTGGAGACCAGAGGGAACTCAGGATAGGATGGGAGGGAGGGAGGTCTGGCATGCACAACCTGGAGTGCAGATTCTCAGATGTGGGTTTCATCCATGCTGTGCCAATCACAAAGCTGTGTGGCTTTGGCAAGCCCCTTTCCCTCTCTGAACTGTCTTCCTATCAGCAAGGTAGAGATGTGAAATGTTAGCTTACAGAGCTGACACATAGAATGCTCCTGGCACAGGAAGGGCTGTGACTGGAGAACCCCAGTGACAGATGAATAAACTGATGAGTTTATTGATAGTAATGACGGACAACATGGCTGTCTTCAGCTTTGCCAGGTGAGGCTGGCTGAGGGCTGGACAGAGGTCTTTCATCTAACTTTGCAGTTGTCTTGCAAATCCAAGGTTATCCCAAAGTAAAAAGTCTATTTTAAAAGCCCAAGTCAGGCATCGTGGCCACATCTGTAATTCCAGCACTTGGGAGGCTGAGGCAGGAGTATCACGAGGTCCAGGCCAGCCTGGGCTGCATGGGGAGATCCTGTCCCAAAAAACCCAAACCAAAACAAACCAAAAAAATTCAAAGCATGGTTCTAAGAAATGCGTATCACATTTGCACTATCATAAAGTTAAAAAATCCTAAGCCAAACTATCGTAGGCTGGGTCCTGTCTGTGTGAGTTAATTTTTTTCTTACTAAATACTTTATTCAGATTTCTTTGTGTGTGTGTGTGTGTGTGTGGACTGGGGTTTGAACTCAGGGCCTTCACCTTGAGCCACTTCACCAGCCTTTTTTTGTGATGGGTGTTTTCAAGATAGGATCTAAGGAACTGTTTCCCCAGGCTTGCTTTGAACCTCGATAACCCTGATCTCTGCCTCCTGAGTAGCTAGGATTACAGGTGTGAGCCACCAGCATCCGGCTCTTCAGATTTCTTCGGTTTTGCACAAAGACACCCTTCCAACCCCAGGGTCCTATCCAAGATCCCTCATGTCACCCAGTTGCCCTGCTTGTTAAATATCCCCCAATTTCAGTTTCTCTGATGTTTTATCTTGAGTCAGGGACAGGGTCCTGGGGATCATATCAGGGCAGGTGCTGGTCAAGTGACTACCCAGGAAGGGGAAGGGGGATGTTGACCTTAGTCACCTGGATGAGCTAGAACTCAGTGGTTGTAAACTTGAAATTATGGCCAACATTTAATAATCAGGAGATACTCCATTTTGTTTTGTTTTGTTTTTGAGGGCGGCTCCTGATACGTAGCCCAGCCCACAGTCCTGGCTCCTGCTTCCTTGGAGTTCACAGGACAGGCCACCTGGTCCTTCCTCTGTCCTTGAGGACATCCCAACAGCAAATTCCAACAATGGGTCCCCAAGGAGGTGGCTCAGTAAACAGGGTTTGTTACCTTGGATTAGCACGAGGTACACAAACAGCCAGGACTGCCCAAGACTCAGACCCCACAGTGTCCAGGGGGATGGGGGCGTCCCTAGGACCTTTCCCCCTCCAGATTTCAAGTTGACCGTCAGAAGGGCTGCGGCTCATGTGTCATTGTGAGTAGGGAGGGTTGTCTGAAATCAGACAGTGAATATCTTAGATGGAGACAGATTTGTAGCTGTCATAATTGAGGGAGGGGACATACCTGGCATGGAGAGGGTGGAAACCAGGGACACTGGTCAGCACCTTGCAGTCCCCAGGATGCCTCACTCCACAGAGCAAGTCTCCTTAGTGTCCACAGTGTGCAGAGGGAGGGCCTGGAAGAAGTTGACCTTGAGATTGAGAGAATTTTATGATCTCAGCGCCACGACACAGAGCTGTGCCCAGGTCCTAGGAAAATGAGCCTTACAGAGCCTACCTCAGTAGGTTCCCCTTGGCAGCTGCAGTGGGGTGACCTTGGTGGGGGGCAGGGGTGTGTATGTGTTAGGGAACCTGTTCTACAGACCAGAGCTGGCAGCTGAGTCCCAGTGCCACCCATGTGACAGCAAGTGGGTGGCTGACAGTTCAGCCCACACAGGGCCTTGGAGGCTGTGACAGTGGGACACACCCACGGTGCATGGCTTCTCCCCAGTGGGCGGGGCTGGGGCAGGTGGTGGGGAAGTTTCAGGCCACAGCCCTGAGGAGGAGGGGAGCCCATGGCAGTAACCTTGACTGGGACCAAGTGGAATTCATTCCATTCCCTGGGAAGATTTTTTCTTCATTCTTACAATAAAATACTACCTGAGCGTTTGGAAAGGGATAGTAAGGGTCTTTGCAGTGAGTGAGAACATCACTCCATAAGTCTACAGACTTCTGCAAAGTGCCAGAGAGCAAATATTTTTAGCTGTTTTTTTTTTTTTTGGCAGCATTGGGGTTTGAACTCAGGGCTTCACACTTGCTAGGCAGGCACTCTACCACTTGAGCCACTCCACCAGTCCTGTTTTGTGTTGGGTATTTTTAAGATATGGTCTCATGAACTATTTGTCCAGGCTGGCCTTGAACTGAGATCCTCCTGATCTTTGCCTCCTGAGCAGCTAGGATTACAGGCGTGAGCCACCGGTGCCTGGCTCACTATTTTTAGCTTTGTCAGTGGGTGTGTGGGGGAGCCCTTGTTGCCGCTGCTCACCTGTGCTGTTGCTGTGGGAGAGTGTTATAGACAATTTGTAAGAGAATTTGCATGACTGTTTCAATAAAACTTTATTGACAAAAACAAATGGTGGGCCAGATTTGGTCTCAGGCCATAGGTTTCCAACCTCTGTTCTATTATATAAGCACTGCCCATTCCCGAGGCCCCGGCTAAGAAAGAGGCATTTGACACCCCTGGCAGCTCCCTTGCTCCCAGGCTGCCTCATAATTTATTTATTTATTTATTTTGGAACTGGGGTTTGAACTCAGGGCCTCATGCTTACCAGGCAGGAGCTCTACCACTTAAGCCACTCCACCAGCCCAACTCGGGCTCTTTTTATGTCCTCTTTGAGCCTCTACTCTGTGGTTTTAGGGTGGATTAAGATGGATATTGTAGGGCAATGGTTCTTACTAGGGATGACTTTACCCCCTGGGTGATGTCTGGGGATGTGTGTGGCTAAATGACCTGGGGGAGCTCCTGGCATGGAGTGGATGGAGGACCCTTCAGGGCTCCAGCACAGAATTAAATGGCTCAAAATGTCAGCATCAAAGTAGAGAAACCCAGGTGTGGGTGCAGATGTCTAATGAGTTGTCTAAATAAGACCAGGATACTAAACTGGGCACTGGAGGCTTACACCTGTAACCCTAGCTACTTGGGAGGCTGAGATTGGAAAGATCAAGGTTCAAATAGTTCATGAGACCGTAAAAATAACGAGAGTAAAATGGACTAGAGGTGTGACTCAAGTGGTAGAGCACCTGCTATGCAAGCATGAGGCCCTGAGTTCAAACTCCGATCCAACTCCCGCCCCCAAAACAAAAAACCCAGGATGCCATGTCATTTTAGTCCTTCTTTCTTTAGATCACAGTTCTGCTCTTATTTTCCGGAACCTTCTATACATAAACCTGCTGCACCCTCAGCAGGCCTGGGCATCACAGACCTTAATGAAGACACCACATAGCTTAGATCTACCTTGGATATTCCAGAAACTTCCTCCATGCAGTAGAATGTCCCCACTGCATTGGGGTCCTTGGCAGCCTGGCTGACACTGAGGTGGGGGGCGGGAAGAATGGCTCAGCCACCTGTGTCATCTCCTCCACCCCTCGTGCTTCTCATTCGAGTGCACTTCCCTTGGCAATTTGCATATCCTGTTTTTAGCCTCTTTCTTTTCTAGATTTTATGTAATCATCTCATTATGAGGCTGTCAGAAGAGCTCTGTGTTCCCTCCATCACATTTTAAAGCGTGTTCCAGCATAAGTAGCTAATTGCCTGACGTCGCTCCTCCTCATTTTTTTTTAAATAAACTTTTCATTTTAGGATAGTTTTAGATGAACAACTAAACTGAGAGCCCTGTACAGAGAGAGGTCCCCATGTGCTCCCAGGACCCAAGGTCCTGGATCATTAACATCTTACATTGATCTATGTGTGATATTTGTCACAGTCAGTAAGTCAGGATGGATGCATTGAGATTTGTTAAAGTGTACACAGCATTTGGATTCCTGTAGGAGTCCTAAATGTCCTTTTGCAGCCTCAGGACCCCAGCTAGGATGGACAAAGTATTTATTTTTGGTGGCACTGAGATTTGAACTCAGGGCCTCACACTTGCTGGGTAGGCATTCTACCACTTGAGCCACTCCACCAGCTGCTATTTTTCTTGTGCTTAGACATAAGGAATATGGAGGTAAAGGGCCTTCTTGTCACGTCCTAACTAGGGCACGTGTGCCCCTTGTGACTTGTCTCTGCTGATGTTGACCTAGCAAGCCTGGCCTAGGTGTCTGTCAGGTGTCTTCAGGGAATGGGACTTTTCCCCTCTTTCCATGCCATCCTCCTTGGAAGGATGTCCCCGTGCGCCACCCATGAGTGAGAAAGGGGCAGGTGTCTGCTGTAGTTTCGACTTGAGGGTTTTGGGTAGATGGGAGGATGAGTGTGCTGCTGTCCCTTTTCTTGGCCTGTGTCCCCACTCCCTCTTTGCTGCCCTTTGCTTTTTAGACCAATATATCAGAAGATGCAGAGATACAAAAAGCAAGCAGCTGGAAGTACCAGAAAAAAAATCCAAGGTGCCCAGGTAAATTTGAATTTCAGACAAACCACAAAATAAGAAAAATTTCTTTGGGTTAGGGTGTAGCTCACTAGTAGAGCACTTGCATAGCAAGCATGAGGCTCTGGGTTCCACTCCTAGCACAAGGGAGGGAGGGAGGGAGGAAGGAAGGAAGGAAGGAAGGAAGGGAAATGAATATAGGTATATCTCAAATATTTCATGGGACGTACTTACACTAAAATCTAGCTGGACACAGTGTTGCACATCCATAATCCACTACCAGGAGGTGGAGGTAGGAGGATCACAGCCTGAGGCCAGCCTGGGAAAAGCACAAGATCCTATCTGAAAAACAAACTAAAAGCAAAAGGGTCAGGGACATGGCTCAAGTCATAGAGCACTTACCTACTAGCGAGTGTGAGGCCTCGAGTTCAATCCCCAGTACCACCAAACATAATAAATAAATAAGTAAATAAAACTATGTGTGGTTTGTCTAAAATTCAGATTGAACTATGTGTCCTTTTTCCTCTGACAATGGGTTGGTAGAAATGGTTTCATTCTGGGGACCCAAGTCCTAATTTGAATGATGGGAAGATTTTACACACCAAAATTAGATATTTCAAAAGCCCTTTGCAGCCAAAGTATTTTAGCCGGCAGACATGGAAGACAGATGGTGGGGAAAGCAACAGCCCTTATTTGAATTTAAAAGAAGCAAAACCTAGTGGTTGTGGTTGTTTGTTTTGTGTGAAGAGTTGGTCTGGGATAATTTTACAGGGTGTGGACAACTAGACATGGAGTTTCTTTATTTTTTTGATACAGGGTCTTACTGTGTTGGCCAAGCTGGTCTCAAACTCCTGGGCTCAAGCCATTCTCATGCCTCATCTTCCTCAGAGCTGGGAAGATGCCCTGTATACACCTGCATATCAGCCTGGGGTTTGAACCTCAGGGCTTCTCTCCTGCAAAGCAGGTACTCTACTGCTTGAGCCACACCTCTAGTCCATATTGCTCTGCTTATTTTAGAGATGGGAGTCTCAAGAACTATTTGCCTGAGCTGGCCTCAAACCACAATCCTCTTGATCTCAGCCTCCCAAGTAATTAGGATTATAGATGTGAGCACCATTGCCTGGCTGATGGGCAGGGTTTTTTTTTTTTTTAATGTGATCCAGAATCTAATTTCAGGATGAAAGACTGGGCTGCACGTGTGGCTCAAGTGGTAGAGTGCCTGCCTAGCAAGCACAAGGCCCTGAGTTCAAATCCCCATACTACCAAAAAGGAAAGGAAGGATTGGGACACTGTGTACCACGATGCCTAGGCAGGAGGGAGCAATTAGCGGCCAAAATAGCACCATTTCTCATAGACTGTCATCCAGTTGGGGGTTTTATACCAGCCTAGGGGCTGAATCCAGGTATGTGTCTTTTTAAATAAAGTTTTATTGGCACATAGCCGTGAGCACTTCTCTATGGCATTTTATGGCTGCACTGGAGAGACAGAGGCAGTGTTGGGCCACCTGGACAGAGGTGTTTGCCCAGCCCTGATCTGCTCCCTAAAGCCACCTGCAATGTGTCAGGTTAAGGATTTATAGATATTCATTTATTTAATCCCAAAACAACCTCACGAGGTAGGTGCTACCCTGTGGTCACTAGTCATACTCAAAAACAGGCCCAGAGATGGGAGCATGTGACCACAGGTGGCCTAGGTCGTCAGTCAGACATTCAGGATGGAGCCAGTCTCAGCTACACACTGCTACCACGCACTAAGGTAAGTAGACTATCATTGTCATCCCTCTCCCCAACCCCTGGCCCTTCTGTGGCACGCACTGCAGCTATTTTAATTTTGAATGGGAAAAGAAGTCGGCATGTACACACTGTTTTTTCCAGCTCCAAGTTGGCCATCTTCCCAGGTCACAGCCGCCTGTCTCTCCCCATGTTCCTGTCCCAGGTGGTGGGGTACAAGGATGACTACTGAGCACAGTGGGGTGATTCTGCCTGCAGGGGACCTTGGCCATGTCTGGGGCCATTTGTGGTCATTGTGACTGTGGCATGGAGTGGATGGAAGCCAGGGACACTGCTCCCAGCCCTGCAGGGCCTAAGATGCCTCTCACTTCCCCCCAGGAGGATCCTGTCGCAACATTCACAGTGCCCCGGGGGATTCTGCATTCATTATTATTTGGAAAACATCAAGTTCACTTCCTGCCCAGGAGATATCAGACTTGATTTGTGATGGCAGATCTTGTAAGCCAGGGCCATGTCAGTTGCAAGACAAGGTCAGGAGGGTCTTGAAGTTACCAAGGACTGAGAACCCCTGGTGCTGGCATCCTGTCCTTTGTTTCTGTGGCTACCGTTTCTGTGCAGGGGTGTGATGGAGCCAGCTCTAGCTCCAGCCTGGCCGGGATCTATCAGTCGCTTGACTGTCCTGGGTTCCGGGCACTTCCCTCTCCCTTACCCGCACCCCAGCCTGGGCGGGAGGCGTCACCCAGGCCCCTCCACCCCTGCCTTGGCAATCAGCGCTTCTTGGTGACATATTTAGATGGTTGCTGGGGTGATGAGTGAAGGCTGAGGCTGACAGCTTCAGCGAAAGGCACAAAAGACAGTGCTGTGTTTCTATATCCAGCCCCCAGGAGACAGGGCCTCTGCCATGTGCTGGGATGTCAGCGTAGGCAGGTGAGGGGGCTGAGACAGCCTGTCCCACCCACTCAGGTCGCGGGAGGAGCTGCAGCCTGGGCGGAAGGAGAGGTGCCTGTCACCCAATGCAGGTTCCCTGGCTCTCCCTCCCCCATTCAGGGAAAGGCTGTGCCCTTCAGAGGACACTGGACCATGTCTGGGGACATGTGTGGCTGTCATGACTGGGGAGCCAGGGACACTGCTCAGTACCCTGCAGGGCCCAGGATGTCCCATAGAGAAGGACCCACCCAGTGTCCCCAGTGCCTGGGGGAGGTGGGGTCCCTGCCCTGAATGGGAACATACTCTCAGTAGATTCCTCAGACACTTGCAGCCATGGATGTCTCGATTGCTTGTGAGACATGCTCTTGGCCCAGTTGTTCCTCTGAGTGTCCTGCAGGGATTCACATGCCCGACTGGGCCCTTCTGTCACATCTGATTATCAGAGGAAGCAATGAGAAATCCAGTTGTCCCCAGCGTTCGCATTAGCAGAATGTGACTATTGACTGCACATCTATTTGGGGACCTCAGGTGGCACAGTCCCTCCTGGGCAGGTGTACCAGTTACCCATTGCTGTGTGACAAGTCATCCTGACACTTAGTGTGCACCGCAAGCCCTTCTTGTCCCACCCTTTCTACACATTGTGAATGTGGAAACAGCTAAGTTGCATGGTTCTGGCCGAGGGTCTCCTGAGGCCGCAGAGCCCATGTTGGCCAAGGAAGCTTGTCTGGGGATGGAGGATCTGCCTCTGAGGTGGCATCCTTACAGGGCTGCTGGTGGAGCCCCAGTTCCCCACCTGGTTTCTGACCAAAATCTCATTTCTGTGCCGCTCCTGCTTCTTCACAGGGCTGTGTGAGCGTCCCTGTGACATGGTGGTTGCTGGCTTCCTCCAGGGCACATGATCCAAGAAAGCAAGCAAAGGACACAGTGTCTTTTATGAGTCTCAGAAGTGTCATGTTCTCACTTCTGAAATGTTCTGTGGGTCAGTATAAAATGATAAGCGTGATAAGAAGTGGCAAGATTCTACACAAGACCATGAACACCAGAAGACAGGATGATTGGTGCCATCTTGAAATGGGCCACCATGACAAATCAACTTATTTCTGAAAATAAAGATGGGGGCCGAGTGTGATAGAACACACCTATAATCTCAGGAGCCTGAGGCAGGAGGATTACTAGTTCCAGGCCAGCCTGGACAACATAGTAAGAGCCTGTCTCAAAAAAATAAACAACAACAACAAAAAATGAAGATGGGCATATCACCTGCTATCAGAAAGAAATGCCATAGAAACTGTTTGATAGAGAGATTTCACTAAATATTAGAAACTATCAGAGTTTTCTAGCACATTCCAGAGGAAGGGCACCTTGGGGAGAGTTGTGCTTTGTTTGGAGTTTTATTGTTTTTGAGGCGGGGTCTCGCTATGCAGCTCTCACACTCCCAATCCTCCCACCTTCGCCTCCTCAGCCTGGGATCACACTCCTGGCTGGAATTGCAGTTTCTGGAACCATCCCTGGGGTGTCTTTTGTCCACTTATTTTAGCCACATCCAAGCTTGTCCTCTCAGGTCTTTGATGACTGAAGCAGGGTGGACAGGGAAGAAATGGATGTCAGTGTCCCCTGTGCACGTGGACCGGAGCTGGAGAAAGGAATTGCATCCCAGGCCTGTAGAAAGGACAGGTCCGGGTGGGGCTTGGGCTGGGGTGACAGCCATCATGCTGGGATTTGTGGGGGCATCCGGGTAGATCCACCCTCCCAGGTGTGATCTCCAGCAGGTTACTGGCAGCTGGTCCCATCAGGACACTCAAGGGTGGCCACTGTGGTCCCTGAGCCTGGGTAGTGGCTCTGCCATGAGTGAACCAGGCTGGAGCCGGCTGTGGATTGTGGTCCTTGTGGCCTTAAGGAAGTGATGCTCACATTCGGCCAAGACCTACTGGCTTCTCTTTGGGGCGGGTCCGTGTGTTTTCTTGAGAAATGGGCTCATAAATGCTGATATGTCTCGTGGGATAAGCCCTCTCAACCCCCTCCCTTCTTCACTCCTTGCCCCCTCCCTCCCTCCTTTCCCCCCCTCCTCAGACCCTCCCCTCCTTCCTTCTTTTCTCCTTCTTCCCTTCCTTCCTTCTGTAATCGGAATCCCTGATTCCTAACACAACTTTCATAATTTGTTACTTTGAGTTCTTCTTGTAACAGACTACTTTTAGAGTCGTTTTAGGTTTACTGAAAAATTCAGCACAGTTGATGGGCTGATAATGATTCATTATTATTACCTGAAGTCCACAAAGTGAATTTGTGTATTTGTCCTTTTGTGTCTGCTTCTCTCACTAAGCACCATGTCCTCAGGGTCCCTCCAAGTTATAGCCTGGGTCAGAGCCTCACTCCTCTTCATGGTTGAGTAATATTCCAGTGTGGGGATGGACCTCACTGTGTGTGTCCACTGTCCATCCATGGATACTTGGGCTGTTGGTTTTTTAACAAAGATATCAAAGAGGAATCTGTAGCCTAGATCCTCCAGCCCACAAAAGCTGGCCCATTTAGCGTTTGGTCCTTTACAGAAAAGTGTGGTCTCATCTGACATAAGCTATCAACACAGGGGAATTGGGCAAGGGGCAGCTGGCAAAAGTTGCTGACCTCGAAACTTTCTGTAAATCTAAAGTTATTCCAAAACAAAAGATTCAGAAAGGAGGAAGACCTTCCAAAGCAAGACAGAAGCCTGGAAGTCATGAGCTAGTGGCAGTGGAGATGCTGACTGTCAACTGTGTGCCTTGGTATTATGTATGTAAGGTGTTGCTTTGTGCTTTGGAAGCAATCATTGAACAGTTAGTATGAATTAGTGAACTATGGCTTTGAGGACTCCAGCACATGAAATCCACCAACCTTGTTTTTGCAGTTACAGATGCAAAAACTTTTTTTGTGTGTGTGTACTGGGATTTTAACTCACGGCCTTGTGCTTACTGGGCAGGCACTCTACCACTTGAGCCACTTGACCAGCCAGATGCAAAAACTTTCAAAATTTGTTCCTGGTCTTCAGGGCTCCACCTCCAGTTCAGGGATCAACCGGATCCTCCTGTGAAGGGCCACACGCTCTGTGGAGACTACCCAACCTGCTGAAAGAGGGCAAATGCAGCCAGAGATGATACGTAAACACACAGGCATGACCGTGTGTCAATAAAACTTTATTTACAAACACAAGCAAGGGGTCAGAGAGTTTGCCAACCTGTGATGCAGTTCACCTGCCTATCCTTGTCTAACATTTCTTATTGGCTGGTTCAGTACTGAGTCAGGATTAGGAATTCATGGTAGAATCTGTCCAGCCTGGCTTCAAATTCTGAGTTTGAGCCAGGCATTGGTATCTCACGCCTGTAATCCCAGCTACTCAGGAGGAAGAGATCAGGAGGATTGAGGTTCAAAGCCAGCCCAGGCAAATAGTTATGCAAGACCCTATCTCAAAAAAACCCATGACAAAAAAGGGCTGGTGGAGTGGCTCAAGGTGAAGGCCCTGAGTTTAAATTCCAGAACTGTCAAACAAAAAAAAAGATTGAGTCCGTTCTCTCTAGCACATGACTTTGAGTAATTGATTTCCTTTCTCTGTGACTTGAGTTTTTTGTTCCTAAGAAGTGAATACTACTACTACTACTATGTGTTGTGATAATTATGAGAAAATATATATAACTTTTACTCAATTGTTTCATTCCTAAGAAGTGAATGATAATATGTTCTATTAATTAAACAAACAAGCATATAGTGTGTTTTATATATATATGGTTATTGTGAATCACTCACAGCATAGAAGCTGCTACCTGTGTGTTCAGAAAGTATTAGACATTTTTATTCTACTGCTTGATTTGTTTAGATACAGCCATGCACCACGTAACCGCGTTTCACTCACTGACCACATATACAAGGGCTCTAATTCCATGTGGCTTAGGTACATAGTAGACCAGACCATTGAGATTTATTTAAGGACACTCTGCAATGTTTGCACAGCCATGAACTTGCCTAATGACACAGTTCTTAGGATGTGTACCCACCATTAACGGATGCATGACGTGACTGCCGTATTCTGATGTATCAGTTAGCTAATGCTGCATAACAAGTCATCACAGCTCGGTGACTGAATACAACATGTTTATATCTGACTGTTGCTATGGACAGGGCATCTGGGTCCTCTGTGTCCAGTTGTGTCACAGGCTGCAGTCAGGTGTCACTGGAGCTGGGTCCCACCAAAGATTCAGTTGTAGAGCTAGCAGTTCCCAAACTCTTATGGCATTAGGACCCTGTTGCCACCTGCTGGGTGGCAGCTGGAGGTTGCCCTCGTTTTCCTGCCTCAGTTTCCTGAATGTGATCATGGTGTGTTTGTCTTTCTGTGTCTGACTTAATTCACTTGGCATGATGTCCTCCAGGCTCATCTGTGTTGTCTCACGTGACAGGATTTCATATTTTTTTCATGGCTGAATGCTGACTCATGGAGTTCATGAGTTCATGTCCTGTTTTCTTCACCCATTCGTCCATTGATGGATGCGGACGTTGCTTCTAGTTCTTGGTTATTGTGAATCATGCTGCAGTGAACGTGGATGCCCAGGTGTCTCTTCATTCTCTTTGGAGATCTACCAGGGGTGGAGTAGCTGAATTACATGCTATTTCTATTAAAAAAAAATTTTAAGTGGCACCAGGACTTGAACTCAGGGCCTCACACTTGCTAGACAGGCACTCTACCACTTGAGCCATTCCACCAACCCTTTTTTGTGATTTTTTTTTTTTTGAGACAGGGTCTCTCAAACTCTTTGCCCAGGTCTGACTTTGAACCATGATCCTCCTGATTTTTTCCTTCTGAGAAGCTGGGATTACAGGCATGAGCCACCTACGCCCGGCTCAAACTTTTGTCTTTATCCACCTTCACCCTCCCACCCCGATCATCAGCCTTCTTAGACACCTTCATCCTAACCTGCCTCCTTGCAGCCCAGGAAGGGTCAACACTGCCCGTTTTGTGGTGTGTGTTTATGTGAGGCCCAGGGGAGAGATCACATTGAGACAGACTTTCTTGCCCTGCCTCCAAACTCAAACACGATCCCATTGAGAAGGCACAAGTAAATGAATTTTCAGTTGGACTTGAAAACATCGAACAGCGACTCCCTTCTCTCTGTGACACCCACCCAGGTCCCTTGCCTCCAGGGCCACATGTGAAAGGCGAGTGACATCCCATTGCACGCTCCATGAGGATATGTGTGTGAGTCCTTGTGTGAGCCCCCCTCGTCCCACCCTCGCTGGGCTCTTGGGACAGACATAGGACCCGGATGAGGACTTACTTTCCAAGTGGGGCGGGGAGCTCAGAGTGGGTGGCAGCACGTGACCTGTGTGACACGATAGTCACAGAACCTCAAGGAAACCACAGGGAGGTGTAGCATGGAGGTCTACCCCCTGCCTGGGGTGCTGTCCTACCTCAGGGGACCTAGACCATGTCTGGGGACATGTGTAGCTGTCACAAGTGGCAGAGGCCAGGGGTGCTTCTCAGCCCAGGAGGCCTCACAGAGGAGGACACCCAGCCCAGTGTGCATAGGGTCCCCGGGTGTGTGTGGGGGACCCTGCTGTTTGTTTAAAGACTGCGTTGGAAACTAGGGTTGAGCTGGAGGACAGAGCTCAGCACAGAGGTGGTGGAGGGGAGGATGTGTGTCACACAAGGGACAGTGTTTCAGTCTGTCCCAGCTCATTGTCCCCCTCCAGAGGGCGCCCCATTCCCAGCTGGCTTCTCAGATAAAGAGACATGGCTCTCACACGAAGCCCTCTGTGTCACCAAGGAGGGAACATCTGAGCAGAAGGGGGGGGCTTGCAAGGCCACTTCCATCCATTTGCAGGGGACAGTGGGAGCTGTCACTTTGCCCTTGAGGAGGATGTCAAGGTCAGCTGCAGTTGAGGCTGAGAGAACCCAGAGTCACCTGTGGACAAGTGGGCTGAGGGGAGGGAGGGGTACACAGCCTCAAGGCTGGCGGTCCGAAGCTTCTGGAAGGAGAGGATGGGACAGGCCAGAGGCCAGGAATCCAAAGCAGTAAGTCAGTCTTGGAAGTGGGAGGGGATGGCTCTGCCCCCGGGGAACCCTGGGCTGTGTCTGGGGACATATGTGGCTGTCATAAATAGGGTGGCTCCCAGCAGGGGATGGATGGAGGATGGGACTCTGCTCAGCCCAGGATGCCACCCGTCCTTGAGCCAGCCCAGGATGTTCCAGGCATGAACCCAGAAACTGTGCATTCGTTATTTGGGAAAAAGAATGGCATCGGCTCCTGGCTCTGCTGATACCAGAACCCACTGGTGATAGGATAGGCATGTGATGAGGGGCTCTGGAGCTGACCTCTCTCCTCCCCACTCAGCCTGGGGGCGTCAGTGTGGACAGAGTTCCAGGACCTCAGCAGGGCAGGTGGCCCTGGGCATAGCCTGGCCCTTCATCTCTGCCCAGGCCCCCAGTTTCCTGGGTGGGTTTTGCTGTCACACCCCAGGATTGGGAGCTCTTTCCCAGTGCTTGGTGACGCTAGGCTGTGACATCTACAGAGCCCTTTTAGACTGAGAAATAAAACAGAAACCACCACCGTGGCAGCTCTGGAGGTCTGCTCCCCCGAGCCATGGTGACATCTGGCTTTGTTTTCCTTTTACAAGATGACCAGTGACATGGGTGAAGTGGCCCCTGCACTGGTGCTGAGGTTTAGGACTTGCTTCCCCAAGTGTGGGGCCGCTGGGGACTGCAGGGCTCCAGCATCTTTGCAGCATGGGCCCCAGGTCAAACCTCAGCCACCGTGTCCCCTGTCTGCCCTATAGGAGCCCAGCGAGGCTCTGGAATATCCTTACCATGTGGCCAGCGAGGCTCCCAGTGGGAACTTGCAGCTATGCCAAACAAGGCTGATGATGCGTGCGGTGATGCCCTGGCTCTTCATATTGTTCCCTTTGCTCTGAATGCACGGGAAAGACCCATGGTTATTAAACACCTTGATTGGCTCTGTGAGAGGTGTGGGAGTCACAGCGTTGAGCAAAAGCCCCACTGTCCCTGCTTCAGGGACCCTGTTCTCGTGGAGCAGACTTGGTACATTAAAATGTGTATTTTTAGCCAGGCATAGTGGCTCCCGTCTGCAATCCCAGCTACTCATGAAGCAGAGATCAGGAGGATTGGGGTTTGAGCCCAGGCAGGGCAAAAAGTTCAGAAGAACCCATCTCAACCAATAAGCCAGGCATGGCGGCACGCACTTGTCATCCCAGCTACTCAGGGGTCTGCAGGTAGGAGGATTGTGGTCCCAGGGAGCCCAGGTGAAATGTGAGACCCAATCTCAAAGACAAATAAAGCCAAAAGGGCTGGAGGTGTGGCTCAAGTGATAGAGCACCTGCCTAGCAAATACAAGGCCTGAGTTCAAACCCCAGTCCCCGGTGCCACCAAAAGAGAAAGAGAGAAAGAGAGAGAGAAAATGTAGCACTTAGGCAAAGTTGAGTCATGGCTTGTGTAGTGCTTACCAGGCAGGACACAGTTCAGGACTGAACTCCATAGGTAGGTGACAGTCCTTTCTACAGGGTCTCCCCTGCACCTGGGTGCCACCATCCCAGATGTCTGATTGTTTTCTCTCCCTTGACAAGTGGCGTCTATGGTCAGTGAGGGGCACAGTTGCTGGCCAGACAGCACCCAGGGCTCCTTGTTTGCCTCGCTGTGGCCACACTGAAATCACAGACTTCCGGAGAGAGGGCCCTGGCTGTGGAAGGGCCTGTCACCCTCCTGCCACCTCTATCCATCACGGGGCTTATGACTCATCCACATGGGGGACACAAAAACCTAGCATTTCCCAGGCTGAGGGAGCAAGTGGAGGTCAGTGGGGGACAGCCCAATATGTGCAGCCTGGCCCTCGCATGCCCAGGCACAGAGCTGTTCATCTGCGTCCCCCCGCCCCACGGTACTGTCCTCCCATCCCAGCTGGGCTGGAGTGGGCTGAAGATCCAGAGGGGTCCACAGTGGTCACCTCATGTCTCACGTTCAAGGGCTCAGGGACATCAGCTGGGAGTGGGGACAGGAAGGTGAGACACCGTCTTAAACATGATTTGTAAGACAAGTGCTCGCAGCAGCCAAAAGATGGAGACAACCCGGGTGTCCTTCAGTGGAGGAAGGGACAAACAGCATGGTCCATCCCCACCTGAATATTACTCAGCGGTGAACAGGACAAGGCTCTGACACAGGCCACAATGTGGAGGGACCTTGAGGACACGGTGCTCAACAGATACAAAAGGCCACAGTGTGTGACACATCCAGAACAGGAGGATCCAGAGGCAGGACATAGACCTGTGGGGGCTAGGGACTGGAGAGGGGACAGAGTGACTGCTTGTGGGGACAGGACTTCCTTTTGGGGTGGTGGAGTGTTCTAGAACCAGGGGATGGTACACTTTCAATGAGCAAATCATACAGTGAGCAGTATCCCCCAAAATACTCTTCGCAATTAGTCTTGGCCTCTCTTAGTTTCCTCGTTTTGATAATGTCCCCTAGTTGTAAAAAGTGTCACTGCTGTCTTTGCAACTTCCTGTGAGTCTTTATGTTATGTGCTACATGCTGCTCATCATCACGCATCCCTGCTGACGCTGCTGCCTGGGTGGCCCCTCTTGCCTCAGGGCCCCAGCAGCTCCTGTCCCAAGCTCCTGCAGTTTCCAACTGCTGCGGGTCCCCGAGGGCCGTCAGGACATAAGTGCAGCAAGCGTGCCCCCTGCAGGCGACGGACAGGATTTCCGCCCTCCTGACTGCAAATTAGTGCCAGCTCAGCACAAAAGCAGCATTAAACGTATTTTTAATGGAAAGTTTAATTTAATTTTATCTTTTGCAGTACTGGGGTTTGAACTCAGGGCTTCACGCTTGCTAGGAAGGTGTTCTATCACTTGAGCCACTTCGCCAGCTGTTTATGTTTTGGATAGAATATTTTTTTCGGCCTGTGACTGTCATCCTATTTATACCTCCTGAATAACTGGGATCATAGATGGGTCCCACCAAGCCCAGCTTGTTGGTTGAGATGGGGTCTCATTAACTTTTGTGACAGGCTTGTTTCCAAACAAGATTCTCCTAAGTAGCTGGGATTAGAGATGGGAGTCGACTGTTCCCAGATGGCTTTTTTTCTAGTGTTCTGTGACCATGACAGCTTTGAGGGGTCCTGGCCAGGTGTCCTACAGATGTCCCTCACCTAGGTGTGTCATGTTTTCTCATGATTAAATTGTGGTTATGAGTTTTTGGAACAAATTTCCAGAAGTGTGATTCTTCTTGTCATTTGTCGGGTGAAGCCAGCAATTATTGAGCACCAACTGTATGCAAAAATCTTTATGAAATGATGTTGTTTAATCTTCAGGAAAGGGGCTGGGTGTGATGGGGCTAGCTCCTGCCCCATGCCAGCTGCTTACCCAGGTCACTGGGATTTGTGGGATAGTTCTCCATGGCTATACCCTGGCTTCCTGAGCCAAGCAACACGATTTCCAGCCCCCTTTCCCACCAAGCCCCAACCTGCTACATTAATTATTTGGAGAGTGTCAGGGTCCCAAGGCCACCCCAGGCAATGTGATCTCCTCAGAGGACACCAGGATCTGACCCCTGGCTGTCCTCACTGCTGTGGTTGACAGTGACAGGCACAGAGCAGAGCCAGCCCTGGGGAAAGGCCCACGGCGGGGCTGGGGAAGCCAGGTGGGGCTTACAGAATTCTCTCCTGGCAGCCACACAGGACCTGCTTTGTCCCCAGCAAGGAGCTGTAATGTACATGTGGAGTGCTGTCACTGCAAGTTCACAGAGACCCAGCACCTGGATTGTTTTGTTTACTGGGGGACCATGGGCTAAGACCCCAGACTCCAGAAGAGAATGAGGCTGAGCTCAAACCATGGGGGTTCAGACCCAGGAGCCTGTCCTGCCGGGGAGGGTAGGAGCCCCAGGCCACGTCCCCAGGCGCCTCGAGGGCCGGCCTGGCTGCCACCTTCTGAGTACAGTCTTGGGCTTTGGGGTGGCTTTGTGCTTCTCAAAGACCACCCATCCCCGGTCACCCAGGACTGGGAAGTTCCCGCCCTTGGGACTTTTCCTGCTACACCAGGACTTCTCGGGCAGACCTAGATGAGTTGGTCCCCCGGTGGGCCATTTTGGGGGCAGAGCACTGACTTGGCCTTCTCCCTGTGCTCCCCAGGGGACAGGAAGCTCCAGTGATGGAGATGAGCAATTTTTCTTTTCTCTCTCTTTTTTTTTTTTTTTTTTGTGGTACTGGGGTTTGAACTCAGTGCCTTGCACTTGCTAGGGAGGGGCTTTACCACTTGAGCCATGCCACTAGTCCTTTTTGCTTTGTCTGCTTTTCAGATAGGGTCTTGAGCTTTTGACGGGGCCAGCCTTGGACTGTGCTCTTCTTACCTCTGACTCCTGAGTAGCTGAGATTATAGGTGTGAGCCACCACACCCAGCCTTCTAGATGATCATCTTTTGTAAACAAAAAAGTCATAACTGCTGACCCCTACATTCAATTTACTTTTCAAACACAGGCAAGATTCACCAGGAATGACGCCTATGTTTCTAACACATCTTTTTGGCAAATTGCTGTCTTATATATATAACCTGCCCCTTGCTGGTGCTGTCCCCAAGCTAATGTGCTGTGTTTCTCTTCTAGGGAGTGAAAACTTGTTGTTGGAACCTTGGGCTGGGGACAGCGGGGTCTCAGGCACAGGTAGGTGCTGTGATATTTTTCTTTGCTCTGCATTCGATGTTCGAAGGGTGCTTTTAAAGCCAAGATGACAGCAAGGTGTTGGTTGCCACAGCAATGGAATTTGGCCCTGAGGGCAAAGGATGGCTCCTGGCAACATGTCCTGCCATGAGGCTAGAGATCACAGTGCCAATGGGGCTCGAGAATCCCAGACAGCACCAGGGCAGAAAGCACAGACAGAGCTAAGTCTTTGGAGGTGATTCACATTTGAAACTTTGTTGTCTTAGTCTGTTTTCTGTTGCCGTGAGAAAACTCCTGAGGCTGGGTGACTTAAAGAAAAAGGGTTTGTTCTGGTTTAAGTTCTGGAGGTGAGATGGTTGGCTGCATGTAGTCAGGACCCTGTGTTGCACCACAACAGGGCAGGTGGTGTCATACCCATCTCAGGAGGAGCTCAGGGCAAGTGGGGAGTGTCATACACAAAAGCGATCACACGGTGAGAAAAGCAAGAGAGCAGGAAGGCTGGCTCGCTCTTGTATGTCAGCTGCCCTGCTGTGAGGGCAACTGTCCACACTTGTGATGAGCCGTCCAGCACCAGTCCCTTCAGGAGGGTGGTCACCTCCCTGTTCCCTCCCACTTGGCCCCGCCTCATTTTTTTTTTTTTTTTTGGTGGGACCGGTGTTTGAACTCAGGACTTAGCACTTGCAAAGCAGGTACCCTATTGCTTGGGTCACATTTCCATTTAGTCCATTTTGCTTTGGTTATTTTAGAGATGGTGTCTCTCGAACTATTTGCCTGGGCTGGCCTTGAACTTTGATCCGCCCAATTTCAGTCTCCTCACACCTAGGATTATAGGTGTGAGCCCTGCTGAGCCCCACCTGTTAAAGGCCCCACTGCCTTTCAATGCTGTCACATTGAATTCCTCTATTGGAGCCAGCTCCCCACACTGAACCTTTGGGAATGACCACATCCAAGCTGTGGCACCCATCGTCCACTGTCTGGGGAACATTCTAGTGACTTCTGGAAGATTCCTTTTTAAAATTTTTATTTATTTATTTATTTGCCATGTTGGTGATAAACCCAGGGCCTGACTCATGCTAGGCAAGTGCTCACCACTGAGCCCCAGTGGTGAAAATTCTTTTTTTTTGGCAGTGCCGGAGTTTGAACTCAGGGCCTCACACTTGCTAGGCAGGCACTTTACCACTTGAGCCTCTCCACCAGACCTGGACGATTCTTTTAACAAGACCAAAACTAAGACCCATATCCTGGTATTTAAGCTTCTTCTCAGAAGATTTTAAATGGTTTTCAAAATGTAGGAGGAAGAGGAAGTCATTTAAATAAATCAGGAAAGTGCCCTGCTGTGTGATTCAGGAAGTAAGGCAGAGTCTGTAGGGAGAGTCTGTAGCTGGAGGCTGGGGCTGTCTGTGCGTCCCCGGTCTTTTAAGGGTAATGGGAACCGTTAGATCTATACAAGGGGTGTCTCCTAACCCTGTGAACTTGATGAAAATCTGTGGGTTGTTTTTTTGTTTTGTTTTTTGGGGGGTTCTACTGGGATTAGAACTCAGGGCCTCACACTTGCTAGGCAGGCACTCTACCACTTGAGCCACTCCACCAGCCCTTGCTGAAAATATTTAACTTGTACACTTTGCTTGAGTTTAATGACATTAATGTGTACCTCAATAAGGGTAAATATATGCATACATACATGTGTGTCTGTGTGTGTGTGTGTGTGTGTGTATATATATATATGAATGATAAGCCCCATAGAAATAATTTTAGTATCATCATTAGCAGACATTTTTTTAAGCCTCTAGTAGACTGTAATACTTCCTTTCTGACCATTGGGAGAGGCAGCAGTGGCAACAGAAAAAATTTAAAACACACTTACTTAAAACATAATGAGCTGGGCGTCAGTAGCTCACGCCTATAATCCCAGCTACTCAGGAAGCAGAGATCAGGAGGATTGAAGTTAGAAGCCAGCCCAGGGAAATGGTTCACGAGATCCTATCTCGAAAAAACCCATCACAAAAAAGGGCTGGCGGAGTGGCGCAAGTGGTAGAGCACCTGCCTAACAAGAATGAGACCCTGAGTTCAAACTCTACTACTGCCAAAAAAAAGAAAAAAGCTTATGTACATAAAGAAGCCAGTCCTAAAAGCATAGAAGACTGCGCCTTGTATGATTCTACTTACAGGAAATTTCTAGGAAAGGTGGTAGGTCAGAGGTTGCCTGGGCTGGGGTAACTTTGGGGACTGGTTACAGTATTCTAGAAGTAGATGTCAATGGTTGCACAGCCGCGTGACTTGCCTGAGGCTGGCAGAGCTGTGTGCAGTGACATGGGTGACTCTTACAGCTCTTTAATCCACCGTGCTGCTGTCACACGGGCAGTCACAACTCACGGTGACAGGGGAGGCCGAGGGCTGTCTTTGGACTCTGTCTCTGTGCCTTGCAAATCTTCTGAGCATGTGCAGGTCTTGACTTTGGGCGCGGAGGGTTTTCCCACAGCGGATTTTAAACAGTTCTGTAGTCCGTGCTGTTTTTTTGTGCCATTCTTCCAAATTCTAAGATTATTTTAAAAATTATCTGTACATGGCTTGAGCATTTTACACTTAAGTCTAGGGCCATGTGAAATTTAGCTACGCTCACAGGGGTGATTCTGACCCACTCCTGTAGCGGGGGACACTTGGTAAAATAGTTTTTTGGATGTAATGACTGGGGAGCTCCTGGCGTGGAGTGGAGGTGGGGGATGCTGCTCAGTGCCCTGGCACCCCACGTTGGTCACTCTGAGCCTGGAAGCCATGCTGGGGAAGAGAATCGTGAGCCACACAGCCTTGGGTATTCTCTGCCACAAGGGCACAACCCTTTCCAGTAGGACTCCTGGAAGGACCAGGGTGCCAGGCATTTTAAGCAAACAGCTGTCACTCATTCAGCGTGCCCTCCCTGCAGGTGACCACAGCACAGGCCGCAGCCTGGCACCCTTCTTCTCCCTATAGGGGACAAGATGGAGGCTCTGAGAGCAGCCACACTCGGGCTGGGTCCCCTGAGTTGCTGTCTCCAGGCTAGGTCCCATGTCACCCGGTGAGTGCTTCAGCCACCCTTGTGGACACAGGACCAGTGCTCTGACCCACAGCTCTGATTTTCTGTAAGACAGATCAGCGTGGGGAACCTTGCTCGGGGGACCTGGGCTGGGATGGTTTTAGAGCATGCTGTTACCACCAGAAGCCACCAGGGGGCAGAGGAGGCCCACGGTTGGCTTGATCCTGGAGGGAGGGGCCGTGGGGATGGGGGCCCCATCTTTGATGCCTGCCACAACCCCTCTTAGAGTGCTGTGAGCAACCTGTTTGCCCAGAACATTTGCCTCTGCTTCTGCTTCTCAGAATCCTGCAATCCAGGGAAACCTGGCGACTGGTCAGCCTGGCTGTGGCCCCTGTCGCACAGACCCCCGGCTACTTCCATGCCAGCCCTGTTCCTGCACATCTAGGAGCCAGAAGGTGCAGGCCTGCTCTTTAGCAGTGCCTCATCCTGGCACTCACCAGGACCCCATCATGGACATGCAGCCACAGTAGCCAGCCCCACCATCAGGCCCTGGGGAGACAGTCACTCCCTCCCTGGAAAGAGCTGGCACAATCCAGAGCTGCCACTTAGCTCTGTGACAGGGTAGAGCTGGCACCTAGTATGCAGGATGGTGGTATGTGTCTCCCTGGCTCCATATCCCAGGGTGACAATGAGCCTGTGCTTGCTGGGATTGAGTTGGTGTGTGTGCGGGGGACGGAGGTCAGTCCACAAGATGGGGTACCCTTGGTTCACACTGTCAGCTCCATCGCAAGTGGATTCTGGTGTCTGGTGTGTGTAGGGAGGCGACTCAATTGTTTTCCTAAAAATTGATGCCTGGTTTCTCATCCCAGCACTGAGGACCTTCTGTCCCCAGGGAACCTAGGTGACATCTGGGGACACGTGACTGTCATGACCAGGGAGCTCCTGGCATAGAGTGGGTGGAGGTCATGGGCGCTGCTCAGCACCTGCAGGGCCCAGGACAGTCTTGTGCACAGTGGGGGGGCCCTGCCTTGTTGCTAACTGTATTGTTTGGAGCATAAACGTTCCCTGTGACCTCCCGATAGCATGGAGTGTTTTTCTGAGAGTTCCTTGTTCTCCAGGGAGTTTTTGAAGGTTTCTGCTAAAAGCATTAGCAGAGCCTTTTATCTGGAGAGTGGCACTCACTCCTGTGGGAACAAACTCCAGCACCAGCCTCCAATTGGAGCTGCTCCTTCCCGCTGGCTGGTCACCGCCTTACCGTCTGTCCTAGGATGGCATGCTGAAATTCACATTATTATCAGTCCTCTGTGGACAAGCTGTTCTCTGCCAGATCTGCCAAGATGTACAGTCAAAAGCCTACCATGTTCTGCTCACAGATGGTCCCAGCCACTGCTGCCACACAGAAAACATACACAGCATGTGTGTGGTTACAGGGTGCCACACTGAGCCCCACCAAGGAGACCCCGCAGCCACCCACAGTGCCCGGACCTCTCTCCCTGTCAGTCTGCAGCTAAGGGAAGCTCGGGTTTCTTCCCAAGGTGGCAAGGAAGTTAGACATGACCTTGACCCTCTGAAGCAGGGGTGCTCTGGCCCCTGGGAACCTTAGTATTGCCTGGGGACATGTATGTGGATGGAGGCAAGGGATGCTGGTCAGCACTCTGCAGGGACCAGGGCGCCCCCACAGAGAGCAATCCCGTCCCATTGTCCATGGTACTCAGAGGGAAAAAGCCTTGTGTTCATTGCTGACAATTTTGCTGGCAAAGGAGCCAGTGTTGTGACCAAGGGTGCCCCAGCATCTGGAGCCAGATTCCTCTCTTCTCCACTCAACATGTGGATGTCAATATGACAAATGACCTGGGACCTCAGCAAGGCAGGTGGCCATGGACGCAGAGTTTCTTGGGGCCCCTGACTCACGGGGTCTCACCCAGGGTGATTCTGCCCCCAGGAGACATTTTCAACTGTCAGGATTGCTGGCTGCTGCTGGGCAGAGCCCAGGGATACTGCTCAGTGTCCTACATTCCGGCCCCCAGGTGTCTGTGGGGCTGAGGGAAGCTCTGTCATGCTGGAACCTTGGCTCTCAGAGTGACTTAAGACTGTTCTCTTAGCTGGGCACAGTGGTGCATGCCTGTAATCCCAGCACTCAGAGGCTGAGGCAGGAGGATCACAAGTTTGAGACCAGCCTGGGCTACATAGTGAGACCCTGTCTCAAAAAAAAAAAAAATTTAAAAGGCCACCTCTTTATTCTCTGTTTTGGGATAATTACATCTAGTTCTCAGTTGCAAGAGCCCCATAGATTTGGGCTTATCTCCTGGATCGCTGGTCACCACTGCACAGTTTTAAAGATTTGAAAATCAAGATCCAAAGAGGTCCATGTCCACTGTCCCCAAGCTGGACAGCTATTGGCCTGGCAGTGAGACTCTCAGCTGATGCTCGTTACTAAGCAACTGCTTGAACCTTCTGCCTCCCACAGAGCCTGGATGATGCACAGCCCAGTCACCGTGGATTCATGGAACCTCAGCCTCCTTTGACTAAAAGCACATGTGGGGGTGACAGTCACATATGATGAGATCTCAGGGGCCTGTGGGGACATGTGGGAGCCCAGTGGAGGCTGGAGGGGCCAGAAGGGATCCCCGAATCATCCCAGGGGCCATCCTGGAATCTTGTAAACTCTTGCAGCTGGTGGCTCCTATGTCCCCAGATCCCATGGGTCCTGACAGTGTGGGCCCAGGCTTCTTAATTTCCTCCCTCTGATGACATGTGGGGTACCTACCTGGCCAACAGGTGCGTACATGTCTGCAGAAGCCCCCAGCGTGACATGGGGCAGACACCTAACACAGTGGAGGCACAAACTGGTGGGGCCAAGGTGACTTCTGCTCAGAAGTTGGGGACTCAAAGAAAAGCCTCCTGTTCCACCGAGAGTCCCCAGGAGCCTGAGGGCTCCTCAACCAATGTGGGCTATTTTTTCCCAGCTATGTCTCTGAATTTTTTTTTTTTTTTGGTGGCACTGGGGTTTGAACTCAGGGCTTCATGCTTGGAATACAGGAGCTCTACTGCTTGAGCCACACATCCAGCCCTGAATTCTTTCTTAGTAAACATTATTATTATTATAATTATTATTATTAATTATTGCATTACTGGGGTTTGAACCCAGGGCCTCATGCTTGCTGGGCAGGCGCTCTACCACTCAAGCCACTCCATCAGCCCTTTTTGTGCTTTAATTATTTTTCAGATAGGGTCTTGAGCTTTTGCCCAGGGCTGGCCGGACCTTGACCCTTTTATCTTCACCTCCTCATAGCTGGGATTACAGGTATGCACCACGGCACCCACCCCTCCTGTGTGTTTGTCTGTCTGTCTGCTTGTTGTGTGTCTGTCCATGTGTATGTTTCAACATTGAACTCTCCTGTCTTCTAGACCTGGTTTCAGTGTGTAGGGGTTGACATTTCCTTTCTTTCCCAAACACCCATCAACCTTCCTGACACCATTATTTACTATCCTTTCCCTCCTCAGAGGATGCCTGCCAGGACTGCACCATACCTGCCTGCTGGCCTCTGCCCCAGGTCCCCTGTCCATGCTGTCCTGGGGAGCCCTAAATGGAGGAGGCGGGGGTGGGGACATTTGATCCTCCCAGCCTTGTGGCATTAACTCCACTTGGAGCTGTTCTTTTTGGAACACAGTCATCCTTATTTGGGAAGTATGGCTGGAAGCTCCCAAAACGTCCCAGTCTGCCTTGTCTGCTTCTACTTCCTGTCCTTCTTTTCTCTCTTCCTCTTTCAGAAATGACATTTCTAAAGTCATTTTAGAAGTTGGTAAGAAGAGGAAATGCCTGCTAGAGCCAGGGTGGCAAATTGCAGCCTCTGGGCTAAGTCCAGCCCTCCACGTCCGGTTTTATAAATAAAGTTTTATTGGCACACAGCCATGGCCATTCACTTATAAATTGCCTGTGATTGCTTTTATACTGCAAGGGCAAACAGACAGCATCTGGAAAGCTGGGAGTGTTGACCTTCTGGCCCTTTATAGAAGTTTAATGACTCTCTGTCATTGAATTGTGTGACTTCATCTCGTAACTACCCACGAGATAGGAATTACCTCCACTGGACACATAGGTATATTGAGGCCTGGCCAGGTTGAGTGGCTTTCTAGATGACATAAATAGCAGTTCAGAGCTCAGACTCCTCATTCTACACCTACTGTACCCACTGAGTCCCAGGCCATTTCTTTGCTGCTCGGAGCCTCTGTGTCCTTGCCTGTGAATTGGGGACCCAGCCTGTTGGGGACAAATGCGTATAAGGCTTTGAATAATGAAGAGACACTTCTTCCCTCCTTCATCTGTTCTCCATGCCTTCTATGTCTCCCCACATATCCCTGAGGAAGCCAGCTGGGCAGGGTGGCTTGACTGCATGGAGTGACAGGGCTCTAAGCCCTTGTGTCTGAATTACTATGAAAGCAGACTGTAAAAACCCAGCATGCTGGAGAGTGCATTAGCTAGCTACCACTGTGTAACAAAGTACTACAAACGCAGCAGTTTAAAATGGAATCCATTTATCAGTGCACATTTGTGCAGGCAGGAGGTCTGGAGATGATATATCTGGGCCCTCTGCTGAGGGTCTTACCAGGCTGTGGCCAAGGCGCCAGCCAGGGCTGCATCCTCATCTGAGGGCTTGCATGGGGGTGGATCCACTCCCAAGCTCATCAGTACTCATTTCCTTGTTGTCATCCAACAGAGGTTCTGTTGCCTTGCTGGCTGTAAGCCAGGAACAATTCTCGGGCCATGTGGGGACTTCAGGCCCGTCACATTTCCATTCTCTTCAGGAAGGTCCATCCTGTTAAAGGTTTGCCTGGTCAGCACAGACCCACCTAGGATAATCCCCTTTCAATGAACTCAAAGACTACTGATTTGGGATTTATTTACTTCCTCAAAATTTCTTCTTCTGTATAAGAGACTCTAATCCAGGACATGGCACTTCATGGCAGTCACTAGTCCTGTCCATGTTTAAGGAGGTGGGAGGTTCTCCAATGTGTGTTCTCCAGCAAACGGTGGTGATTGTAGAATCCAGCCAGCCACAGGCAGGAAGAGGGGAGTCTCGTCATGTCATCCAAGGCACTGGTAGCAATCAGCCCCACCCCGGGCCAAAGAGCTGGGACCTCTGATCTCACCTGGCTTCTGCCTCTCCTCTCACAGGAGCAGAGGCAGATACTGGCTCTCTCAAGGTGGGGTCACGTTTGTGTTGCACGTGCTGACTCATGCCTGAATGACCTTATAGTTTCTCTTAATATTTAAAACACCTTTGTTTTGAAACAATTCCAGATTTGTAACAAGGTGCAAAAACTGTACAGACAGCCCTAGTACCCTTTTCCCAGCTTCCCCTAGCAGTGACATCTTCTGTAACTGTTGTCCAAGCCAGGACTGACCCAGGCACGGTGTGTACAGTGCTCTGTGACATTCGCCATGCTGCAGGCTGGGCTTCACATGGTTCACAGGTATGTAGGACAGTTTGGTGTCCATAGATGTGGGGCAAGGTCACCCTAGCCATGTGTAGGGTCTGCTGGAGGTGCAGGCCAAACCAGACAAAGGTATCTACATATTGGTGGTAGATGTGACCACCTGGCCTCATCTCTGTGATGTAGTCTGTGTTGTTCTCTCGTCTTCCATAAATCTATAGGTCTTGTCCGCCACCTCCTTGGGCAGCTGGCCCCCCAGAAGTGTTTATTTGGGGGGTAGTTGAGAAGGGAGAGGTGAGTTTGTGGGAACTCCTAGCACTGGAAAATTCAGTTCAACTCCAGAAGCATCTCCTACTTCTGTACTTCCTCAGGTTACTTATTTGTCCTGTCTATGCTGTGGTGCCCAGGGGACCCCAATTTCAACGGCATGACAGATCACCTGAGTGTGAACTGTGCGTTCTCAGCACAGAGCACAGCCTGGGGTCACCCTTCCATCATGGCTGCCTCAGGAGTGCTGCTGAGTGCTCCTTTTGCAGGTTCCCAGCAAGGAGAAATGACTGGCAGAGCACAAAGTCATGAAGAGGGATCCTGAGAGCTCTTCCCAGGGAGAGAACTTGCCTTCCTTCTCCCCCAACCTTCTGCCCAACCTTCAGAGCCCTCCTGAGGTACCTCCTGAAGCCTTTCTCAACTTTCTCCAGAGTTCTTTGGTATCTTTTCTGGGCTTTTCTTGGAGCCTGACATACACAGTGTGTGGTCTTTGGAGGATATTGGTTGGGTGACTAAGGTATCTCTTAGGTGGCAGTGGCCACCACATCTTGTACACCTGCTATGGTAGGTGCCATTCCAAGATGGTGCTGTTCAATGGTGCTGCTCCAAGATGGCGCCATTCCAAGATCTTGCTGTGCCCATGCCTTGCCTAACCCTCCACCCTTGAGTGTGGCCCTAACCTGAGCACAATGGGAAGTCACTCCCAGAGTTAGGTTAATGTACCGAGGTAAAAAAGGAGTTTGCAGATGTAATGGAGATCCCTGATCCATTGACTTCGAACTAATCCAAAGGAGATTACCTGGTTGTCCTGCCCTAGCTGGGTGGGCACATGAAAGGGACCAGAAGCTTGGCTAGAATTGTCAAATTCAGACAGAAAGTAGAGTGGCGTGTGCCAGGGACCAGATTGGGTGGGGAGGCAGAGATGGGGAAGTTTTTCCACTGGGACAGGATTTCAGGGTATTTTGGGCAGGGAGATTTGAACTCAGGGCCTGGTGCTTGCTAGATCACTTGAGCCATGTCCCCAGCTCTTTTTGCTCTGGTTATTTTGGAGATAAGGTCTCACTTTTTGCTTAGGCCTGGCCTGGACCACAGTCCTATTTACGCTTCTCTTATTGCTGGGATGACAGGTGCTCACGACTACCACACTCAGTTTTTATTGCTTGAGATGGGGTGTCTCATGAACTTTTTGCCTGGTCTGGCCTCTAACAGTGATTCTCTCACTCTCTGCCTCCCTAGTAGCTGGGATTATAGGCGTGAGCCACTGGCTTCTGGCTCCAAAGTTTCAGTTTTGCAAGATAAAACATTCTGGAGACCCTTTTCATAGCAATATGAATATACTTACCACTGCTGAGGTGTATACACAAAAATGCTTAAGACAGTAGATTTTACGTTATATGTTTTTACCGCAATGGGAGAGAGAGAGAGAACTCTCCTGCTAGCAGTAGAGAACACAGCCGTGTTGTGACTGCCCATGGAGGAGGCCAGAGGGCAAAGACCCAGGTGACTCCAGGTTACCAAGAATAGCTCCCACCCAACAGCCAGAAAGAAGATGGGTCACTCCTTCATAGCAAGGAAATGGGCAACTGAATTGAGCTTAGAAGAGGAGCCCAAATTCCAGATGAGAACTCAGCCAGGCTAGTACCTTGCTTTCGGCAAAAAGACCCTGAGTAGAGGATCTAGCTAAGCCACATCCAGATGTGTGACACATAGAAAAGTGTGACCATAAGTGGGCGTGGCTTCAAACTGTTAAGTCTGTGCTATTTGTTATGCAGCCATAGCTGACAGACACACCTTCTATGCTGACATGGAAAATGCAAGGTTCATTTCACAGATGGGAAAATAGTAGCAGAGAGAGGTTCAGCCACTTGGCCCAGGGCCACATGACAACTGTAATATTCAAATTAGCTGTGTCTGTCACCGGGGCCAGACTGTAAGTTCATTTGGGCCAAGGATCTGAGCCAGCCTCTCGCAGATGTTCAGAGAGTGAGGAGAAAAAAAAAAAGATCAAAGATGCTGAGCCAAACTGTCACCTGACCTTGTGCACCGAGGTGAGCTGCAACCGGGACCAGTGGCACGTTAGGGACAGGGAACGGGGCCTCGGGAACATAGCTGTCATGCCCCAAAAGGAGGAATGATCACTGACTCAGCGCCCAGCGCGGGCTGAGCTAATGGGCCTCTGGAATGTGATATGCTGTCCCCTGCCTGACGCTCTGCTGAGTCAGAGCTGTGCTGGGAACAGGAGGGGAGGCCAGCACCAGCTGCCAGTGCCTCCTTGGGAATCCAGAAGCCACTGGGAGGAGGGACAGAGAGACTCGCTGGGTGGTGTTTACGCTGGCTGCTTGCTGCGACTGTCCTTGAAGCTGGAGATAGCCGGCACATGGAGGGGGTGGGAAGAGAGAAGGGAGACCGTGATGGGGATGTACTCTCAGGCACCCCTGGAAAACCAGTAATCGGTGTGGCCCCTGTGCCACCCTGTGCCCTGGGCTGCCCCCTGGGGTCAAGTCATTCTCTGTGGGGTGTCCTGGGCCCTACAGGGTGCTGGACAGTGTAGCCTCCACCCACTCCACACCAGGAGCTCCCAGTTATGATGACCACAAGTGTTCCCAGATATGGCCAGGTGTCCCCTGGGAGCAAAATCACCCCTAGGTGAGACTCCAGTTGATTGAACATATGAAGCCAACACTGCGTGAGGGTGAAAGCAATACCCACACGGAGGTCCGCCTGGAGGAAGTGACATTTTAGCTGGGTGTTGATAATGCCCTGGTTCTGACTGGGGTTGGACACAGGAGCAGAGGCTGGTCCCACGATCTTGGGCAGGGGTGCAAAGTGGGGGGAAAGATGTGAGGAGGCCATGTGGCAGAGATTTCTTTGATCCTGAGGGCAGTGGGAAGCCATAGAGAGTTCTAGCTCCATTCATAACAACAATCAAATTGGGTCCAACTTTCTTGCTCGACAGATTAGGAAACTGAGGCACAGTGAGGGTGGTGGTGCCCCCGTCCCCTCCCCCAGAAGTGGTGGGTGCAGTTGCCTGTGGGTTTGCACAATGCTGCCAGCCAGGCTGGAGTCAGGCCGTGGAGAGAGCCTGGGCCTCAGCCAAGAGTACCGGGTGCAGAGGCACTGCTCCCACCGTGTTCCTTTGATGAGGTTGGGTGCTATGGTCCTGCTCAGGGCTGTAGCAAGGAGTCATGAATATCAGTTTGAAACCCTAGGCACTGTGCCGGGGTTACACAGAGAGCTTGGCATTGCCCTCCATCCCTGGGAACAGCCTTTCTCCATGGGGGGACGGGGCCCCACACCATCCCCTCTGGCCCCTGCCTTCCCCTTCTCAAAGTCCCCAGCTCCTGGGCTTCCTGGTATCCAGAAGTTGCTAGCATCTGGCCTTGGGGCAGGTTGTGGCCCTGGTTCTCTGCCTTGGTATCCAGGGCCCTTGCCCTTGAGTGAGGAGGAGAAAGGAGTTACAGAAGCCTGGGGACAGAGCTCCTGTCCAGCAGGTGAGCAGCAGATCTATCCTTCCCAGGGGCTTGCCTCCACCAGGAAGCCACAGGGAGTGGTGGGCACTGAGCCTCAGCTGAACTGGATTTCCTGTTCTGGGGCAGGAAACCTCCATACAGACACCAGAGCTCTGATGACTTGGGGACCTCCAAGTAGCATCCTGCAGTGTGTGTCCTGTGTCTGCTCATTTCACTGAGCATCTGGTCCTCGAGGTTCACCCATCTGTAATTGGGTACCAGAATTTCTTTCCTCTTCATGGCTGAGTAATATTCTAGTGTGTGGCTGGACCACATTGTGTGGGTCCATTCATCCGTCCATGAACATGTGGACTATTTACACCTTCTGGCTGTTGAGAACCATGTCACTATGGACTGAGGTGCACAGATTATCTGTTTGAGTCTCTGCTTTTTTGTTTTTGACACCTTGGCCCAGCCTCTGGTCATAGCCTCACCTCCCAGGACCCAGAGGGCTTGGCTGAGTCTCAGAATTGAGCACTTGGACCTAGTTGCAGTGGACCTCCCCCTCACCACCCTCATGTGGGCCTTCACTTTCCAGAAAGAAAAATGACTACACACATGGTAAAACCTCCAAAGTGTGCGTGGAATGGGATGAGATAAGGAAAGAGGTCTCCTCCTCTCCCTGCGTGGCAGGTCTCACCTTCCCTTCTCAGAAACAACTGGAGGTACAAGTCTCCAGGTCTCTTCTAAGATGGGCTCTGCGCCCCAGTGTTCCATCCTTTTTGTTTGAGATAGGATCTCCCCATGTAGCCAGGCTGGCCTGGAAATCATACTCCTTCTGCCTCAGCCTCCCAAGCGCTGGGATTACAGGCATGCACTACCAAGCCCGGCAGCCCAGGGCTCATTTCTACTCTGAGTTTTGTGTCTTGCACCCTTTGTAAGCTGAACACCATGGCTGGGCAGCTGAGGGCCTGGGGTGAGTGTGTGCCCCCACGTGCCTGGCAACCTTCCCGGCACATGGTAGATTAGTACCAACAAACTCCCCCATCCAAAGAAAGAAAAAACCCTGGGACAGACGGCAGTCACACAGGGCAGACTGAATACTTGCGTGGACAGGAGTGGGAGGAGGTGGCCTTTAAATAGTTGAAGAGATTGTGGAGGGAGCCTGTGTCTGGTGGCTGCTGTGACACACGGCCATACACTAGGGGGCTTTATATCAGACCTTCCCCCTCTCAGTCCAAAAGCCCAGAGTCAGAGACCAGGATTACAGAGACATGTTCCAAGGGTCCTTCCTGCCTCTGTGGCTCCAGGTGTCCCAGTCTTTGCAGCAATTGTCACACAGGTGTCTCTGTCTCTGTGTCTCTCCTCTTCTCATAAGGGCCCTGACTCCACCATGACCTCATCTTTTCTTTTTTTTTTTTTTTTTTTGCAGTACTGGGGTTTGAACTCAGGGCCTTCACCTTGAGCCACTCCACCAGCCCTTTTTTGTGATGGGTATTTTTGAGATAGGGTCTTGTAAACTGTTTGCCTGGGCTGGCTTCGAACCTCTGTCCTGATCTCTGCCTCTTGAGTAGCTGCGATTACAGGCGTGAGCCACCATGATCTCATTTTAATGAATTCTGTCTGCAAAAACCCTATGTCCAAATAAGGCCACTGTCCCCATCTATGCCAGCTGCCAGAATAGAAGGCCACTGACAGACACTCATTTCCTCATTCTGGAGGCAGAAGTCCAAGGTGAAGGTGTGGACAGGGCCTGTCCTTCTCAAGCATTTCTGCTTGGCCCGCACAGGGCCGCCTTCTTGCTGTGTTCTCGAGTGGGCTCTTCTCTGTTCACAGGGGAACCTGGGTCCCTTCTTCTTATGAGGACACCATTCCTAGGGGCCCAGACCCTGGCCTTATGACTTCATTTAACCTCCGTTACCTGCTTAAAGACCCCATCTCCAAATACAGTTTCACTGGGGTTCTGGGCTTCAATATAGGAATTTTTTTTTTTTTGGTGGTAGTACTGGGGTTTGAACTCAGGGCCTTGCTTTTGCTAGGCAGATGCTCTACCACTTGAGCCACACCTCTAGCCCTTTTGGCTTTGATTATTTTTCAGATAGGATCTTGCATTTTTGCCTGAGCCAACCTAGGCTATGATCTTCCTGTCTACACCTCCCGTGTGGCTGGGATGATAGCATGTATCATCGTGCCCAACTTGTTAAGATGGGGTCTCGTGAACTATTTGCCTGGGCTGGCCTTGAACTGTGATCCTTCTGATCTCCACCTCCTGAGTAGCTTGGATTACAGTTAGGAGCCGCCATGGCTGGCCTCAACCTAAGAATTTAAGGAAATGCAGTTCAGTCCTTAACAGCCCCCTTCTGAGGTTAGGATGGATGAGAATTTGGGGAACACTATTCAGCCTTGTAGAGGGGAGGTGGGCCATGTGCAATCTTCAGTAAGCCACTGGGGTGTATAGGTGGGGAGAAGGTAGCCACCCCTGGAGTCCCTTCAGCAAGCAAGTGGCAGTTGCTGGTGTCAGCACACGCTGTGGGGTGGGGACTTCACCCCTGTTTGTAAGAGACACTGGAAACTCGGGTTCGAGGTTACCCAAGGTCACAGGCAGAGAGCCTGGAACAGGGCCAGGCATTGGCTGGAAGTCTGTTTTTTGCCTGAGCACAAGTGCAGCCCTGGCCTGGCCCGCCCCGTGTGACTGTCCCCGAGGCCCATGGCAGGGCCACGCCTTCAGACCCTTGCCCAGGCCTGGCTCCTAAGGCATCCTCATTTGCTTCGGTGGGATGCGGTTCCTGCTGATCTCCTGGCTTGATCACCTGCCCCTTGGGGTGCAGGTGTCCCAGTGCTCTGGGGGTGGGGGGGGTCACTGCTCACTGCAGGAGTGGCAAGGTGGAGCAGGTGGGTGGGGAGCTGGCACACAGAGGGCTGGGACAGGGGCAAGAGGGCTGGTTTTCCCCCAAATAATAGCTCCCTTAAACTTTGCTCTCACATTATAAAACCCAACTTTTGAGAGTGCACAGTGGATTTTGGCACATTTGCAGATTTGTGCACTGATTAACATTCCATCACACCAAAAAGAATCCCCGTCCCCATGAACAGTCACACCACCCCTCCCAGTCCACTTCCTGTCCCTGGACCTGGATTCTCCTGTACGGGACATTTCCTGTCAGTGAAGTCACATACTGTGTCCTTGTGCATCTGCTTCTCTAACTGAGCACCGTGTCCTCAAGGTCCCTCCCTGCTGTGGAATAGGTCAGAGCCTGGTCTTGTTCATGGCTGAGTAATATTTCATGATGTAGCTTGCTTTTTTTTTTTTTTTAAGGTGGGACATTAAATTTTTGGGGGGGCTGGGTAATATAAATTTTTTTTCTTTTTTTCTTTTATCATGTTTATATTTACTCACATGTGTTTACATTGTTTGGGCCGCCTCCCCCTCACCCCCCTGTAGCTTGTTTTAAAAGATGATACATGGTGGACATTTTAGTAGTGTTGGAATTAAAGACCCTCAGGTGCTGAAAACAGACACACGAGAGACAGAAAATCTTGACAAGGCAATTTCTCTTGATCAAGAGGGTGCAAGCATGTGCTCACTCCAGCTGAGCAGACAGACACACAGCACAAAATGGCCAGCAGTGGCTTCTCCTTATATGCCTGACGCAGCTGTACCTGCCCCTCACCTGGGATTTGTCCAGGTCAAAGGTTCACACTCTTTCCTGATTGGCTAACAGGCTTGAGGGACAGGTCAGGGCATGTAATTTGGTGGGCAATTTTCTTGGGCAATGGGACTATACAAGAATCTGGAAGAAGAAACAGGAACCCTTTAAACAGTGCAAGTCATCTAAGATGGTGACCTGAGGAATTTTAAGTAATCTAAGAGGGTGACACATACTTTGATAGAAAAGATCAGTTTTACAGTAGTAGTCAGGTCTTTGAGGACACCCTGCTGTAGTCTAGAACATGGGCCTGCACTAACTATCTGAGGCTGCTGAGAAGTCACCTTACACCCTGTACAAGGGTGTGTGTCAATAAAACTTTATAAAACACACAGCAAGCCAGATGAGGCCCTAGGCCATCATTGGGCCACCCCAGCTAAGGACAAAGGGGCTTGGACACTTTGGTCCTGAGGTTGCAAAGAGCTTTTGTATATGTGGGTATTTCCATTGATATTTTGAGATAATGGAAACTATATTATTTTATTTATTTACTTACTTTTGTTTTCAGTGCTGGGGGTGAACCCAGGGCCTCATGCACACTAGGCAAGGGCTGCACCACTGAAGCCCTGCCTCCAGCCCTAAACTATTTATTAATTCATTAAAAGTCACAACAATAAACTCTGTGGTCACTGGCAGAACAGGTTTGATGGAAAGTAACTACGTTTTCCAAAATAGGCAAACAGTTGATGGGACGATGACGAAAATCAAGATGAAGAAATGGTCACAGCCCAGCTAGGCACAGTGGCTCACAGCTGTAATCCTAGCTACTTGGGAAGTGGAGATTGGGAGGCTTGAGTTTTGAGACCAGCCCAGCAAAAAAAAAGTTATTGAGACCCCATCTCAAAGAACAAGCCTAGTGTGGTGATATCCCGAAGCTGACACCTGCATATCAGACTGTGGGGGGCTGCACCCAGTAAGCTCTGAGTTGGGGCAGATGGAAGGGGTGGTCGAGGAGTGGGGACATGCCCAGACCAGCTCCTGGGAGTCCTGTTCTAACGCTGGGTCCCAGTCACTCCCAGCTGTCTGCAGGGCAGAGAAAGGCTGACTCAGAACTTGGATCACATGCAGAAAAGGAGTGACACCCTGTCAAGGCCACTCCCGGCCACAGGGGAGCTTTAAGCCCCATGTGACTGTCCCAAGGCTCCCATGTCCCAAAGCCAAACACCACACTGTGGCCACAGGGCCTGTCAGGTCCTTGGACCTCATTACCCACTCACCCCTCCCCCTGAAGGCCACCCCTCTGCCTATTCACCTCCCCTCCAATACCAGACAACTGGCTGCTCGTGTCTTCAAGATCTTGCCTCAGATGATGCCTTATGGTGACAGTCCTCCATCTCCAACTCATCTTCAATTTGTACCTCCCTCTCCCCACAGACCGCCACCCTATCGCTCTGGGAGCTGTCTAGCTTACACAGTGACGTGTGTGTGTGTATGTGTGTTCTTCTAGATCTCTGACCATTGCCTAGAACAGGGATCCCCAAACTTTGTAAGGAGCCAGAGAGTCAACAGTTCAGATTTTGTGGGCCACAAGATTTCTGTCACTGCTACTCTGTCATTAGACCACCAAAGCAGTCATAGACAATGTGTTCATTGAGGGGGGGTTGTGTGTCAATAAAACTTTATTGACACAAACAGGTGGCCCACAGGCCCTAGTTCAGGGAGTCTCCTACAAGGATCCAATGTAATCCTGACTGAATGTTGGGTTATGTCCTTCACCTGCTTCAGGACTCTAGGATTTGTGTCAGATGATGGTGGGTTACAGTGTCCTGGGGGCCTTGGTTGGGGTGATTCTGCCCCTAGAGGACAGTAGGCCCAGTTTGGAAGCCATGTGTGACTGTCATGACTAGGGAGCTCCTGGCATAGAGGGGGTGGAAGTCAGGGACCCACTCAGCATCTCACCCCAGAGACGGATCTGCCCCGTGTGCACAATGCCGAGGGGGACAGGCAAGTCAGTTATAAAAAAGAAAAAGTTTAATGATGGCTTTTCAGTTATATTGCTGAAGTATTAACTAGACTCAGGTTTTGCTGTCTTCCTCACCTAATTGCAAGTCCCATGTCCCATGTCACTACTGACAACCACCCCACCCCACTTTGCACTCTCGCTCCTGAGGCACTTGTGGCCTGCAGGCCCTGACCGCCAGGTGGCAGCACATCCCATCTCCTGGGTCGACTCCTGGCCCGCCTCACAGGATCCCAGAAACCCCGCAGTCTAGACGCTGGCCGGGCGGAATTCCACTCCCCTGAAGTCAGCCTGCATGGAGAGGTTTGCCATCCCGAGCCCGTCATCCCTTCCCGCCCAGTGTCTCCCAGGGCTGTCTCGCTGGGGCCTTGGATCTCTGCACGGGTTAGGGTAGGGGAGCCCCAACTGCTCAAAAAGCCATCAGGACACAGCCAGCTCCCCAGCAGGCTGCTCACAGGGACAGGAGGTGGCAGGACCAGCAGCTAGCAGTCTGGCTGGAGGATCGGGTCACTTCTGAGACTGTTACTTCTCTTATCCCCAGCTGGCTGCTGGATCCTGCACGTGGCCATGCCTGGGTGGCTTTGAGTTTCTGTCCTCCTTGACTGATAGTCTCAGGTTTAGTGCTCAGGAGGCAGGTGTCTGCAGCCTTGGCCAGGCCGAAACCCAGCCCAGCCTGGGAGAAGCACAGCCCCTGGCTACCTGGGTTCCTCCTGACATGGCTCAGCCTCATGTAGCAATTAAAGACAGTCTGGGGCTGAGATGCAGGTCAGTGGGGAGCATTTGCCAAGCATGCATGAGATCAGGATTCCATATCCAGCACCACAGAAAAAAAGCCAGGTATGGTAGTACACACCTGTAATCATAGCTACACAGGAGCCAGAGGTAGGAGGATCTCAGTCCCAGGCCCACCCTGAGCAAAAAATGTAAGACACTATCAGAAAAAAAATAACTAAAGCAAAAAAAAAAAAAAGGGCTGGGGGCATGGCTTAAGTGGTAGAGTACCTGCCTTGGAGGCATGAGGCCCTGAGTTCAAATCCCAGCACCACCAACACCAAAAAGAAAAAGGTCTTTGTTGTATTCTCTGAGGCCACTTAGGCTGCCCCTTGGAGGTGAGACTTGCTAGGAGTCCTCCCCGCTCCTGACTCTCATCTGTTGTCTTGATCAAGCAACATTGGACCTCTGAGGGTCTGAGGTAGGGAGCAGGGCCTCCTCTCTCAAGTGCTTGAACTTGGCTGTGCTATGGTCAAGCTAACCTGGTTTTCCTGGACCATTTCATCTCCTCACTAACAGACAAGAGAACCAGGTTGTCACAGCATTCGTAGCCCACTGAGTCCCACCCATCTGACCAGAGCACCTCCCGGGTCCTTCCCAGATTGTTCCAAGGTGGCAAGTCTGTGGCCACCAGGTCTGAAAGACAAGTCTCAGCCCAGAGGATTGCTCTGCTGCAGCAAAGAACCACACAGCAACAGAGGTCTGCTCTCCAACAGGTCGGAGGACAGCAGGCCAAGGTCAAGGTGAGGGCAGGGCTGGTTTATTCTGAGGGCAGGCTGGGGAATCTATCCCATGTGGCCCCCAGCTTCTGGTGGTGGCTGGTGATCCTTTGTGCCCGTGGCCTGTAGAAGTGTCACCTCATCTCTGCCTCCATCATCACACAGCAGTCTCCCTTCTGGGTATAATTCTCCCCTTTTGTAAGGTTGCCTATCATGGATCAGGGCCCACCTTGCTCCACTATGACATCATCCTAAGTACTTCCATCTACAGTGACCCTATTTAGGCCACATTCTGAGGTCCTGAGGGTCAGGACTTTCCCATATGAATTGAGGGGAGGGACACAAATCAACCCATGCCACCAAATGCAAGGCTCCAGCTCTGCCCAGTCCCCTGCAGGGTCCTCTGTGGGAAGGCACTTCCTGCCTTGCTTTCTGGGAGCCTCCTCTGCACCACCCAGGAAGGAGGGGCGGGCAGGGGGCGGCTGGGGACATAGACCTGGCTGTGTTGCTGAGTGTGGCCTGCTGCCAGGTGGGGCAGAGGGAAGTGCCGGCTGGTGCCGTGTGCAAAACAGATCATGTTCTAAGAAAGTGCTGGAGTTCTCAAAGGCTTGTAGGACAACGGCCTGGTGGAAAGTTCTCCAAGGAGGGCTCTGCTAACTAGGGGAGAAGCCAGGAGTTGCTCTGCTTCCCTTCCGCACCCAGAATTGTTTCCTGAGGGACATGTAACCTTTCATGGTTATATGCCAGCCACCTGCCCTGAGCCCACCTGGTCTTGCTACTGTGCCGGGGGACAACGTAGCACTGGGGGCTGAGGACGGATCACAGCCAGCCAGGCACATAAGGACAGATCACAGAAGCCAGTCACAGAGGTTAATGGAGGAGGTGTGGTCTGGGCTATGGTAGGGATGCCAAGATTGGGAAATGAATTGGATGCTGCAGCAGTTCTGCTTCCAGCTGTATGGAAGCAGCTCCTCAAACTAATCATACACACACGGATGTTCACAGAAGCTCTAGGTACAACAGACAAAAGGTCCATGAACAGGTGAGTGGATTCACACCAGGTGCTCTGTCCACACACTGGAATATTACTCAGCTGTAAACAGGAGTGAGGTGCTGACACAGACTACAACATAGAGGGACCCCGAGGACACGGTGCTCCGTGAGAGAAGCAGACACACAAGCACACAGCATGTGACTCCATTGATAGGAAACGTCCAGAACGGGAGGATCCAGGGACAGGAAGTGGACTTGTGGGGGCCAGGGCTGGGGAGGGGACAGGGTGACTGCTCATGGGATGGGACTACTTTTGAGGATAATGGGATGTTCTAGAACGAGAGGTATACAATGTTGTGAATGTACTAAATGCCATGGACTTTAATAGCATTTTTTATGGTTAATTTTATGGTATAAAATCTCACCTTAATTTTTTTTTAAGTTGGTTAAGATATGGCTTTGGAGCAGCACGCAGACTTGGCTGTGGTCACAGGCATGCAGGGGTCTGCAGAAGGCCTTGGTGCTAGCTGAGGCCTTGGTGCATATTAGAGCTTGGAATTGGGGTGTCCTGGCCCTGGGAGGCCCTGGAGGTCAGCTGGGCCACCTTGCATTTTGTCCCACCCAGAGAGGACATGGACACTTAACTCCTCGTTCTGTGCTGCAGAAGGGGTGTCAGGCAGGATGGAGCACCTGGCCCTGGGGGTGTCAGGAGGAAGCAAACATTCCGGGTTTTTTGACTGGGGATGTTCCAAGGTGGTACAGGTGCACCTGAGTCGAAGACATGTGAGCCAGCTCTATCTCTGGATTACAAACCTGTGTCACTCAGGGAAGCTGACAGGCTGCACCTGGGGCTGCTGGAGTACTTGCAGGTGCAGCCACCTCCTGTGTGCGTGTGCACAGAAAGCCTTCCCTGCGATTGTCGCTTTCCTTTGTGGCCTTACCTGGCACTGCTGTGGGGGGGGTGTGGATCCTGTGTGGGAGGAACTCTGCTGAGTCACACTGCTGGGCCTTTCAGTTTTTCTCCTCCTGGTCCTTCCCCTCCTCCTCTCCACCTACCGGCCACCTGCAAGCTGTTCTGACTTTTAGGTGTTGAAACCCTTGCGGTCAGGTCTGCTGGTCTGTGTCACAGCCTTGACTTCTCCCCCACCCTCTTCCCGTTCAATTGGCCTAACCTTTTCTCTCAAATGAAAAGGTCGGATGTGACCTCCTCAGCTCCCTTAAAAAGCCTCCTCAGGTTGCTGCCCACATCTCTGCACAGTATGGTCTCTGGTGAGACCAACCAGTCTCACCACTGCCCTCGAGGGTGTAGCTGGCAAGTTCAAAGGCACCAGGGACATGTGTTCCCAGAAAGCCGCTCTGTTGATGTTGGGGGGGGGGGGTTGTTCCCCTGGCCCATGTTGAGTGGCAGCACTACTGCTTAAGTGAGAAAGGATGGGGGTGCCCCCAGCGAGGGCCCAGGTGCTGGATTGAGCCTCTAGTAGGAAGGACTCAAAATGATACCAGTGCTTCACTTACCAAGTGTAAAGCTCAGTGACATTGAGAAAAGCAGTCCTGTGTGGGGAGTTGGTTACAGTGCCTTCCCACAGGTACCGAAATCCAGGATGCTTGGGCCCCTTATGCAAAATGGTCCAGTGTTTGCACAGAACCAATGCATGTCCTCCCATAGACTTTAAATCATCTGTAGCCAGGAGCTGGTGGCTCACGCCTGTAATCCTAGCTACTTGGGAAGCTGAGGTTAGGAGGATTGTGGTTCAAGGCCAGTCCAGGCAAATAGTTTGTGAGATCCCCAACTCCAAAATAGCCAGAGCAAAATGGACTAGAGGTGTGGCTCAAGCAGTATGGCACCTACTTTGCAAGTGCAGAGCACTGAGTTCAAATTCTAGTCCCACCAAAAACTCATCTATAGATGACTTGTAATACTTGATACAACATGAATGTTGCATGCATAATTGTTACACTGTATTGTTTAAGGAAAAATAACAAGGAAAATTATTTGTAGGTGCTCAGTATAGAGGCATTTTAAAAAAATTCTTTTTGGTGGTACTGGGGTTTGAACTCAGAACCTTGCACTTATTAGGCAGATGCTCTATAGCTTGAGCCACATCTCCAGCTTTCTTTCTCTTGAAAACACATTGGCCAGCTGAAGGCTCGATGGGTGAGGGCACAGCAGTATGGAGGGCGGTCTCTCACACATATGCATGACACACACATGCACGTGTACACAGGGAAAGGCTTGTGAGGCAAGCTCGTGTAGTAGAGTGCCTGCCTAGGAAATGCAATGCAAGGCCCTAAGTTCAAACCTCAGTACTGACAAAAAAAAGAAAGAAAGAAAGAAACCAGAGGCAAAGACTAGAGTGATGCAGCCACGGCCCAGGGGCGTCTGCAGCCCCCAGATGCTGGAAGGATCCTCCCTGGAGCCTCTGGAGGGACTGTGGCCCTGCACAGACCTGGATCTCAGACCTCTCTCAGCCTTCAGGAACAAGAGAGAAAAGAATCTCTGTTGTTTTAAACTATCAAATTTGTGTGCTTTTTTTTTTTTTAAACAGCAGCCTCAAGAAACTTATACTGACTACTAAAAGATTTGGATACCCATAGCTGCATCTAAATAAACCACCCCCAGAATTTGGTTGCTTTCTTGGGCCCACCAAGCATAATACTTATAAGAACAGGGAAGTCACACCTAGATTTTGTTCCTTTATGTACTGTCCTACATCCCTGGGAGAAGCACTTAAACATCCCTTCATCTTTGAACTTGGAGCGGTGGGACCCTTAGTGACTGGCTAGGGACCTGGAGGACACACTTACAGGTTTGCACACCATGCATGGGACAGAAGACATTTCATTGCATCCCTTGTGACAGCTCAGTTTCCCCATCTGTAAGAAAAGAAAACCTTGAAGTCCTGCAGCTCTGTCAGCCTATGTAAGACTCCCAGGTCTGTGAACCATGAATACCAGTAGATTCCAGACAGTCCTCCCCACTACTGTGGCTGTTCCTGACAGCTTTGCTTGCTGACATTCTCCAAATACTTGGTTCTCCTTATTTAGCCTCTGCCCTGCAGGAGTGAGCCATGCGTATTTCTGGTCAGTCTCTGAATACACAGCCCTGAGTTTGCATTTCCGATTGGGACAGTTGCAATTCCTGTACTTCTCTGCCTGGCATTTCCCGCCCACAGAGTCCCCTGCTGCCTCCTGCAGCATGGGCGTCCTGCCCTCTCACCAGGAAAGAGGGCAGGCAACTGGAGAGGCGTGAGAGACTTCTTCCTGAATGCTAATTCTGCTCTTTCGCTGCATAACTGGGTGAAATATTTAACCTCTCTCTTTAAAAATAAAATAAGGCACGCGTCCTTCCTTGTCAGAAAGTACTGAGTCTTACATGCCATGGACTCTGAAGTGTTTGGTAGCATGGTGCCCTGGTCCTCCTGCCCTTTCCCACTTGCAGGGCACTGGGACCTCTGACTGTCCTGTGCTTAGCCCCTGTCCCACAGGGGCTCCTGCTGTGCCTCACACTTCTGGTACTCACTCTTCCAGTCCTCTGGCTTCCACCAGCTGTTAGATATCAACCTGGCTATAAAAGGCAATTCTGATCGGAGAAAAAGGGAGGGGAAAGAGAAGCCATGGCTGGCCGCCCAGCCTCGGCTCAGCTTCTGGTTCACAGCCGGGCGTATGGGATTAATTTAGTTTCGGAGCACCATCAGAGGCAGCACATGCTGTCACGATTGCGTAGTGGCTCGTGCTTCCAGCTCCAGGTCCCCAACCCAAGATGTCCCCGCCCGCACTCATTTGCTCTGATTTAGGAGGGGCTGGTGTAGCCCAGAGCTCCCGAGCAAGCTGCCTCCCCCTGCTCGCAGCTTCTGCTGGCGGCTCTGAAGGAATGATGGCTGTTTTGCCTGGAAGCACGCAGGAGGTGAGCAGGGCCAAGCCTGACCCACAGGCAGAGATGAGGGCCTTGCAGCCTGGCCCAGAGCGCTGCTTCTTTCTCAGCATCCTTCTGTCCCCAGGATGCTTTTGGAAATTCAGCATACTCTGAAATTTTGCCACCTTTTCTTTTCCTTCATAAAATCTTGCATCTGGAAGGTAGCTCCAAGTCATCCTTTCCTCAGGCACTCTCCTTCCCTGCCATGGGGACACAGAGAGAGAAAACGCCCAGTCAGTCCTCCTGCCCAGAGAGCCCGCTGTAGGGCAGAGAAGATGCACGCTTCTAATGCAGGCACACGTGCGTTTGCAGTGCGCATGCACTGAACCCTGGCAGGCCTGCATCTGGTCACCATGGAAACGCGGAGCCTGGTGGTACCCAGAGCGCAGGCAGAGAGATATTGAGTAGTATTGTGGTGTGGGTCATATGGCGTTGATTTAAGGAGGCGCAAGGTCTTTAGGGGCAGTGCGAGGCCCGGGTGTGCCCGGGCCGCCTGGATTTAGTGGCTGGATGGACAGATCACATCTGGGGAACGGGAGCGGCCTTCCGCGGCTCTCTTCTTGAATCTACTTTGGCTTCTGGGACTTGGGCAGGTCACTCACCTCTGAGCTCACTTCTTCTTCTGTCATCTGGAGAGAATCCTATGCACAGAGACTACGACGTAGCCCAGGGACATCCCTGAGACCCTTTCAGGGGGCTAACGTCCTAATGCTAAGATGCTCTTCGCCCTTTTCACTCTCTCCCACGGGGACAGTGCAGTTTTCCGAGGTGACGTGACCATGTGAGATCACCACAGATCGAATGCAGAAGCCATAGCAGAATCCAGCTGTCCTACAGATTTGCAAAAATGTTCAACCATGTCATTCTTCTCCTTACCTTTATTTTTTAAGACAGGGTCTCGCTATGTAGCCTAGGTTGGCCTCAAACTCCAGATCCTCCTGCCTCAGCCTCCTGAGTGCTGGGATTACAGATGTGTGCCACTATGCCCTGCTCTCCCTAAATTGATTTTTTTAAATTGTTATTTTCCTTTAAAGTTGTACTCCTGGTAATTTTTAAAAGTTATTTTTAACTTTTAATGGGATTACAATAATATTCAATAAGCTTTTTATATAAACATAAGCTGTTTGGGTCCTCATTAGTTTTTTATTATATTTATGTATATGTACATATTTTTAAAATAACAGCTTTATTGAGATATTCACATACCATAAAATTCAGTTATTCAAAGTGAACAATTTGATGGCTTTTAGAATATTCAGGATTATGTAACCATACCTCTATTGAGTTCCAGAACATTCCATCACCCTAAAAGGAATCCCTGTCCCCATGAGCAGTCACCCATCCCCTCCCCAGACCCTGGTCCCCACAGTCCACTTCCTGTCTCTGGATCCTCCAGTTCTGGATGTTTCCTATCAATGGAGTCACACCCTGTGGGGCCTTGTGTGTCTGCTTCTGTCATTGAGCACCTTGACCTCAAGGTCCCTCCACATTGTAGCATGAGTCAGAGCCTCGTCCTGTTTATGGCTGTATGATACTCCGGTCTATGGATGGGCCCTGCTGTGTTCATCCATTTGCCAGTTGATTGACATTTGGGCCACCCCCACTTGTGGTTACTGTGACTAATGTGCTGTGAGCATCCACACGTAAGTTTTCATTTCTCTTTGGCAGAAACCTAGCTGTGGAATTGCCGGTCATGGGGCAACAGCCCAGTTAACCTTTTCAGGAACTACCAGACAGACCATTCTCCCATCGGCTGCCTCTTCTCCCGTTCCTGTGCTATGCAGGAGGGCATCAGAGCTGCTGCATCCTGGCAAGCACTTGCTTTCTTTTTCACGATTGCCATCCTAACGGGTGGGGGGGGGGGCCTCGTTGTGGTTTTGATTTGCATTTCCTGATGACTAACGATACAGAGAATTTGTTCTTATGTGTATTGGCCCTTTGCATATCTTTGTTAGAGAAGTGTCTTTTTAAAAAATTTTTTGCCGTGCTGTAAATTAAATCCAGGGCCTCCCACTTGCCAGGCAAGCACTCACCACTGAGCTACATCCTTAGCTCACCCACTTTTAAATTGGGCTATTTGCTTCTTTATTGTTGAGTTATAAGATTTATATATTCTTGGCCAGGGGTGGTGGCATACACCTGTAATCTCAGCTACTTGGGAGGTGGAGGCAGGAGGATCTCGAGTTCAAGACCAGTCCAGGCAAAGTTAATAAGATCCTGTCTCAAAAATAAAATACAGCCATGCACCGGTGGCCATGCCTGTAATCCTAGCTACTCAGGAGGCAGAGATCAGGAGGATGATGGTTCGAAGCCAGCCCCAGCAAATAGTTCACAAGACCCTGTGTTGAAAAATCCCATCACAGAAAGGGTTGATGGAGTAGCTCAAGTGGCAGAACACCTACCTGCCATGCACCATGCCCTGCATTCAATCCCCAGTGCAAAATAAAATACAGTTTTCGCCCATTCTATGGGCTGTCATTTTCTTGGAGTCCTTTGAAGCAAAAATGATTTATTTTTGGTGGTATTGGGGTTTGAACTCAGGGCCTCATGCTTGCTAGACTGGTGCTCTACCACTTGAGCCACACCATTTTTGCTTGAGTTGTTTTTAGAACAGGGTCTCATGTTCATGCCTAGACCAAAATCCTCCTACCTCTCTCTGCCTCCCAAGTAGCTGGGATTACAGTCATACCCTACCATGCCTGGCCCTTACTGTCCCTCTTGCACATGAATAAGCAAACCCGGTGGTATTTGCCTTTTTCATCCAAGCACAGGGCACCCCATTTCCTGTTGTGCCCTCCTCCCACCTTGGGGACCTTCTCCCATGGGCGCTCAGTGGAATCACAGCTGGAAATGTAATTTTCCATTTTCAGGATTGCTTTGAGAGGCTACTTTCCAGTTTGAAGTGAGCTGGAAGTGACACACTCAGTTTTCATTCCCTAAAAAAAATTACTACAGAAGTAACTTTGGCTCATTGTGAGTCAGAGTGGCTCAGACTTCTTTTGTTTTTTTTTTTTCACGATCACCTCCATTTTAGACATTCTTTTCCGAATTCATCAATAATAATAATGACAACATATTTAGTGACGTCAGATAGTTGATTCCATGTAGCATTATTATGTGGATATTTATTTATTATAGAGTTTGGGGTTTATTGTGGGTTTTTAAAGAATTTTTATTGGTTTATATTAATTGTATGAAAGGGTTTCATTGTGAATGTCCATCTATGCATATAATGTGCTTTAAACAAATCAGCACACCCTGTTGCTCTTACCCTTCTCTTCCCTTTCTTATAATTTTTAATGGGTTTCATTATTCTGTTCCCATATATGCTTATAAAATACTTCAGTCATATTCACCCCTCATCACCTTTTCCTTTTACCCTCCCCCCTTTCACTGGACATCCTCAAAAGTCCCCCTTTTAGCTGACATGGTGGCTCACGCCTGTAATCCAGCTCCTTAGGAGGCAGAGATCAGAAGGACTGAGGTTTGAAGCCAGCCCAGGCAAATAGTTCATGAGACCTTATCTCGAAAAAACCCATCACAAAAAAAGGGCTGGTGGAGTGGCTCAAGGTGTAGAACCTGAGATCAAACCCCACTACCCCCCCTACACACACAAAAAAGTTTGCTCAGACAGGGTCTCAATATGCAGCCCAAGCTGGCCTTGAACTCCTATCCTCTTGATCCCAGCCTCCCAAGTAATGAGTGCTGGGATCACAGGCCTGGCCATCACACCCAGCTTCATAAAGACTTTTTTTTTTTTTTCTGGTGATACCAGTGTTTGAACTTAGGGCCTCTGGCGTGCTATTCAGGTGCTTTACACCTGAGCCAGGCCCCCGTTTTTTCTGCTCTAGGTAGCGTCTCAAATTTTTGCCTCAGGACTGACCTTACACTGCAATTCTATCTACACCTGCTGTGGATCTGGGATGACAGGCACATGCCGCCACGCCTGGCTTGTTAATTGAGATGGGGGTCTCTCGAACTTTTTGCCTGGGCTGGCCTTGCTGCCACTGATCCTCAAGTAGCTGGGATTACAGGTGTGAGCCACTGTGTCTGATGTCACATAACTTTTAGTACAGTATATTGTGAAAATTGTCCTGTTGTATGGTTAGTTATTGTTAATCTCTTACTGTGTCTAATTTGTGAATTAAACTTTGTCCCAAGTATGTACATATAGGAACAAATGTCCGATATACAGGGTTAATGACAATCCACTGGGATCCTGGCACATTTCCCTCCATGAATGACTGTACAGAGTGCTTTGTGAACTTGGGATCCCAACCATCTTCCCAACTTTCAGTGTTTCATTTCTTACTGTTTAATTTTAAGTGGGTGTGTGGTGATGTCAAGTGCACTGTGAGCTGGGACAATGCCCTTAGCTAGGGCACTTCTGTTCCGGACGGCCTGGTGGAGGAATGTCTGTGTGCTGTGGTTTGGTTTCTAGTAGCCAGATGTGTGGGGCTACATTTTATAGGACTGGCATTGGTCTCTTATGCTGGGTCCTGCAGCTGTCTCTAGAACCTGCATCCATCTCTAGAACCTTCCATCTCCCCACATGAAGCTCTGTCCCCATTGAACACTAACTCCCTCCCTTCCCCAGGCCCTGGCACCCACCATCCTGCTTCCTGTCTCTGTGGCTCTGACGACTCCAGGGACCTCCTGTGAGTGGATTCCTGCAGTGTGTCCTTCTGGGTCTGCTCACTTCATTGAGCACTGTGCCCTTGAGAAACACCAACACTGTAACAGGTGCCAGAATTCCCTTCCTTTTCATGACTGACTAATATTCCAGTGTGTGGAGAACCCTATTGTGTGAAGCTGTTTGTCTGCTGTTCCCTATGGGGAGTCATGCTGATAGGAACATGGGTGTTCAAGTGTCTCTCCAAGTCCCTTTCAAGTCCTTTGCATATGCACCTGGCAGTGGAGTTGCTAGGTCATCAGTGATTCTATTTTTATTTTTTGAGGAACCTCCAAATGATTTTCCACAGTGGCCACACCATTTCATGATCCCGCCCACAATGTGCGAGGCTTCCAAATTCCTCACACCCATGTCACCCCTTCTTATTTTCTGGTTTTTTGTTTGGTTGGTTAGTTTTGGTTTCGTAATAGCCATCCTAATGGATGTGAGGTGGTATCCCACTGCAGAGCTGATTTGCATCTTTCTATGATTCTAACTCATGTGACGAACCTGGTGACTATCATTTTGTGTGTTTTGTGACTTTCATATGTGATCATTGAAGAAATGTCCTTCCTGTTCTTACCTGGGTCTGTCTTTGCCCAGTTCTTAATTGACTGTAGTGTTGTTGCTGAGTTGTTAAGTTCTTTATATATTGTGGATATGAATCCCTTATCAGATATAGGAGTAATGTATATTTGCATACATGCAAATATATCTGCATGTATGCAAATGCATCCATATATATGAAAATATTACCATACATGCAATAGTGTGCAAATGCATTTGCTTGTATTTTCTCCCATTCCATGAACCACTCTTTCAGTCTGTTGAGTGGCTTTTGATGCACAGTGTTTCACCCCTGCAACTCCATACTTGGAGTTGAGAACTCAGGGCCTCACGCTGGCTAGGCAGCTACTCTACCACTTGAGCCACTCCACCAGCCCTGTTTTGTATTGTTTTTTTGTTGTATTGTTTTTTTTTTTTTGAGATAGGTCTTGCAGACTATTTGCCTGGGCTGGCTTCAAACAGCGATCCTCCTGATCTCTGCCTCCATCCACCCAACCAGCTGTAGCTGGGATTACAGGCATGAGCCACCAGCACCCGGCTGTGTTTTTCTTTCTAAATGCCACTCCCACTCTCTTCCCAAAGTGAGCTTTGCCCTGACACTCTCCTGCCTACGTTGGTCTGTGGAGACACAGGCAACACCCAGCAGCCCTTGCTACTGGACTGCACTGTGCAATCTGTAGAGTGCTGAGGTCAGCCTTGCCAGTCATCCTGCAGTGTGTCATTGTTGTCTTGCAGGAGAGAAAATGGGACAGGGTGCCTGGAGGCTGGAGAGTATTTTTGCAAATGTAATTGGCACATAGGAGTACTCCTTGCAAATCCTATAAGAAATGGCGGGGAGGGTTGTTATTTTGAGCTTCTGCATCACGGGGTCACACAAGCCTTGGAGTGAGGGGTGTTCTGTTGTGAGTGGCGCGTACTGTTTGAGAAGGCTCCTGTGTGTTCTGAGAGATGTTGAGTTGCTAAGTTACCAAGAGCATCAGGAACCCAGAGAACGGGGTCCTCGTGATCATGCTCAGCTCTGGAAAATTAAATAGCTGTTGATGTTTTTAAAAGAATAAGAGTCGTCCTGGACTGGGATTCACAAGTCCTGAATTCTAGTTGCAATCCTAGCATTTCCAATGTGTATGTGGACGATGGGTGGGTGAGCAGATGGATAGGTGGATGGTTGGGTGTATGAGTGGGTGGGTGGGTGGATGGGTGGATGGACAGATGGGTGGGTCAGTAGGTAGATAGCGAGGCATAGGTATGGACGTGGACTCTCTTGGGACATAATTCACATTATTCTTTCATTTCTAAACCTCAGTTTCCTCATCTATAAAATTTGGGGAAATGTTTTTATGCCCAAAAGAGGAAAATTGAATGCTGGCCTCCCACATTCTTTACTTGTTCTAGTTTTTGCATAGAACTTAGTTTTATTCTTAATAATGCTTTTAACAAACAATGCATTTGAAAAGTACATTTGGATGAATGGCTTAATCTCTTGACAATTGTTTATTTTACGACACTTTAATTGAAATAAAATTTATTTACTCTAGGGTGGGGGGGGCAGGGAGGATAAATGACCCAAACAATGTATGCACATGTGAATAAATGAATAATAAAAAAAATTTATTTAAATGAATAATAAAAAAGATTCACCATTTTATGTGTATAATTCCATGGTTTGTGACATAGTGACACAATTTACAGCCATCACCACTATCTAGTTCTAGAACATTCCATTACCCCAAAAGGAAGCCCTGTCCCTACAAGCAGTCACCCCATCCCTCCCTAGCTCCTGCCCCCCACGAGTCCACTTCCTGTTTCTGTAATCTTCTGTTCTGGACATTTCCTGTCAATGAAGCCGCACGCTGTGGGGACTTGTATGTCTGCTTCTCTCACCGAGCACCCTGTCCTCAAGGCAGTGTGCATTCGATGAAGTTTTCAGTGACTGTGGTCATCATGCCACCCTTGGTGTGCAGGACCCAGGTGCTCACCAGTGCTCCACGGGCCTTACTGTGCCCCTCTCCTGGACAGGGAGGAGGGGCACACAAACAGGTGGCAGGAATGACTGGGGGTGTTGGACAGTCCACAGGGATAGAGATCTAGGACCTGGGCAGTGCCAGGGCACAGCAGAGACACCATGTCACATCTGAGCATCAAAAGAAAGATTACAGCGTCATTGGTCACACTTGAGTGTGGCAGGGGAGAGAAGCTGGCTTCCCCAGAAAGGTGACACCTGATGGAGGGTATGGTGTGGCCCACCGTCCTGGGAAAACGGGCCTTGGGTGCTTATACCAGAGCATTCCCAGGTCAACCAGGATGGGCTGGTCACCCTGAGCTTGGAGTTCCCACGAGGTGACCAAGGCCAGTTACGTCAGCAGGCAGTTGGGAGCAAAGGTCAGAGATGGAAGGAGAAGAAATATGGCCCAGGAGTTAAGAAAGTTGCTCAGGGCTGGCGTCCAGCTGTGGCCGCCCTGGGCTCCCGTCCTTTCCCAGCCAGAGGGACCAGCCCTTTGACCAGCTGCCCAGCTCTTTGAGATTGTCCAGCTGTCGACTGAAAAGAAAAACAAACGTCATGACAGTCATGACGCCTTCAGAGGCCGTTTGCTACCTGTCCCTCTGCTGAGGCATGGTTGTCTGGTCTGATGCCCTTATCCTGGTCCCCAGGGGGCTGATTAGGACACAAAGATCACTTGCGATTCAGCCAATCACAATCCAGCACAAACAACACCATTCCCTCCCGCTGTCGTCTGCCCCATGACCCCATGAGCTCAGGACCTCACTGGATTTCCCAGCAGCCTGTCCAGCACCGTCCCGCTTCTGCAGCGTGTACCCTGGGCCTTGTCCACCAGCTTGGGCCAGATGCAAACAGAGAGGTGATTTTTCCTCTTCCATCCCCAACTCATGCCCTCTGTTTCCTTTTCTTGCTCAGTTAGCCTGTTGGAACTTCTGGAACCATGTTAAACAGGAGCAGCGAGAGCTGGCATCCGTGTCATGGTCTCAGCAACTTGACCATCTTTCATGGTCCAGTTCAAGGGCAGCTGTGGAGTTCTTAACTCTTGAGGAAGTCCCCTGCATTCCAGGGTCACAGAGTGTTATGGAAGTTTGTCTGCATCTAGTGAAAGGATCGTGACCTTTATACTAACCACGTGTAGGACAGTACTGATGAACTTTTTTTTTTCTTTATGGTGGGACTGGAGTTTGAACTCAGGACTTTTCATTTGCAAAGCAGGCAGTCTCCTGCTTGATCTGCACTTCTAATCCATTTTGCTCTGCTTATTTTGGAGATGGGGGTCTCATGAGCTATTTGCTGGGACTGACCTCGAACCTCGATCTTCCCAGCCTCAGCCTCCCAAATAGCTAGGACTACAAGTATGAGCCACCACACCCAGCTTCCATTGACTTTTGAATGTAAACTTAACCTTGACTTTCTGGGATACGTCCCACTTGACTATGGCATTGAAACCTTTTCTGTGTTTCTGGATTCAGCTCATGGGTGTTTTGTGGCAGACCATGGATGTTTACTTCTACATATGAGTGAGACCGGGACTTGTCTTTCTATGCTTGCCTTGTTTTACCTAACGTGATATCCTCCAGGTCTACCCGTGTTGTTGCACATGATAGGAACGCATTCTTCTTTATGGCTGAATAGCACTCCATTGTGTACACATACCACATTTTCTTTATCCATCCAGCCATTGACGGACACTTAGAAAAACAGTGCAGCCTCATGTGTCCATAGTGCTGAGGGAGAGAGTCCTTGCTCTCCCTCCACCAAAACCAGAATCCACTAGTGGCAGTGCAGAGCTGACCTGCCTCCCCACTCAGCATGCGGGTGTCAATGTGGACAGCATCCCAGGACCCCCGCAGGGCTGGTGGTCATGGGTGCAGAAATCTCCTGGGGTCCATGGAGTCCTCTGACCCAGAGGTTCTCAAAATGGGTGATTCTGCCCCCAGGTGGTATCTTAGGACAGGTGTGACCGTCACAACTGGGGTGCTCCTGGCATGGAGTGGGTGGAAGTCAGAGACACTGCTCAGTGCCCTGCAGGTGCAGAGAACGACCTGGCCTTGTGGGTACAATGTTCAGAGAGTCCCTGGCTAAGGTGACTCTCCCTCCCCTTTTTTATTTATTTATCTTATCATATAACTGTGTACTGGGGAACACCATGACATTTACAGAAGTTCTTACAATGTATCATAGTTGAGTTCACCCCTCCGTCATTCTCCTTTATCCCCCTCCCATGACTCCCCCCTTGAGAAGCATCTAGGGGCTGGAAGGCGGGAATAGCCCCCAAGGGTCATCCACGGGACCCTGGACTCAGTTGCATGTGTGTTAGTCAGGCAGCCAGCACCCTGAGGCCAAGACAACGCCTTGCTCCTTCTCACACGTCAGTGACTGGCATGAGGTGACCTCAGTCTCATGACTTCCTGTGAAGCGCCTGAGTGCCATAATGGCTCTGCCACCCCCCCCCCCCGGCTCTCTGTGGCCGTTAGGTGGGGGTGACCTGTGTGTCCCTCTTCCTTGGGGTCACAGCTAACTGAAGCCTCTGCTGTTCCCATGGCTAGGCGTCAGATGTGACAGCTCCTGGGCCCCTGGAAACTTACTTCCCCACCTCTGCAGCCACTTCTCAGCAGCTGGGATTGTCATTAGCCAGAACCACCACAGAGGAGCTGTCTGTCCCTCTGCACAGGACTTGTGAGATGTGGGACTTTCCTCTCCATGCAGGGTGTGCAGGTGGATCTAAGGACATGGAACACACCTGGGGTCCCTCTGGAGATGGTTTGGTCCAAGTGGAGCCTAAGTCCTAGAGCTCAGGAAGGATGTCATGGCATTTGTACCTACTGCAGCTTCCGGGATCTTCAGCTGTTACGAGGTGCCATGGTGGGGTCTGTCACTCAGGAGCCTTTACCTGGAGGCCATTCTTCCCCCACCTCCACCCCCAGGGATAATGGGCCATGTCTGGAAATATGCATGGCTGTCACAACTGGGGAGGTCCTGGCACGGAGTGGGTAGAGGCCAGGGATGCTGCTCAGTGCGGAGCCCGGATATCCCACAGAGAAGGACCAGCCTAGTGTGCATAGTGCAGTGGGAAAAAGCTTCACGAGGACCCCACAGGACTTCATTAAATGTCACTTTTTGGGCTCTGATGGGCTGTGATAGTGGATATTCCTTGTGTCTGGTACCTTGACAGCTTGAAAGACAGATACCGCACCCCAATAGTGTATTTTTCATGGTGCTTTGAATCACACTGAGGTTATGGGTTTTGGCGAGGAGGACCTCACAGGTCGAGTGCCTTCTTGTCACATCATCAAGGATACATGGCATCCACATGACCTGTTCCTGTGATCACTGCATGCTGGCTGTGCACGCCGACTTCTCCACTGAAAGTAGGATTTTGGGGTGTGTTGAATTGGATTCATACGTGAGGTTCATTCTGATTACCACTGAGGTGTATGTGCGTGCATGGGAATTCCAATCCTTTTTTATTGGAAGAAATAAATCGGAGCTCCCCTTGGCTGATAAATGTCAGGACTGGGATTTGCACTTGAACTGGTCCATCTGCAGAACCCATGACCATTCTTCCTCCGCACTGTCCCTCTCAGCCTCAATTGAGCCTGGAGATAAGCGGACGTGAGGTCACTGGTTGCCTGTCTGCAGACCCCACTCCCCCATGGTTTGTCCCTCCCCAGGACAGATGTGCCTACTCAGGCTCCCGTTTGCAGCCTTCATGCTGCATTTATGGCCTGTGAGCGGATGGCAAAGTCATCAGGACCCTAACGGCCACCCCAGGTGACAAATGCAGCTGCCTGGGCACCTGTACCAACAGTGGTCCTCAGGCTGGGGCTAGTGCTGGCCGGGTGGTGACCGTGTGAGCTGTCATTCTTCCTGGATCTCATTCCATCACCAGAGCTGCACCTAGCCCAGGGTGACATTCCTGGCCTGATCCCAGCTCCACCATCCACAAAAGGGCAGAAAGTCACTTTCAAAAAAAGTCAAAAGACTTGCTTTCTTGCTAATTCATGTTAATACAAGACTGGGTCATTGTTTTTAAAAAACAAAACAAACCAATAAAAAAACCCTCAAAGGTCAGTGCCGGTGGCTCATGCCTGTAATCCTAGCTATTCAGGAGGCAGAGATCAGGAGGATCGTGGTTTGAAGCCAACCAGGGCAAATAGTTTGCAAGACCCTATCTCAGAAAAACCCATCACAAAAATGGGCTGATGGAGTGGCTCAAGGTGTAGGCCCTGAGTTCAAGTCCCAGCACCACAAAAAAGAAAGAACTTCAGAAAACCCAGACAAGCTAGAAGGAAGGGTACTGGAAAATCCCTTGACTGGTGCACTTGAATAGGTGGATTTTATAGACTGTGAAAGGCAACCCCACTTAAAAAAATGCAAATTCCACAGCTGGCCCATTTGGGGAAAACCACATTAATATAACTTCCAGGCTGTTCCCTTCTGTCTGTTTTCCACGTGGTTCCAGTTGGAAAGCTGCAAGAATAGTACAAGGAACTCCACGTGCTCTTTCCACTAAAATTTGCCAGTTGTTTACATCTGTCCCATTTGCTTTGTTCTTTCTGGCTGTGTTTCTCACTCTATTGCTTGATGTGTGTGTATTCACATGTGTACAGATGCATGCGTGTGTGCCTGTGTGTATGTAAGATACATATGTCATAGTGTACAGGTGGTCCCCAGCTTAGGATGGTTCAACTTCTGAGTTTTCCACTTTACAATGACAAGAACATGACACACGTTCAATAGAATCTGTATTTTGAATTTTTATCTTGGGCCAGACGTAGTGGTGCATGCCTGTAATCCAGTACTCAGAGGGCTGAGGCAAGAGGATCCTGAGTTGGAGGCCAGCCTGGCCTGGGCTACAAAACAAGACCCTGACTCCAAAAAATAAAATCTTTTAGAAAAAGACTGCATGTGGTTCAGTGATAGAACTTGAGGGCGTGGGCTCCATCCTCAGTACCAGGGAGGAAAAACCCCCACTATCAGGAGGTGTTTGCATATAGTTACATAGGCATGATTGTATACGTAAATAGGTATATGCATATTAATTTATTCTGAGCCAATCGAAATCAAGCTGGACACATCATTTCCCTTTCCCCTGAATACATCCTAAGAACGTGGACAGCTTCCCGTGTAACCGCAAAGCATCACATTGACAGGCGTCACCTAATGCATGGCCATCGCACAGGCTCTCCGTAGCCCTCTTCCTCTTTGGCAATCCCTCACAGGCTCTCATTATGTCCCCTTGCTGTGACTTGTCCATCTCCTGACCTTGACACTTGGGTTTTCCTTTTTTTTTTTTAGATAGGGTCTATCTAGTACAGAGTTCAGGCTGGCTTTAAACTCTATCCTCCTGCCTCTGCCTCCCAAGATCTGGGATTACAGACGTGCCCCACTGCCCCCGGCCCCCTGGCATTGGATAATTCTTGACTTTGACATTTGGTCTCTCTTGACCTTGACATTCATAGCTAGTCACTATGTAGCCGGACCCTGTTAGGGATTATCTTATGTTTCCCCACCATGCGATAGAGCGTGTGCATTTGGGCAGGCCTCCCCTAGAAGTGGTGTGTCTGTTGCAGCCCATGATGTCCAAATGTTCCATTCCTGTGGATGTGAGCTGTGACCGCTTGGATTAGATGGTACATTTCGCTACTGTAAAATTCTTCTTCCCTCATAGTTAATAAGTAACTGTAGGAAGACATCTCGAGACTATGCAAGTGTTCTGTTCCTCATTCGACTTTGTGGTAGTAGGGTCAGTTAATGATTTTCTAACTTTGTCTTTCCTTTAGACATGGCATTGTGCTATGGGAAGAGCTTTCACTCCCTCCCTTCAGTCCTCCATGAGTATTTTCATCTGAATGCCCCATATCTGCCAGTAGGAGCCCCTGCAAGCCGGCTTCTGTGACCTTATGGCACACTACAAAAATTCTCCTTTTTGGTGGTACTGGGGATTGAACCCATGACCTTGAGCTTGCTAGACAAGCATTCTGCTGCTGAGCCACACCCCCAGCCCTTTTGCTTTTATACTTTGTTTTTGACACAAGGTCTCTGTGACTTTGCCCAGGCCAGCCTGGAACTTGTGATCTTCCCGCCTCTGCCTCCTAAGAAGCTGGGATTGCAGATATATGCCACGCGCCTGGCTTGCTACATTGCTATGATTGTCACTGTATTTTCAGTGCTGGAGATGGAACCAGAGCCTTGTACGAGGCCACACCCCTGCCTTGTAGGAACTTTCAGCTTCCTTACTTCCTGGCACATAAAGCACTCCAGAAATATCTTGTAATTTTTCTCTGGAATCAGGCTTTTCTCCAAGGATCTATAACTACTTTTGGTTCTTCCAAACATATGTGTTATTAAATGTGTATGTGTACATCACACAGATGTGCGCACACGCATATATATATATTTTTTTTTATTTATACTTTTCCAAATAATAATAGGATCTGCAATTTCTACTGTTCTTTAATCTACTTTTTTGATTTTAGCAATGTGTCCTGGACATCTTTCCACATTACTAAGCACAGATCTGCAAACATCCTTCTGAATTGCTCTTTCTGTTTTATCTTATGAATATGCCATAGATTTTTTTTAATCCTTTTTTGAGTCAGGGTCTCACTATGTAGCCCAGGCCCTCTTTGAACTCAAAATCCTCCTGCCTCAGCCTCCTGAGTTGCTGGGATTACAGGCATGCACAACCATGCCTGGCTTGTACCATAGATATTTAATCAGTCTCCTTTGACTGGACATCCAAGCTGTTTGTTGTATTTTTCTAGCCTTTATAAACCATACCACAGCTCAAATGTGTGGATACCCACCCCTGCACGAGAGTCGCTTCCCCCTGGGCACCAGCAGCTCACACCTGTAATTCTAGTTACTTGGGAGGCTGAATCTGGAGGAATGAGGTTCGAGGCCAGTTTGGGCAAGTAGTTCTCAAGACCCCATCTCCAAAATAACCAGAGCAAAATAAATGGACTTGGAGGTGTGGCTCAAATGGTAGAGTACCTGCTTTGCAAGTGCAAAGCCCTGAGTTCAAATGCTGGTCAAACCAAAAAAAATAAAGAGTCACTTCCCAGAATATTCTTCTATTTCCACCCTCCCCATAGGTCCTGAACAGTCAAGGACTAAAAATAACATCTCATTGTATTATGTATAATTTGGAGGGGATTATTAGAGTTTGAAACTTTTCATGACACTCATTTAGAGTGCTTCTTATGGACTTTTGTGTCCACATTATGCAGTTAATTTTTTGAGAATTTGCATGAAGAAGCCCAAAAATAGTACAGAGAGTTCCTTTCCACCTTCCACCCAGCCTCCCTGGCCACAGAACATTTACAAAAACCAAGAAGGCAACTCTTGCCTCTGCCAGGCTATTGATCCAGTCCAGGGCTGATTCAGATCTACCGTGTTCTTCCATCAGAATGCTTTTTCTTTCCCATGACTGCATCTAGGAGTCCACATTAATTAAGCTGTTTCCTTCACTTTTTGTTGACTTCTGGAGCTCTTTATATATTAAGGACCTCAAATTTTTGTTCCAAATAGCCATGTATGGCAAAGCATTTCTTTCTTTTTTTTTTCATTTTTCTTTTATTATTCATATGTGCATACAAGGCTTGGTTCATTTCTCCCCCCTGCCCCCACCCCCTCCCTTACCACCAAAGCATTTCTCATCCAAACATTCTCTATGCCCTACCACAAGACGTGAGGGGCCACGTGTCACGCAGTGAAAACTTTCACAGTTTAGCCTGGAGCTGTGCCAGCCTGAGCCCTAGCGTCTTCCACCATGTCAGGATGGGCAGCCTGGTCCAAGTTCCCTTGAGGGATGTGGAGTGAGGGGGACCCAGTCAGCACCCCATGTGTGCTGGGGTAGGAATGTGTCATGTAGTCCCCACACTCAAGGACAGGGACATGTCACCTAAATATGTCCCAGAGAAACCCATCCCCACCAAACAGGGCACAGAGCCACACAGTGGCTAGCACTGAGGTTCACAGGAAGCTTGGCTTTGGATACAGCTCTACTACCATGTCTGGTGACCATCAGGGACCAACCAGCAAGGGGCCCCCACGCCCCACCCCTCAGCCACAGCCTGTCCTCAGTGCCCTTCCACCTTAAGAAAAACCCTGTGGGGGAGGAGCAGGAAGGGACTGAGCAGAGATTAATGTGGCCTCTCAGGCTGTGGTTGCCCAGGAAGACACCTGTGAGGAGGGGGCCTGGCCAAAGTGGATTTCTGTAAGGGTCATGACACTAGGGGACTGTGAGCCCTGAAAAAAGCACAGAAAGCTACAGGACACCTCCAGGGTGACCCTTCCCTCTACAGAACAGGGTGGAGGAGAGGCCAGAAGTGGCAAATGTTGGGGCACAGGTGGGGAGGGCGGGGAGCACCTCAGTTGATGGGTTTGGCCCCAAACCCCAGTAGTGTCTAGCTCCCTCCTCCCTAATTGCCTGTTCTACCTGCTCCATGATGTTGAGTCTGTACTCTGTGGACCAGTGCCACAGGAAAAAGATTTAAGAAGTCCCAGTGGAACTGGGTGTGGTGGTGGAACCGGGCATGGTGGTACATGCCTGTAATCCCAGCCATTTAGAAGACTGACATTGGGAGGATCAGGGTTTAAGACCAGCCTGGAAAAATGTTAGTAAGACCGACAACAATCTCAGAAAATTGCAGCCAATTAAACCGACCAGTTTCCTTTACTCATAGGGACCTGATGTGCAGTGACTGCAGACAGCAGCCTCCTTGGTAGTGTATGCAGCCTGTTGTTTGTGTAGGTTGCTCTAAGGGACCTTGGAAACAGGTTTCCAGCGTGTATGTGACTCTGATCTCACACTATCCCCTATCTAGGCTCCAGACAGGTATGCGGGGTGCCTTTGGGAAGCCCCAGGGCACAGTGGCCAGGGTTCACATTGGTCAGGTAATCATGTCCATCGCACCAAGCTGCAGAATAAGGAACATGTGATTGAGGCCCTACGCAGGACCAAGTTCAAGTTCCCTGGCTGCCAGAAGATCCACATCTCAAAGAAGTGGGGCTTTACCAAGTTTAATGCAGATGAATTTGAAGACATGGTAGCTGAGAAGCAGCTCATCCCTGATGGCTGTGGGGTCAAATATATCCCTAATTGTGGTCCCCTGGATAAGTGGCGAGCCCTGCACTCATGAGGGTTCCCACTGTGCTGTTCCCTCCTTAATCACCTTAATCATGCGCAACAATAAATCATCCTGACTACTTACAAAAAAAAAAAATCTCAGAAAATAAGCCAGGCATTGTGTCTGATCCCAACTACATGTCAGGTGGATGTGGGAGGATGGAAGTCCAAACCAGCCCAGGCAAAAATGTGAGACCCTATCTTAAAAATAACTAGAGCAGAAAGGGCTGCTTTAGTGGTAGAGTGCCTGCTGTGCAAGTACAAGGCCCTGAGTTCAAACCAGTTCTGCCAAAAAAAAAAAAAAAGTCCCAGTGGAGAGTCCTGGGTGTCCAAGGAGGCCACAAGGTCAGGGACGCCAGGAGCCCAGAACGCCGGCAGAGGCAGGGAGGACCTCCCTGGAGCCTCGGGAGGATGAGGCGCTGCAGATCTGGCCCTCCTAGTCTGGGCTCCAGTTCTGTGGGACAGTAAATGTCACTGGTTTTATGGGTTTAAGTGCCACCCCCTCCTGCCCCGTGTGTGGCACTTGGCTGCCATGCCCATCCAGTAACCCGCCCGTTACCCCAAGTCACAGGCCATGGTGACCTGGCCTGGAGCAGCCTTGCTGGGCGCGGCCCACTGCATTGGTTAAGGTCGGGCAACTGTGAACTTGCAAAACGCAGACGTGTCCTGGCCACCCCTGCCTGGCCCCCGCGTCTGGCCCTGTCCTGGCATTGGCACGAATCCTGCAGGTGTGGGGGCTCCAGCAGACAGAAGGGGACCCCCAGAGCAGGCACAGGGCTGTGAGGAGTGACTTGCATTCTTGAGATGCTTTTCCGTTTAACCGTTGCTCCCTCTTCCAGCCATTTCCTGGCCTCTCCCAGACAAGGGACAGAAAGACAAGGGATGCTGGCGCAGAGCCAGGCTGGTGGTTTTCCATGCAGGGGGAGGTCAATCTGGGATCTGAATCATCACAGCCCCCAGGAATCAGGAGACAAGGGGTGGAGGCCCCACTGCACCCCTTTCCCAACTACATGACTTTCAACTTGGAGTTTCTCCAGCTGCGGGCATGGGGGGACACTGCCCAGCACCCTCCAGGGCACAGGATGCCCAGTGCAGAGAACGACCCGGGCTTGTGTCCTCAGGGGGAGACAGAGGTTGACAGGGACAGCAAAAGGTGACTTTACTCCCAGGTTCTCTGGATGAGGTCTGGACAAAACCTGAGCTACTGCTGTGGGCAGGCACCACCTGTCCTTGTATTCCTTCCACACACACACAACCCCCTCAGGAGAGTGGCTCTGTGCACACAGCCAGAACTCAGTTCTGTGTTGATTTCTTTATGTTTGGCTGGTTCCACAAAGAATCAGAGGTAGCCTGCAGGGAAGGAGTCAGACACCCAGGAAAAAATACAAATCACCTCAGAAAATCAACCATGGGGAAGCTGGGTGTGGTATCACACGCCTGTAATCCCAGCATTCCAGAGGCTGAGGCAGGAGGATCAAGATTTCTAGACCAGCCTAGGCTGCATAGAGAGATCCTGCCTCAAAAAATAATGAAGTACAAAAAGACAAGAGCATGGGGGTGTCGACACTGGCCTCCCAGCTCTGGAAAGGGACCCGTGCCAGCTCTTGTTACTAAATCAGTGGGATTTCGCAGGTCTCTGAGCCTCACCATGTTCGAATGTTTCAGAAGAATGTGTCACACTTAATGCAGGGACACTCAACATCTTATGAACTTTATTTCCCAACCAACAGTGTACACGATACGTGTGTGTATGGATGTTTGCAGGGTCTGTCACATCCAATAAATAAAACAGTATTGATGTTTACATTTCAGGGGGTGGGACTCAGGTTTGAACTGCAGGCCTCCCACTCATTAGGCAAGTGCTCTACCACCTGAGCCTTATTGTTGAGATAGGGTCTCGCTTTATGCCTGGGTTCAGTACCTTCCGGGAGCTGGTCTCACCAGGCCCCGCCTCTTAAAGGTCCCACTGCCCCTTAACATCTCCACACTAGGAACCAAGCCCTCAACAGTGATCCCTTGGGGGATGCACAGAAACGACACCCACACACATAGACCTCCTCCTGGTGTCACCTTCACAGGTCCTCCCCAGAGAGCCTGGAACAAATGAAAACCACTCTAAGAAGGTCACTGGCCTCCTCCTGCGAGGACTGTGTCTCTCTTGGAGCCCCAGAGAAACAGGACTGGCAGGATGGATCTGTGTAAAAGATAGACTTACTGTAAGGAACCGGCTCCCACCTGCTGGAGGGGACCCAGCCTCGGGGCAGGCTGAATGGTTCTACTCAGCCCATCAGCTGATTAGATGGGGCCCACCAACCCTGAGAGCAATCTGCTTTGCTCGAGTCCATACTTAAATATTCCCCCCAAACACCCCTAAGTCACATCCAGAATACCTGATCAGATCTCTAAACATCTCCCCCTAACTGGGACAGTGTGTGTCCCTGGCCCAGCTATCTCAATCCTATAGAAACTGATTGAGAATTGGACCTGAGGCCAGGGTCAGGATGGGCCAGGGTGAGGGTGCTGGCAACATTCAGAAGACAAATGTTTGAGAAGGGGTTGAGATTAAAGACAGTGTGCATGGGAGGTGTCAATTAGGGACCTGCCATTTCTACCTGGACGGGCACAATAGCCTCAGCCTGGTGTCTGCCTTCTCTGGCCTCTTCCATCCATCTGCCTCCTCACTGTGATCCTGTGGGTAACATCACAGTGTCCCTGCTTGACACTGGAGCCCTTCCTGTCCCCCCACCCCCCTGCTTCCTGACCTTCCCTCCCTAGTCCTCAGGTAGGCAGGGAGGGACCTGGTTCCATTTACTGCCACCCCCCAGAAGAGTCCTCCCCACTTTACAGCCGAGCCAGCCCTAAATTGAATCTCATCCTCATGATGATGCTGACTCTGTCCCTTCTGAGCCCCAGGGTCCAGAGAGATGTTAGTGGACTTGACCCACGGGCACTGAGCTGACTTCATTCCACAATCGATGGCCACATGGTCCTCTAGCATGGACGTGAGCAGGACCTGTGATTTGCACTGACCTTTCAGAAGCCTGCATGGCGGACGTCATGCCACAATTAGGCCACATGGGGAGGATGGGGAAATAGCAGTCTCTGCCACAATCAGGCTACGTTCTAGAAGATTCCAGCTCAGCAGATGCTGGGTATGGCTTGCTCTTGCTGGCCTGGAAGAAGGCAGGGGCCACAACCTCATAGCTAGGACCAGAGAGCGGCCAGCTAGAAAAGGGGGTCCCCAGTCCTACAGCCTCAGGGAGGTGGGTGGTCTTGATGGATGGTGGAGCCTGGATGGACGTGGATCCCTTCCCATGAGTCTTGGAAGAGACTCAACCCCAGTGTCGGGGGTGTCAGAGGTCCCCCGAGCAGAGAGCCCAGCTTAGCTGTACCTGACTCCAGCCCCTAAACTGTCACCTACAAAATGTGCGGTGTTGACAGCCAGCATGTGGGCTCTGTGACCTATCTGTCCAGCCTCCAAGGTGAGCCTTGTCCCCACCCTGCCGGCAGGCACCAAGACTTGCTGCACTTTGTCACAGGAGGACCCTGGTGACAGAGGAGCAGGGAATGAATTACAGCCAGGCTCCAGGCTCCCAGATGTGCAGATGTGCAGGGATGTCAGCAGCTGCCCACGGTCCCTTCACAGGGGCCCATGGCCCCTGTGCAGCCGGGTCACAGGCCTGTGCTGCGATTGTGGCCTGGCTGTTCCTGTCACCGCCCAGGCTGCATGCCGGCACGTCATCCAAGGCCGCTGAGGGCTGGGACACTCTGTCTTGAAGTCACCCACCCCGTGCAGGAGCAGGGATGTGTGGGACGTGTGACTGCTTATGTACACGTCGCGAGCAATATCTCTTCTCCTGCGTGGTTTTCCATATGGGTCCCTAAGGATAGCTGGGCGAAAACAAATCAAGTCTCCACCCGGCATTTCTTCCCTGCTGTCTGATGATTCAGAGGCAAGCCCTGACTCTTACATGCAAAATGGCTGCAGATGTTCAAGTGGGATTTTGCACGGGGTCACCCAGCACCCCACATGCTCAGGCGGGATGTGAGCCCATTTAATGGATGGGGATGCTGAGCTCAGACAGACGTGGGGGCTTAGGAAAAGCGCTGGGGAGAAGGTGGGAAAATTTGAGCCCTGTGATCTGCAGATGCTGGGAAAACAGTCTAGCCATTCCTCAAATGGGAAAATTAAAATGGCCAGCCAATCCGACGATTCCACTTGAAGGAGTATACCTCAAAGAGTTAAAAGATAGGGTGTGAAGGGATGCTTGCACACCTGTGTTCGTAACACTGTGATTCACAGTGGCCAAGAGGTGGAAGCAAACCAAGTGTCCACTGATGGATGAATAGATACACACACCACAGTCTGGCTGCAGAGTGGAATATTACTGAGCCATGAAAAGGAAGGCAGTTCTGTCACCTGCAACAATGTTGATGATTCTTGAGAACATGGTGCTTAGTGAAATGAGCAGACACTCACAGGGGGTCCCTAGAGGCCACAGGGGGTCAGAACCACAGAGAAAAGAAGTAGGATGTTAGTGCCAGGAGCTGGGCAGGGGAGGGAGTTAGTGTTGAATGGGGGCAGAACTTCAGTGTGGAGAGATGGAAGGTTCTGGAGATGGACAGAGGGGATGCTGCACATTGAGTCATGGTTAAAATGGCTGTGACTTTCTTCTATCTGTTCCTCCCCTCTTTCCTGCCTTCCCTCTCTTGTCTCCAGCAGCCACCTTTGGCTTCCAACAATGAAACCTGGACTGACCCGCATCCCTATAAGACTAAATCTAGTACATGTGTTTTTGCCACATCTTAAAAACTTTTACTTTAAAAAATTAATTGTTTTTTGCAGTACTGGGGTTTGACTCAGGGCCTTACACTTGCTAGGCTGGTGGTCTAGCCTAGCAAGTGAGCCCCTCCCCCAGCCCTATTGCTTTTAGTTCACTTTTTAGATAGGGTCTCCACTTGACTTTGCGCAAGCTGGCCTCCAACAGCGAGTCTCCTGCCTCTGCCTTTCAAGTAGCTGGAATTACAGGTGTGCACCACCATAAAAGATTTTTAGAAAATTTAAATGAGAAAAGTGAGAGGCCCGGGTCTCAGCCACAGCCTCACCACCTGGGCTCCCGTTCTCTGCAGCATGGACACAGTTGGTCGTATTGTTGAATTTCATGGCATGATGACAGGGGGGCAGGGACAACAGAGCACCCCCCAGAGAGAAGGAGGACTCTGGAGGGGAGGCCAGGGCAGGCTTCTGGGGAACCCAGGCACCCAGGCGAGAATCACACAGTCCCCAGCTTGGGCCACTCATACCTCTGCAGGACCCTGGACCATTGTATCTTGCAACAGCTGGCGTCCACATCTGTCACATATACGCAGGGCCTTTCCCACCCCTTCCAGTCTGTGCTCCGTTGCACAAGACCACGGTAAATAATCCACATTTAGATCGTTCTTGGCAGAGAACGCAGAAGCGACGTGGCCCAGGGCATGTAGCTGGGAGGGGACGAAGCTCAGGGAAGACCCTGTGACTCTGGATGGTATCCTTGGAGGCATAAAGTAAGTGTTATGCAAATTGTATCTCAATAAAGCTGCTTTCTCCTCCCTCTCTTTTAAAGACATCTGCCAGTCATCAGGTTCGAGGCCTGCCCTAAATCCATGAGCATTTCCTCTCAACATTCCTAAGTTCCATCCATCCATGAAACCTGGTCTCCAAGGAAGGTCACATGCCAGGTGTGGTGGCGCACGCCTGTAATCCCAGCACTCCGCAGACTGAGACAGGAGGATCTTGAGTTCCAGGCCTGCCTAGGCTACACTGTGAGACCCTCTCTCAAAAATAAAACTGAAACTAAAGGGCTGAGTTGGTGACTCAAGTGGTAGAGCATCTGCCTAGCAAGTGCCAGGCCCTGGGTTCAAACTCCAGTACCTCCTCCAGTTATAATAATGTTGATTAACTGTGGGTCCCCATGGGCAAGAGCGGGTGGGAATGGCAGCTGCTGAAGCCCTGAATGACTCAGGCTCCCAGCTCCAAGGGAAGCCCTGAAGACCCCACCCCAGTGAGTGAAGGGCAGCCCACCTGCTGTGAGAAGGGGACACAGAGGGCTTCCCAGAGTAGATGTGGCTGGGGCAGAACTGGAAGAAGCCTCCAGCCTCCAGCTCTTCCTCTTCTTGTGCTCACTCTCAAGAAAGAGGCCAGTGTCCCCCTGGGCACTGGGGACATTTAGGACTGAGTTATCCTCTGGGCCAGGCATCCTGGGCCTTGAAGGTCACTGAGCAGAACTCCTGGTCTTCACCCACTCCATGCTGGGAGCTCCCCAGTCGTGATGTGCACAGATGTCCCCAGACATGACCCTGGGTCCCCTGGGGTCACCCTGCTGGGAGCCCCTGAACCTAGTGACCCGGAGACGAGAGCCACCTGTCCCTCCCCCCGCCACCTCCACACTCGCACACACACGTGAGCACCTCCACCCAGGGCCTGAGTAAGGAAAGATTATAGAACTAGCAACCAGGGCTTCTGGAATTTTCCTCTCTACCACGTGGGACTGGACATGGAAGTGTGTGCATCCTCACAGAGGCCCTGGCAGAGGGGACAGGGGCCCAGCCACCCAGCCCGAGCCTCACAGACAGCCAGGGCCTGCAGTGTAGCTCAGGGAGACTCTGGGTTCAATCCCCAGCAAAACCCCCCAAAAAAATAAAAAAGAAAGAAAAGAGAAAACGAGGTACAAGCCAAGGATGCTGGAACCAGCTCAGCTGCCACCCCAGAGCCCAAAGTCCTTTTGTCTACCCCAGACCACTCGCCCTTGACCCTGGGGACCACAACACCTACAGCTTTTCTCCCTCCCTCTCTCTCCCTCTCTCACTCTCTCTCTCTCTCTCTCTCTCTCTCTCTCTCTCTCTCTCTCTCCTCTCCTCTCCTTCTTTTTTGAGACAAAATCTTACTTTGTAGCCCAGGCTGGCCTCAAACTCAAAATCCTCCTGTCTCAGCCTCCCATGTACTGGAACTACAGGTGTACATCATCACACCTGGTCATAGCACCTGCTTCTGGCAGATGGACCTGGCGCATTTCTTATTGAGTCTTGCCTTTGGATGGCTACAAATATCACTTTCCAGTGGCATTGGATGGTCAGCACCACTGCTGTTGATGGATGCCATTCCAAACACTGTGCTTGGGTCCCCATGTACAGACAGGGACTCTTGATTCAAAGAACGTGTGGGCTGCTCATCCAGGGAAGGCAGCAGAGCCAGGACTAAACCTCAGGTGCACACCTGAACCTGAAAGACTTAACTTCCCAACACCTTGGAGCAGATGCTGGCTGTCTTCTAGAACCTTCTAGAAGTTTCTAGAGAGTTCTTCCTTCCATCTCATACTGCAGTCAAAATAAGCACCCTCTTTTCTAATCAGGAGCAAAAGTACAGGGAATAACATAACAGGCCCCTTTGCCCTTGGTTTCCATGATTTCAGTTATCTGCAGTCAACTGTGGTCTGGAAATATTAAGTGGAAAATTCCAGAAATAAACAATTCATGAGTTTTCAATTGTGTGCTGTTCTGTGTTAGTATAATGACACCTCACCCTCTCCTGCTGCACTGTGCCAGAATGTGAATCATACCTTTGTCCAGTGTATCCATGCTGTATATGCTACCCTCCCATTAATTACTCAGTAACTATATTGGTTATCAGGTCTACTCAAGGTATCACAACTCCTTGTGTTCAGTTAACCTTTATTTTACTTAATAGTGGACTCAAAGCACAAGATAATGATGCTGGAGATCTTATTACACACAGTATGCTATTATAATTGTTCTACTTTATTTTAGTTATTAATGTCTCACTAATTTATACATTAAACTTTATCATAGTTACGTGTGCATAGGAAAAAAACCAGGGTTTGGCACTCTCTGTGGGTTAGGCATCCACTGGGGGTCTTGGAACATATTGCCAGTGGATAAAGGGGAGAAAATTCTAACAAAATAACAGTGTCAGAACTATGGCACATGTTGGTAGGAGGCCCTGGGGAGCCACTGGGGTGTGAGAATGTTGTCTGCCTTCATATGGGTGAGGGGGTACAGTGGGCACACTTTGAAAATGGATGGAGTTAAACATCAGCCACCTGTACCCTTTTATATGTATATATTTTGGGGGGGGCAGGGGTTGAGCCAGGCTTTCACTATGTAGTCCAGGCTGGCCTGGATCTTATGATCCTCCTGCCTCAGCCTCCCAAGTGCTCGGATTACAGGTGTGCACCACCATGCCTGGGAGTTTATTCAAAGAAAGAATGTGGGGAAAATAAAAGGTCCAGGAGTGACCATTTAATACTCAGAGCTGGCAGGGCCATGGGAGACTGGGTGAGCCCCACCCCCTCTATCTCTAATGCAACCTTTTTTAAGAGCGAAGTTGGGAGTTGGGTGGCCAGGGCAGGGTGTGCAGTTCAGTGGTGAGCGCTCTCCAGGTCCACATAAGGCCCTGGGTTCATCCCCAACACCACACACAAAAGAAAGAAAGAAGGAAGGAAGGAAAGAAAGAAAGAAAAATGTTGGGAGTTGGTTCAAGACCCCTATACTTTTTTTTTCTTTTTTTGACAGTACTGGGGTTTGAACTCAGGGCTTCACGCTTGCTAGGCAGGCACTTCGCCACTTGAGCCACTCCACCAGCCCTTTTTTGTGTTGGGTGTTTTCAAGCTAGGGTCTGGAGAACTATTTGCCCAGGCTGGCTTTGAACCACGATCCTCCTGATCTCTGCCTCCTGAGTAGCTGGGATTACAGGCATGAGCCACCAATGCCCGGCAAGACCCCTATACTTATTATCCCCATATTTAACTTAAGAATTCACATTAAGCTAGACATGGTGGTCCACTTCTTTAATCCCTCCAGCCTGGCCTCACAGCAAGACTGTGGCTCAAATATAAATAGATAAATAAATAAAATTTTAAAATAAAATAAGGAATAATTCATATGAGAGAGACAGGCAGACAAAAACTTCCATCTGAAAATCCATGGCACAGTTATTTAAGAAGGGGAAAGAACTGGGAAATGACCAATATTAGCCAGCTCATTGATAATATAAATGATGGCACACCTGTCAGGTTAGCCATAAAGTCACATTGCACTTAGGATCCTGGACAGGATCCTGGGACAAGAAACACTCATTTGTGACATCCAGAGGACACTCGGAGTTTAGTGGCTGCAGCAGGAGACAGGGTCCCCACCCCGGCCTCACAGGGCCCTGCACTAACTACCTTATTTCTGGGTGTTTCATGAAAACCTTCCATTAAGGAAAAAAGTCAACCCAGGGGCAGTTCTGCTTCCAGGGGACTCTGGGCCATGTCTGGGGACATCTGTGGCTGTCACAACTGGGGAGCTCCTGGCTTGGAGTGGGTAGAGGCCAGGGACACTGCTCAGCACCCTGTAGGGCCCAGGATGTCCACAGAGATTCCTGGCCCAATGTCAAGGGGGTGACCTTGGCCTAGAAGAAAACTCCCTCCCCAGCCACCCTGTACCTGTGGCTGGGACCCTGAGGCCTGCATTCCCCCAGTCAACTTGTACCTGGCCTGCCTCCAGGTGTCCCACTGCACCTCAGGTCCCTTTGGCCTCTGTTGCCAACCCCAGGGCCCAGGGCTGGGAAAGGCCCGTGTGAGGCCCCCAGCCTGGCCTGGGAGCAGCCACTCTTTGTGTAGGTGGAAAAACCCCTGTTGGTTTGTGGAAACAGCAAGTGTTTGTAAAAGAAGAGGGGTTGGACCATTGGTAGGGATCACAGGGGACCTCTAGGGCCAGAGGGAAGCAGCCTGGACCACGTGAGCCCGCCAGCCAGATCGGGTCAGGAAGTTAGGCGTGGGCTGGGCCTCTGGTGGCCTTTCCAGGGCCAACCCCCTGCAGACTGAGCCCCAAGGCCGGGGATCCACGGGACGCCAGGGTGGGCCAGCTGCCAGCTGCTCAGCCTTACCTGGAGCCCAACCTGGTGCAGCAGGCCCCTGGAGACGGGTCTCTGCTAGCATCCAGCCTGATTGCCCAGAAAGGGCCAGGCACAGGGTCACCACTTGTCTCCCTGGGAATCCCCACACCCTTCATGCACTGTGCACTGAGCAGTGGGGATAGATGTACACCCCAGCCCCAGAGTCCAGTCACACTGCTGCACCTCCTTTCCTGTTGACCTCAGCCCTGGGCGGCTGGTGTCAGAGCCCCTGCCCTCCAGCCCCCCTGTGAGTCCTTCCCGCCAAGGTTAAGTGCTTTGCCCCCAATTTTGCATTTTCCATCTCTTTCTCCACCCGGCACATGGCTCACATCAAAGTAAAACCCAGAGAGATGGAAAAGCACCCAAATATTCCATGCAAGAGCTCAGTTCCTGAGAATTTTGTTTTTCTTCTACTGGGGCATCTGATGTTGTGGACTTTGACCATGAGTTGGGGAACCTCATATCCTGAAGTGGAATAATACAAGTTCAAGAAGAAAACTTGACCCCTTCCACACATGCACACACGCATGCCTGCAAAAAAAAAAAAAAGAGCTTTTCTGAATGAATTGTTTATAAAGAGTAAAGTTGAGCCAGGTGGGGTGGCTCAGACCTATTATCCCAGGTACTTGAGAGGCAGAGATCGGGAGGATTACAGTTGAAGGCCAGCCTGGGCAAAATAGTTAACAAGACCCTATCTTAACCAATAAGCTGGGCATGATGAAGTATGCCTGTGATCCCATCTAGAAGGGAGGCATAGGTAGGAGGATCAGGATCTGAGGCTGGCCCAAAAAATGAAGCCAAAAGGGCTGGAGTATGCCTCAAGAGTCCTAAGTTCAAACCCCACTACTACAAAAAAAAAAAAAAAAAGGAATAAAGCTGTTTCTTCTCCAGTTATTCTGAAGGACACAGCTGTTTTGAATTTCTCACATGTTGGAGTTAGGGTCTCTGAATCCTGTGCAAGTAAAAATATATTTAATCACACCTCTCTCTCTCTCTCTTTCTCTCTCTCTCTCTCTCTCACTTTCTCTCTCACTTTCTCTCTCTCTCTCTCACTTTCTCTCTTTCTCTCTCTCTCTCTCTCACTTTCTCTCTCTCACTTTCTCTCTCTCTCTCACTTTCTCTCTCTCTTTCTCTCTCTCTCTCTCTCTCTCTCTCTCTCTCTCTCTCTCTCTCTCTCTCTCTCTCCAGGATATAGAGAGGCACTTCTGGGGAAACTAGTAAAGGTATGTATGTTTCATCTTCTCTCATGAACTTGGACTTTCTGATTTTTTAGAGAAAGGAAGAGACAAGCCATGGGGTATGTGTACATATGTGGGGGGGTTCTGTTGTGTTGTTTTGCTTTTGTGGAGCTGGGAATTGAACTCAGGGCCTTGTGCAGGTTAAGCAGACACTCACCACCTAGCTGCACCCCAGCCCAAGTCGTGGTATTTTATTTGCTCAGGGCACACAGGGAGATGTTATCCAGAAAGAAATCAGGGTTCAGAGCCAGGAGATCTGAGTTCAAATCCCAGGTCCCCCCACAGCAGCCCTGGCCTATTTGGGTGGAGACCTGCCATGTGAACATGATTGGGAATGCTGTTCTCCACTTTTGCAAGAATGTGGCAAAAATGAAACACGACTATCAGCACAAAAATGTCCAAGTGCACAGCATAACGTGCCAGGTATGTGAGTCAATTTCTGCTGCATTTGAGTTGAATCTGAAACTATATCTGGTTTGGTCATTTGTGTATTTGTAGGAATTTCTCAGTTTCGTGTGGATTGCCTAATGTGTGTGCAGGCTGCAGTCATTCTGACACTCCCGCCGTCCAATTTCTGTAAGGCCTGTAGTAGTTGCCTCCCCTTTCCACTTCCACTTTAGCTCTTTGCATTTTATCTTTTTTTTTTTTTTAAGAATCTGGCTAAAAGTCAGTGGGCTTCATGGATCTTTTCAAAGAATCAACTTTTGGTTTTATGAATTCCATGGTTTTTCTGTTCTCTGGTCTGTCTGCCTTCAAGCTAATCTTCACAGTTTCCTTCCTTCTGCTGACTTTGGGTTTCGATGGCTTCTCCTCTGGTTCCTGGTGGGTTAACGTTGGGGTGGGGATTCGAGATCTTTCCTCTTTCTTGCTGTACATGTTCTGGGTTCCCTCAGATCATGGCTTTCCCTGCACCTGGGATAGGTTGCGTTTTCGTTTTCCTTGTCTCAGGGGATTTCCTAGCTCCCCTCATGGAATCCTTGGTTGTCTAAGACCCGGCTGCTCTGTCCCCATGCTGGGTTTGGGGAAAAGGAGGGACTGGGTGGGAGATGGCACCTGTGGGGCTGGGGTGGTGGGTGAAGGCAGGGCTGGTTTGGGGTGAGGCGCTTTGCTCCAGATCCCTGCTTCATTCCTCGTCTCTTCACCTTTCTAAGCACCACCTGCAACCACAGTGCTTGTCACATAGGCCTATAAAGGACAGACACATAGGCCATGGGCCTCCTCATCTAGGGCTGGGGGGGTCTTGGCCAGCTGGGCTGGAGGCCACCAAAACAAACCACTGCACGCTGGGGGGACTGCAAATGGCAGGTGTTTACTCTTTCTCCCACCCCCAGTCCTGGAGGCCAGAAAGTCTGAGACCCGGGTCTGTGCAGGGTGCCAAGGGAGGGTCCTTCCTGCCTTACCCAGTGTCTGGGGTAGTTGAGACTCCTTGGTGTCCACTGGCTTGTGGCTACACTAATTCAGTCTTCACCCCCCTCAGCCCTACAAGGTCTCACTATGTCGCCCAAGCTGGACTGGGCTACACAGGGTCCTCCTACCTCTGCCTCCCAAGTGCTGGGATTGCAGGCATGTACCACCACACCCAACTCAAATCTTCTTTGCATAAGGATGCCCACATTGGCTAGGACAGTGTCCTCATGTTAACTGATTACATCTATAAAGACTCCACCTCCGTATGAGGTCATGCTCACAGGTACCAGGGTTAGGACTTGAATATACCTTTGGGAAGGGGGAAGCCACAGTTCAACTCAGAATACCACAGATCCTGACTCTGTGCCTTTTATGCCAGAAGTGCCAGCTCTGATCTGAGTTTGTGGGTACAGGGGCTACAACCACCCTGGCCCAGAGAAGCCAGAGGGAAAAGGGGGGCTCCACCTTACCCCCCTGCTCGGCTGTCTCGCACTGTGATTTTAAGGCCTTTTAGGGTTGCTCAGTCTCTCTCTGGACTCTTCCTGAGGAGCTTCTTTTGGTGGCCAATATGTGGCCTGGATCCCCAAAACACCCCCCGCCAGAGGCATCTTTGTGACCCCCAGGCTCCAGCAGCTATGGCTGCAGAGCCCCTGATAAGGTGCTGCTATGGGGTGAGGTAGAATTTCATCCAGAGCTCCCATCCTGCACTGTGAACAGAGCTTGGCCCACTTGCTTGCTTTCAGGCAGAGGGTGCCAACTACCTGCGCCTACAAGCAGCCGTGGCTACATAGTCATCTCAGGTTATTTGTTCAACTCCCTCTGGATTTCAGTTCTTAGGCTTCCCTTGGCCCTCAAGGGTGTTGGATCTCCAAGGGGACCGAGTGGGTGGAGCAAGGCTGAAAGCCTCAGTTATTGCAATAGGTCATAAATGTGTATATGTATATATAATGTGTGTGTACATTACGGCCCCATGCTTGCTAGGCAGGGGCTCTACCACTTGAGCCACTCCTCTGGCCCTTTTTTGTGTTGGGTATTTTCAAAATAGGAGCTTATGATCTGTTTACCCAGGCTGGCTTCGAACCATGATCCTCCTGATGTCTGCCTCCTGAGTACCTAGGATTACAGGCATGAGCCACTGGTGTCTGGCTAATTTGTTTTTGTTTTAATATTACAGGAAAATATGCTTTATTGATGGTGAGGCTTTTTGGTTTCCCCTTACATTTTGCTCCCAAGCTGAGGGCCTCATGGTCCTCCCCCTGGTCCTGGCCCCACACCCTGCTAGGTACAATGACAATGACAAAGACAGTAATCACTTTATACACAGCCAGTGGCAAGTGGTGCTATGTGCCCATGATGTCTCTCTGGTCCCTTCGGTGGCCTCTGTGAACAAAGAATAGATCTGCCCCAGTTTCCTGACCTGGAGACCAGAGTGTGGTTGCCCTAAGGGTGGATGGCAAGCATGGGATCCCAGAGACCCCCTGACCCTCCCCCATCTCCTCTGGGACAAGTGTGTGTTGTTGCTCAGGCAGCACAGGGTGCACGGCCATGGCTGCCAGGCCCAGGTGTCTGCCATGTGTGGACTGCAGCTATAGACCACGTGGCCACCTGCCGGGGAGACAAGGCTCCTACCTCATAGCACCTGCTGGTGGGGTGACAGAGGCTCCAGAGATGTCATCAGGCAGCTCCAGCCAGGCTGTGGCTGAGTCCCTGTCCTGGCTCCCATGCAGCCCTGCCATCTTGTCTGGCATTTCCTCCCATCCCCCTGCAACTCCCCCCTGACAGGACTCCTGCCTCCAAACCCCACGCAGACACCATCAGAGATCTACCAGAGTCCACAGTGGGCCAGCCCTGCTGCTCTCAGCAGCAGCTTTTTTGTTCCCATTTTGTGGATGGGGAAACTGAGGCTCAACAATGAAGAGACAAGGCAGGGCCTGGTGGCTGTCCAGGGATGGCAGAATTTGAGCCCTGGCTCTCTGACCATAGAGCATCTGTGGTCTCTCAGGCTGGGCTGGCCAGGCCACTTGCCCTCGGACAGGGTCCCCAGCACCCTCTAGGGCCATGGTCCCATACTGGTTGACCATCACAGCAGCTAGGAGCTTAGGGAGAAAGTGAGTTGTGGGGGTGTAGCTTAAAAACTGAAGAGATGCTTGTATACAAGTTCTCCCAGCAGCTCAATGCACACCAGCCAAAAGGCAGAAGCAACCTAGGTATCTAATGACAGGGAAATGGATGCATACAACACGGGCCATTCATACAATGGAATATTATTCACCCTTAAAAAGGAAGGAAAAGAGCAGGCATGGTGCCACACGCCTGTCATCCCAGAAATTCGGGAGGCATAGGTAAGGTGATCAAGGACCCAGGCAAAAGCATGAGACCCTATCTGAAATACAAACTAAAATAAAGAGGGGGTGGCGCTGGGGGGGAATGCCTGAACCAGTAGAGCACCCGCCTAGCAAGCTGGAGGCTCTGAGTTCAAACCCCAGTACCGCCAAAAAAAAAAAAAAAAAAAAAGCTCCAAAGAGACTCCTTGCTTTTTCCTCCACAAGGACTCAGCAAGCAGACACGGTCAGTGAACCAGGAGTCAGGCCATCAAGGACACTGAACGCCTTGACCTTGAACTTGCAGGCTCCCGTGCTCAGAGCTCATATGTGAGCCTGGTCTGCGATGCTTTGTCCTAACAGCCTGGGTGCACCAAGAGACTCGCACTCCCCAGCCACAAGGGCTTCCTCAACGTGTCTAATTCATCAAGTCATCGAGGAAGGTCACCAGTGATGGGGACGGCCAGGTGGTGTCCCTGTAAACCTCAGAGAGCCCCAGCCACCCTCCAGCTCTCCCACAAGGTCTTCATGAGCCGGTGTCCCCAGGGGACTTCAGACTCCTTGCTGTGTGTCCCACGGGCCTCCTGCAAGCTGTCCCTCCCCCATCCCGCAGAGATCTGGGGGGTCTCCTCACTTCCTGGGACAGCGCAGGACTTGGCTAGGTTTCGGCTTTAGCAAGAAAAGGCATGGAATTTGCATGGGCGAGAAAAAGGGTTGTCCGCGTGAGCAGAGCCACACACCCGCCGATCTCCTTGTGAGAGATTCCGCTCGGTGGCATTGAGGTCCCTCTGTCCAGGTCAGCTGGGGCACGGTGCTGCAGTAGCCCCAGGAGGGCCTTCTTCTCCAGAAGGTTCTACAAGAAGGATGAAAACTTCCGCATGTAGCAAACTCCTCTCCAAAGGAGAGCTCAGCCCGGGACGCCTTGATGGGGGCCACTAAGGGCCTCCTCGCTCCTCCTTCCTCCTGCTCGCCCAGCCACACACAGGCAGGCTGACACCAAGCCCAGTTTCATCCAGGTGTCCTGATCTTGCTGTGAGATCTTTGTGTCCCTGTTTGGTGGATACATGCCACCTGTAGCGCCATGGCTTTGATATTGAGGATTGGGGACCTGGGGCAGAAACAGGTATCTGAGAGCCACATGAGTGTCCTGAGCTCACCCAGGCCTCTCCCTTTTACCCCACTGGGACCAAAACAACGATCACATTTCCCAAGAAAGCTTGCCTAGGACTAGAACATTCCACAGCCCAGATTCTGCTCTCGGCACTCCCCAGTGGCTTGATGGTTCTCTGTGGAGTGTCCTGAGCCCTGAAGGGTACTGAGCAGCATCCCTGGCTTCCACCCACCCCGTGTCAGGAGCACCTTCAATGGTATAGCCACACGTGTCCCCAGACATCATCCTAGGTCTCCTGGAGGCAGAATTTCCTTGGCTAAAACCTGAGCTTTCCACACCAGCAATATCAAAACAACATCCAAAACTGTTGAATTTATGCCACTCATTGCATCTTTTTTACCTTCCATGCATGAAAAAGATCCCTAATTGCACATGGCCCTTAGGGAGAACCTGGCTATACCTGTGATTTTTCAGGAGTTTCTAACATCAGAGGTGCGGGCGGGGTGGGATGGCATGGGTCCCCTGGAGATCTCACTGACAATGCTCAGTGACAATTAGTCATTCTGAATGTATTAGTCGGCTTTCCATTACTGTAACGAGACACCTGAGGCTGGATACTGTATAAAGAAAAAAGGGGTTATTTAGCTCATAGTTTTAGATGCTGAAATTCCAGAAGCATGGTGCTGGCCCTCTGTCCATTGTGGAGGGAGCAGATGAGGAGGAGACAAGACAGAAGGCTGGGGTGGGGGAGTTGATGTGCTCTTTTATAAAATTTTCCTTTGAGTATAAACTGGGGGTCCTATAAGAAAGACATTAGTCCCTTCCAAGAGCGGGGCCCCACCTCTTAAAGGGCCCGCCACCTCTCACAGTCCCACACTAGGTACCAAGCTTCTAGCACATGAACCTAAGGGGGCACGGAGCATCTGTACACAGGGTGTGACCAGTGGCCCAAGCCCAGAGCATGGATTCAGGGAACAAGCCAGGTCTGAGGTCTGTCCCTGCAAGTATGTGCCCTGGGTGGGCCCCTCCTGCAGAGCGCAGAGCGGGGATGTCTGTGTGGGGCACACGTCCCAGAACAGCGTTCACTGTGCTCTTCACGTGGGTCCTGGGACAGAGATCGGCCCTGGGGACAGAGAGGGCTCCTGGCCAACTCCCTGTCCTGTGGCCTCGGGTCCCTTCCACTCAGGTGGCCTCTAGTTTCCCAGATTTAGATCTGCTGTTGGGATCAACAGCATAAGGACCCTAGAGACATTCACACCCTAAACCCTGAAGGCTGTGGCTAGGTCACCTCCTGCCCTACAAGGGACTCGTAGACAGGATCAAACAAAGGACTCTGAGCTGGGATCACTCTGGGTCATCTGGAGTCCAGGGTCACCATGAGGTCTGCATAAGACGGAGGCAGGAGGTTACAGTCAGAGAGAGACTGGGAGACACTGCACTGCTGCTCTGAGGAGGGAGGAAGGGGCTGTGAGCTGAGGGATATGGGGGTGCTAGGAGCTGGGACAGGTGGGATCCAGATCCTCCCTGGAGCCTCCAGGAGGGAGCAGCCCTGTCTGCACCTAGGCTATAGGCCAGTGGGGCTCTTGTAAGACTTCTGACCCCCAGCGTGTGAGCAGCTGCAGTGTTCCAGTGCTCGGGAGTCTCCATGGAGCTGTGGAGGAATTTTTATTGGTGCAGCCTAGTGGCTCATGGATGGTTATAATCAGGGGCTTCTCAGGGGCCACGACATTTAATAGGGCTTTGCAGGGTGTGTAGGAGTTTGTCCAGGCCCATGTGTAGAAAGACCCATCTGAGCAGAGCTGGAACTGCATTCAGCCCTGTTGGCTCTTCCCAGCCCTTCTGCCTTCCAGCGCCAAGCTGCACCCTCACGAGGCCAGCACTGCCCCTTTGCCCTGGCACAGGGCCAGGGTGACAGCACTTCCTTAGTGCCAGGAAGCTCAGAACAGCAACGACAGGAGCCACGGGGTTCTGCATTCTGGTGCAGCCCCCATTCCTGAGCTTACAAAGTCTCACATGACCATAGTCATCCCCCCCCCCTCCGGCCCTGCCAAGCTGACAGGGAGCACAGGCCACCCCCGCTGGGTGGACAGACAGCAGCCTTTTCTCCTGCTCCCGTAACCGCGGTGACCAACCCATCAGCTGCTGTGTCACCCTCTGTCATCACTGCTGGCCTCATTGTGGAACAAGCCAGTTCATTCTTGGGCTTGGTGCTCTGAGCTAGAGGCCACGGTGGGACCTGCCTTACTGGTCTATTTTTCACTCTTGTGGGCCCCCCTCCATCCCGCCTGCTAAATATAGCCGCGCAGGGTCCAATTTAGCCTGCGAACAAAGGGACACACTGACGGGAGTCACAAGACACTGTTTCCTAGCTGAAGAGCCACTTTCCCTGGGATTCATCACCCCGGGCCCCACAGTCCTGCCACAAGGTCACAGACTCACACCCAGTCCTCACGTGGCTGTCCTCCCCAGCCTTGCCCCCGTGACCATGACCCTGAGAACCCTGGGAGGAGGGGGAGCTCCTGGGCATGGATGGCAGAGGCAGCATGTGCTGAACCCCTTATTGTTGGGAGTTGAAGCGATTTGGGGGAGTGGGTACCAGGCGACATCCTTACTCAGATGTCTCTCTGGATTGAAGTTCCCAGGCCAACCTGGTGTATGGCTGCGTGTACATATCCCCCCGTGGTGTCCTGTGGGTGCTGTGGGAGCCGGCGAGGGGCCAGAGGGTCTGACAGGGGTCATGCTGGGGAACGCATCCAGGCACGGCCCTTCCCGGGCTTTCTCAAGGTCATGGCTGATGTCCATGCTAACTCTTTGTGCTTTTTTAAGCGAGGGTCTTTCTGACTGGGTGCTGTGTGCACAGGGCAGGTCAATCTCTGTGAGGCATCCTGGGGCCTGCAAGGCCCTGAGCGGCATCCCTGACCTGCACCCACTCCATGCCAGGAGGTCCCCAGTTGTGACAGTCACACATGTCCCCAAACTTCACCCAGAGAACTCTGGAGTGGAGGGGCAGAGTCACCTCTGGTTGAGACCCGCCCCACACACACCCTGAGGCTGGGGATGACCAAATGAAAATGAGATGAGCAAAATCAAATTTTCACTGCCTAAAGGAACCCACTGAAAAGATTTGCATAACTGAATTAGAAAAACAAATGAACAGCGCACATAGTTCACTGGTGGGAATGCCAGATGAAAAAGCTACTCTGGAAAATAGTTTGTTGATGTCTTAGAAAACTAAATGTGTCTACCACCTGACCCAGCAACCCAAATCTCCCGCAGGGACCCCTGGGATCCTCTGTGGCAAGTGGCCCTGGGGCTGTGCACTGATGGCCAAGATCACCACCCTGGGTGAGGACACAGGTCTCTGCAGCTCCGACCCCAGCTGGCCCTGTCTGAGGGAGACTTGTCCCCTGCAGGCCCCTCTGAGCCTTCTTCCCTCCTAGCAGCCGCACGGTTGTGTTTGGGTTTGGATCTGCTCCTCTGTAAACACAGCGGCCCTTGTCTTCTGAACACTGTGTGCTCGTAGCAGACATCCTCCGTTCCCACCCCGTGCATGTCTGTCCCCTGCAGGATCTAGCTGGAGGTTTCAGTTGTTTGGGTTTTGTTTTTTTCCCCTGCTTAACTTTTTAACAGCAGGCCGGATGCTGGGAGGAAAAGCGAGCTGGAAAGCTTAGGTCCTGGAAGTTTTAAAGGGATCCAGGTAGTTTCTGTTCTCTCTGGGGACAAGGAGTTGCCAGTGCCTGGTGTGTCCCTTCCCTCCAAGGCCACCTTCCACCGCGCTGTGTATACAGCACGAGGCTCCCTCTGCTTTGAGGAGGGGCTGGCGACACCACAATGTGCAGCTGCCTGGCAGCCACCAGAGCCCCTCTGAGCTGGAAGGCACTTGCTTCCTGTGCCATCCAGAGCAGCCGCAAGCTACACTACAAGCCTGTTTACCGGAAGCACCAGGGGATGTGTGGCCAAGAATGGAGATGTGCAGGACCGGCTGTGGTGGTAAGGCTAGGCCCGCTGATGGGAGGAAAGTGGCAGAGGCCAAGTAGCAGAGGCTGGGCACCGCAGCCAGCACCCAGCAGCAAGCAGGGCAGGCTGGCAGGACTGGCCTGGGCTGAGTGACCCAGGCCAGTGACAATTCTAGCTCTTTAGGCAAGAGGCCCCGTCTCATCCCATCTGGGCCATGCGTGTCAGCTATAGGCACTGTGTAACAAGCTGCCACTTAACAGTGACAAATGGCCATTCATTAGCTCACAGTTCTGGAGGTCTGGAGTCGGGGCATGGCAAGACAGGGTCCTTCACTCTGGGTCTTACCAGGCTAGAATGGAAATGAGAGCCAGGCACCCATGACAGTTAGAGCACAGAGCCATCTTCTAAGCCACCCTAACTGTAGAACTGGATTGAAGTGCGGCTCAAGTGGTAGAACAGTTAACACAAGGCTCTGAGTTGAAACTTCAGTACCACCAAAAAGGGGGGAAGCAAGGAGAGCCTTACTTTTAGAGGATCACCTGATTAGGTCAGGCCCACTGGTGCCACCTTGTTTTCTTAAAGCCAGACCTGCCACATGGCCCATCCCCTCCCAATGACAGGTCCTGCCCACACTGAAGGAGAGGGGCCACTTAAGGTCATGGGGTCACCATGGATGTCTGCCAGGGCCATATCTACAAAGGGCACCCGGTTATGACCACCTTTCTGGGTTACTGGCCCCAGTCAAGTGTGACATAACTGTGTGAAAATGCTTTGTAAACTATCAGGCAGAAGACACAGTGCTGGGAGGGCCCTGTGGGGTCAAGAGGTGACTCAAGCTGGGCAGTTTGCCCCTAGGAGACACCACATCTGTGACTGTCATGACTGGGGAGGTCCTAGCCTGGAGTAGGTGGAGGCCAGGGACACTGCTTAGCACCTGCAGGACCCAGGACATCCTACAGAGAAAATGATCCAGTTCTGAATGTCCAGTGCCCACACCGCAACCCATCATTCTCCTGGTGACAGTGAATGACAACACAAGGTCCCACCAGCCCACCTGCTCCCAGGCCTGGCACTCATGCTCTTTCTGGAATTTGCTTTTCTGTCAAGGACACAGCCATCAGGCAGTGGTTAGAGAAAGAGCCCTACCTCTGAGCCCAGTTTTCATGGCTCACAGAGTAATCAGCCTGTTTGGCACAGCCAGGGGCCACACCTTCCCAGCTGGGACCTCAGCTAACCCCCTTCCTCCTAAACCTGGGGGACCCTCTGCCCGCTCACTGCCACCAGGCCCCCCGCTGCCCAGCCTAGCTGGTACATTCTTGGCATTCCTGGCCTCTGACGCGGTCAGGCCCAGGCTGCTGTCAGAAGCCTCCGGTTCTTCTTTCTCCAGTGGTGAGAAGCCAGCCAGCCAGCCAGCGGGAGTGACACTTTCCCAACTATGAGAGCTATGTTTGGAATCCACAGGCACGCCAACATTTTTGGGTCTCGCTGTCACTGTTTCCTGCAGTAGCTGGGAAACACCTTGGGGATGGCTGTGGCCTTACAAGTCTAAGAGGAGCTAGGAACACGCTTGCTCCCGTGATCTCAGTGGAGTTGAGGAGCCAACCTGACTCCTGGCCCTAGGCAGGTGGGGTGCTTCTCTAAGAACCCCAGCCTCAGAACTCCAGGGTCCCCACAAGGTCAGGACTCCCGCAGGCTGCTCTCTGCTCTTGGCTCTGTGCCCGGGTATGACTAGATTCAGACACACACACACCCCAAAAGGGGGTTTCCAGTGCCTGGCTACCCTGCAGCCACCTTCGGGGCACTATGGGTACCCAGACTGCTCAGAATCTTGGCACACAGAATGCAATTGGTATCTCAGAGCCTGCCTTGTATTCTGGCACACCGGGTCTGCTTCACCAAGACAGAGTAGGACCTGGCTACCCACTGTGAAATGCAAATTCCAGGTTGAGGAAAGAAGGGGACAGAAATATGGCCCTGCTTAGCACTTACATGGGACCCCCATGGCACCATTCCAGCTCACATGGGCATTGCAGGAAAACCTGCTCAATTCCTTAGGAAAAGATTCCCAGCTGAGTGTAATGGTTCACGCCTGTAATCTCAGCTTCTGAGGAGGTAAAGACTAGGCAGTGGAGATGGGTTTGAGGCCAACATGAATAAAAAGTTAATGTGCCCCCCCCATCTCAACCAATAAGCCGAGTGTGGTGATATGCACCTGTAATTCCAGCTATTGAAGAGGAAGTGGTAGGAGGATCACAGTCCAAGACCAGCCTGGGCAAACACAAGAGGCCCTATCTGAAAAGGGCTGGGGATGTGGCCTGGTGGCAGAGGGCTTGTCTAGCAGATGTGAGACCCTGGGCTCCATCCCCAGCACCGAAAAAAAAAAAAAAAAAAAGGAAAAAAATAGAAAAATTCTCCCTCCCACCCCCACTTCAATGCCTTGCATCATGGTCCTCACTAATAAAAAAAAAAAATAGAACCCGGTGCCAGTGGCTCTTGCCTATAATTCTAGCTTCTCATGAGGCAGAGATCAGGAGGATCAGCGTTTGAAGCCAGCCCAGGCAAGTAGTTTGAGAGACCCTATCTCGAAAAACCCATCACAAGAAAGGGCTGGTGGAATGGCTCAAGGTGTAGGATCTGAGTTCAAGCCCCAATACTAAAAAAAAAAAAAAAAAAAAAAATAGAGACTATTAGCCCCGTTTTAAGTCCATTTCTGCAACTTCATACCTGGGTGGGGGGGGCATTGAACAGATCCCCACCTGACTCAGGCCTCAGTTTCCCTCCAGAGGAAGTTAGAATGAAACAAGAAGGGAAGACTTCTTGTCTCCCTTCTCAGGACCTCCGGCTCCTGAGTGTCCAGTCTGGGTTTCTTAGCTCTGAATTCCTCTTTAGAGTGCAGTGGAAGTTTTGGGGTGACAGATGTGTTTTTGGCCTTCATTAGAGCGATGGTGTCACCTGTGCCACACTTTAAGCGTGCTCAGCTATGAAGCTGTTATAAAGTAAATATAGCTAGAGTTGGCCCTTTTTAGCCACATCCATGGATTCAACCAGCTGTGGACTGAAAATAATTGGGGGGGGAATTCAACAGAGCTGAACATGTGCAGATGTTTTCTTCTGGTTATTCCCTAAAAAGTACAACATAACAACTCTGCATGCAGCACTGACCTTGGAGGAGGTGTAAGTCACCTAGAAATAATGTACCGTCTATGGGAGGTGGTGTGCAGTTCCACGTGAACACGGCGCCATTTTTGAGCATCATGGCTTTTGGTGAGCACAGGGGTCCTGGGACCACCCCCTGGGGACACCAAGGATGGCTGCATAGCCGCAGATGGAATCTGGCCGAGGAGTGCAGACTGCCCTGGGGGAAACTCTTTCAGGCTCTGAATTTTACATATAAGAAAACAGAAACTCAGGGAGAGGAGGGGACAAAGTGGCCAGAACTAGGTCTTTGGCTTAGGCAGTTGGTCAGTGCACAACCTGGGTCACAGGCCCCTGCACTCCATGGGACGCAATACTCACACGGAGACCAACCCAGTGTTCTTGTCTGCAAGCCAGAAACGCAAGTCTTACACTTCTTGTTCCAAGACAAACAAGCCCTTGATTTTTTTAATCTTTCACTTTAGTTCTGATTAAGGGGAGGAAATGTGGCTTCGGTTTCAACAACAGCAACCTGAGCTGCTTTTTTTTTTTTTTCTGTTTTCTTTTTTAAAAATATTTGTTTAAAACTGGTCACAGTGACGTGCACAGTAGTCCCAGCTGGTTGGGAGGCTGAGGCGAGAGGACCAGTTAAGTCCAGAAGTTTGAGAGCTCAGGACATAGACCATTTCCATCTTCCTAGAAAGTTCCTTCCTGCTGCGGTCCAGCCCACACCCCCCACACAGGCAGCAACCTCTGCTCTGATTTCTCTCTCCATCCATTAATTTGTCTTGTCTTTGAACTCTATATAAATGGAATCGTGTAATACATACCCTTATTGTCTGGCTTCTTTTGTTTAACAAATTATTTGGGGGATTCACACATACTCATTTATCTTTCTAGCATGAGCCCGTCCTTTTTCATTGCGTAGTAGTATTCCCCTATATGTGTCCATTGTCTTATTGACAGGCACTTGGGGTGTTTCCAGGTTTTGCAGTCATGCATAAAGACTTGAGAATATCTTGTACGAGTCCTTCATAGAGCTATGTCTTTATTTATCTTGAGTAAATCTCTTGGAGTGGAATTGCTGGGTCATAGGGCATGTGTTTGGCCTTACGTGAAACTGTTCAGCCCTCTTCTATGTGGCTATAACTCTACACATCCATGTTCTACATCCACACTCCAGTGCTTTTACATCCCCCACAATATTTAGTGTCATCTGTCTTGCTGCTAGTGGTTAGGAGATGGTCTCTTGTCATGGTTTTAATTTTTAATTTCCCCAGTGACTAACCACTGAGCACTTTTCCACGTCCTTATTGGTCATTTCTCTGCCAGTTTGCAAGACATTTGTCCTGCCTGAGGTTCTAGGGCTTCTTGATTCTGTGGTTTGAGGATTCATATCAGTTTGGAGAAATTATTATCAGTCATTATGTCTTTTAAGATGGGTTCTGCCCTCCTCTCCTTCCCTAGACTTCCAGTTACACATGCACTAGGCACTGTGTCCCCATTTCCCGTGTCCTCTGTGGTTTCTTTCCCTTTGTTCTCCATACTTCATTGTGGGTATTTCCCTCTGGTGTCTCTCAGTTCACCAATTTCCATTTCTCCCATCTAGTTCTTCCATGGCAGATAGTGACATTCTGCACTGGTTCCCATTTCTTCCAATTTGATGCTAAAATTCTAGTGCCATCCTTTTATCTCCTTGAACATAATGAACACCGTTGACTCCAGTGTCTGGAACCACTGTGAGTCTGTTCATATTGCCTGATTTTTTTTTTTCTGCTGATATTCTTTCATGTGGTCTTTTCTCCTTGTATGCTGGTTATTTTTCATAATAGGCCAGACATTGTATTTGCAGATTTTTATATAGATAAATAACTCAAGGCCTGGGGTGATGTTTTCTTTCAGAGTGGGTCTGTGTTTATTTTTGTCACGCATCTGGGGCCGCTAGCCATCTAGGACCATCTCAATCCAATCTGGAGGTGTTAGAATTATTGGAAACTCAGTTGCAGCTGCTATAAAGATAAGGGCCTGTTTAATTCCTGCTACCTTTATTCCTGGTGCAGGGCAAAATTCACCGACTCTCTCTGCCTCAGTGGGCCCTGCACCTTGACCTCAGTCTCTGAACCCCTAGCCTTGTGAGGTTGACAAGAATACCACTAAAATTTTTCATAAGCCATCCACGGGAAAAAAAGGAACCCGTAAATCAGACTGGCCTCTGTGACATCCATTGTCCCCCAGATCCTGGCTGGAAATCCTTCACCACCTTATCACCGCTCCAGCCCCATCAGGCAGATGGTTTGTACTCAGTTCACCTTCTCTCCTCGTCCCCAGAAGGCAAGTTCAACCTTCCCAACTGACCCACCATTGCAAAATCTACAGAGATTTGTGTCCTCCGTCCAAATGACTTAAAAGGAGGTCATTCAGGTAAATCTTAAAGCCACAGAATGACAATTGGGGATCCATCCTCACCTTTCAGAGCGAGGGCTCTTGTTTCCTGGTTGAAAAACTCAAAGGCAGAGCCAGATTTTCCGTTTCTGGACACACTCTGTACCCTCTATTTTCAGGAACTGGTGGCAGTTTTGACCCCTTGGAATGTGGTCCCTGAGAATGACCTCATGTTTCTCAGAATGTTCTCTGGATGCAGCAAAAGGCTTATGCAACTCAGGTTCACCAGAGGACTTTTGCTCCTGCTCCTGATCGTGTCCATAAATGACACATTGTGACCTAAGTATGACTAATCACCTTAGGCTCTCGGGACAAACAACAGAGCTGTAGGGACGGCATGTCACCTTTACTTTATAGCTCAACAGAGGGCGAGATGTATCATTTCATGTGATACTGGTTTTCTGACTCTAGCACTCATTTTATCCATCCTGATTTTTTCTTTTTTTTGCAGTAATAGGAATTGAACTCAAGGCCTTCACCTTGAGCCATTCCACCAGCCCTTTTTTTGTGATGGGTTTTTTTTGAAATAGGGTCTCTTGAACTATTTGCCTGGGCTGGCTTTGAACCACAATCCTCCTGATCTCTGCCTCCTAAGTCCTGGGATTACAGGCGTGAACCACTGGGCCCAGCTCCATCCTGATTTTTAAGATGATTGACTTCCAACTCTACCCAGGTCTCCTGGGGCAACATGGAGGTAGCGATTCCCTTGCCACCTTGGCCTCTCAGCGGGTCAGGGGAGTGGCCACTGGGTGTAAGCAAGCAAGGTTTCCCAAGAGCTTCCAGCAAACCGGCCTTTCCACATTCACTAGGGCACACTGTCCCGGGTGCCTTGTCGTTTGTTCTGTCTCTCAGCAGCTGTGTTTATATTTGGCACTTGCCAAATGGTGGCTGGCCTCTGGGGCCCCCATTCTCTCCCCAGGAACCTGGGGGCCAGGACCTGTCCAGAGATAGGAGTGACCCTCTGAGCACTCCACCAGAGTTCACTGGGGCTCAGAGAAGGGAGGCAATTTTCCCAAGGTAGAGCCAAGGGCAGAGTTCAGTTCCATGCATCCCACAGCAGCTCTAGGAGACGCTCTGGCCCCGGGTGGCTTCTCCTAGTCATACCTGCAGATGGTGAGAAAGTTGAACCTGTTTTGGAGCTGACTTCTACGGGACAGAAGCCACCCAGGTTCACACCATCTGCCTTTCACCTGAAAACCTTTTTAGGCTGCAGGGTTTCCTGATAAGGGAGCTCCATAAAGGCCAGTAGACTTTGCCCCAAGGGACACTTGTCATGGTTGTCACAACAGTGGGGAGGTGTGCAGATGCCAGGGATGCTTCTCAGTGCCCTGCAGTGCTCAGGAGGCCCCCAGAGAACAATCTGGCCCAGCACCCACAACTGCCCTATTGACCAAGAAACGTCAGGATTTTGTTAACTTCAAGGTGCAAGCTGCTCTGCACACAGGGCCCTGAATGTCGCCTGCTGCCCCAAGGCTCCTTCTGCTCTGTCCTGTGCCTCTGTCCATCCATCACTTCAGCCTCCTCGGCAGGCAGCTGGGGATGGCTGCAGCAGGTGGCAGCCCACAAGGGTGGCCGAGGGAGGGTCCCTGTCACCTGAACGGTATAGCCAAGGGCAACATCAGCGTCCCTGTTGTGATGGCGCTGCCTGTCACTACAGCGTCACTCTAGGGGAGGCCAGCAGGTGCTAGGGACACTTCTAACTCTTTTTGAATGTAATTAGTTCAAAATAAAAAGTTAAAATAAGCTGGGCGCTGGTGGCTCACACCTGTAATCCCAGCTACTCAGGAAACAGGGAGCAGGAGGATCAAGGTTCATGACCAGCCAGGGCAAAAAGTTAGCAAGACCGTCTCAAACAACAAGCCAGGTGTGGTGGCACACAGCTGTCATCCCACCTACAAAGGAGGCATGGTTAGAAGGACCACGGTCCATACCAGGCTCAGGCTAAAACACATGACCCTACCTGAAAAATAACCAAAGCAAAAAGGGCTGGCGGACTGGCTCAGTGGTAGAGTGCCTACCTAGCAAGTGTGAGGTCCTGAGTTCAAATCCCAATACTGCCAAAAAAAAAGTTAAAATAAATGATAATATATAATCTACAAACTGATAATAAATTATATAAACATACAATGGATGCATCCATACTAATATACAATCCATAATAATCTAAACAGTTTACAAATCTAGGTAAGTATAAAATTAATAACAAATAATTCAATATATCATAAATGAGTTAAACTATATTACTGATATTTTGTAATGCTATAAATCCATGATGCAGCTAGACAAAGCTGTGATACACATGCAACAAATAATATATCTCCATCCCAAATACAAATGCAACTTAACATGCAAGTAATATAAATAGTGAGAATAATGACTATCCAACCATATGTGATAAAGGCGAGTGTACTGAGAATAAACAGACAATGAGCATTCAACAAACACACCAACTGAAGCTGCAAACTATAGAGAAGGCATTCGCCCATGCATATCAATATTACACACCAGTAACTAATCAGTAACAAAATATAATCGCAATCAATAAGTATCAGATAAATAATTCTAAATAAACATGATAAGTTATACAGGATGTGACTAATGTGTGCATAAATTATTACATTATACATTATAAGTTTACTAGTTACAATGTATTAAGATCAATGTTATAAATACTAGTAAATAAATGCACAGTAAATGGTAAACCTGTAACCAATAAATGTATAATGAGAGCTATGAGTGTGTTATAAGTATAAATGAATGTGTAAGTAATAATGAGTCAATGATGTAAGTATATAATGAAGAGCCCGGCACAGTGCCTCACGCCTGTAATCCTAGCTGCTCAGGAGGCAGAGATCAGGACTGTAGTTCAAAGCCAGCCCAGGCAAATAGTTCATGAAACCCTATCTTGAAAAAAAAAACCCATCACAAAAAGAGCGCTGGTGGAGTGGCTCAGGGTGAAGGCCCCAGTAGTGCAAAAAAAAAAAAAATATATATATATATATATATGTAATGATTAAGTAGTAAGTAAATATGCAAATGAATGTCATAAAAATAATGAATGTATGAATATGTAACAGATGCATAATAAATAATACAAACATTAGAAATAATTGTGCATAAGCTAATGCATAGTATAAATACATTGTGAATAACTGAAATAAATATTGACTATAATGCATGATTCATATATAGTAATAAAAACAGGATAAAATAAATACATAGCAATTTCCCCCCTCCCCCAAATCTCCCTGCTCATGTCACATGGAGCAGAGTGCTCCCTCCATGCTGTCCCCTTAGCACCTCTGGAACAGGCAGCAGCTGTGCCCTGACCCTGCGCCGGCCATGGCCGCACCACCCACACTGAGACTCCAGGTCCTCGTGACTCAGGATGGCTCCTGCTGACTGCAGAGCTGCTCCTGATCTCTATTTCCCAGTTGTCCCCACACTGTGACCAGTCTTTGTCTCCTAGGGATGGCTTTGAGCCACTCCCATTGTCCTGACTGTGACATACAGGGTCTCGTATGTCTGGAGAAAAAGCACCCTGCATGTGGACAGGATCCCCACCACCTCCCAGGCCACCTGTCCTCTGAGTGATTCATGTGGCTGTGGAGGACTGACCTCCCTGGACCAGCAGCCAAACAGGCTGGACAGTCCCATGGTCGCCTCCAGTCTCAGTGATGCCGGTCAGCGGCCCAGTTACTTTTGTGCACCACTCCACTGACCAAAAGCAAAGATCCCTTTCAGTTAAACACCTTCTTCCTGGGCCCAGAAGACACCCTAGGTGACCCAGAGACCAAAAAGCAGCCATGTGTGCACTGGGCCAGAGCTGGCAGGTGACAGCGCCAGCCCAAAGTCCCTGGGGCCCTGGCCTCCTCCCGCCTGGCTGAACTGGTGCTCACAGTTCTGCACATTCATCTGCTTTTGTGGCTTTTAACCCAGGCTTTCTGCACCATGGGGGCGGTGGGGCAGCTCTGCCATGCAATGACCCCAGGTTTCACCTAATGTGTCAGGCAGCCCTGAAGGGGACACCAGAGAGCGTATGATGGGAAGGAACCACCAGAGGCTCTTCCTGGCAAGGGAGACAGTTCATCTGGGAGACCCCAGGACCATCCTGAACCTGCCGTGAGCAAGGAATTGCTCAACCCCAGGCAAGGGGGACAATTGTGTTCCTACCTGTAGGTGGACAGTCCTGTCTCTTATCTGTGTCCTCGGGCAACTGCCTTTACCTTCTTCCCACCCACCTGCATTTGGGTGGGGTTTTATTTATTTATTTGTTTGTTTTGTGCAGTACTGGGATTTGAACTCAAAGCCTTAGGTGCTCTACCACTTGACCCACATCCATAGGCCTTTTTTGCTTTAGTTTTTTTTTTTTTTTTCTTTTTGGCAGCACTGGGTGGGGGTTTGAACTCAGTACCTCATGCTTGCAAGGCAGGCACTCTTAGCACTTGAACCACTCCACACAGCCCTTGTTTTTTGGTTGTTTTTTTTTTTTTATAGGGTCTTATATTTATGCCTGGGTCAGTCTGTACTGTGATTCTCCTATTTATGCCTGTTGTGTAGCTAGTATGACAGGTGTGTATCACCACACCCTGCAATTGGTCGAGATGGGGTCTCACTCACTAACTCTTTACCAAGGCTGGCCTCAAACTGAGATCCTCAGGGCTGGTGGAGTGGTTCAAGTGGTAGAGCACCTGCCTAACAAGCGTGAGGTCCTGAGTTCAAACCCCATTGCCACCAAAAAAAAAAAAGACAAAAAAACTTATGTACAAAAAGAAGCCAATCCTAAAAGCATAAAAGACTCCCCCTTGTATGATTCTACTTACAGGAAATTTCTAGGAAAGGTGGTAGGTCAGAGGTTGCCTGGGCTGGGGTAACTTTGGGGACTGGTTACAGTATTCTAGAAGTAGATGTCAATGGTTGCACAGCCGCGTGACTTTCCTGAGGCTGGCAGAGCTGTGTGCAGTGACATGGGTGACTCTTACAGCTCTTTAATCCACCGTGCTGCTGTCACACGGGCAGTCACAGCTCACGGTGACAGGGGAGGCCGAGGGCTGTCTTTGGACTCTGGCTCTGTGCCTTGCAAATCTTCTGAGCATGTGCAGGTCTTGACTTTGGGCGCGGAGGGTTTTCCCACAGCGGATTTTAAACAGTTCTGTAGTCCGTGCTGTTTTTTTGTGCCATTCTTCCAAATTTTAAGATTATTTAAAGAATGATCTGCACGTTGCTTGAGCCAGTGCACCCACTGTCCTTGCATTTTCACTTGCAGTTCCTGCTGGTTGCATAATGTCCCACCAGCAAAGTGTCGCTTGAATTAGCTGCTCCCGTTTCACAACCCATGGTTTCCTTCCAACTTTGCACGATTATAAATAATGCCTGTATAAACACCTGTTTATATATAGCTTCTGATTTCTTTTCTTTTTGACCCGGTGGGATCCAGGCCCAAATGAGAGATGACAACATAACTGTCACTCTTAGTGTCCCATGAGGAGATCAGTGAGCCAGGGTCTCTCATTCTTCGAGCTCCCTTTCTTCTCTTACCAAACCCCCACCTTTGCTGCTTAGTTATTTGCTGCTTAAATTTCTTCCTACAAATTGCTGGTATGAGCCTTTGTTTCTCGGTGGGAGCAGGCAAAAGCTGATTCTTTTCTTTTTTTTTTTTTTGGGTTGGTCTGGGATTTAAACTCTGGGCTTTGCACTTGCAAGCAAACACTACCGCTTGAGCCACTCCTCCAGTCCATTTCGCTCTGGTTATTTTGGAGATGGGGTCCTACGAATTGTTTGCCCAGGCTGGCCTCAAACCTCCATCCTCCTGATCCCAGCCTCCCAAGTAGCTGGGATTACAGGCGTGAATCACTGGTGCTGGTGGTATTAACACATTTAAGATGGCACCTTGCAGCCGAATTGTCACCATGTTCCCTAGATCATCAGTCTTGGCTTTAGTTTTCTCAGTATTTGTCATGAAGTTCTGAATGCTCGTGTAGGACCTGGGTACTGATCTGTGTTCCTGTCCCTTTCTCTTGCAGCATAATTCTCTGTGTTGAAGGACAGTTTGTCTTCATTTATGTTTTACTTTATCCTTCTTCTCTGGCATGTCATCTGGGTATGGGGAGCTCCTGGCATGGAGTGGTTGGAGACCAGGGACTCTGCTCTGCACCCTACAGGGCCCAGGACACTCAATAGAGATGAACCTGGCCTTGGTGTCTCCAGTGCTGGGGGCCCTGGGCTGGCCAGATCTTTCTCTATGGTCCCCTCCTGAAGTTCCATGGTCCCTGGCTCTGTGTGGTCCTTGTGCGCATTGCAGGCTGGAGTCTTTGTTTAGGTGATGACAGGGCACTGGGGGAGGAGGAGGAGTGTCCTTGTCCTGGACTCACAGACACAGTGTCCCTTTTCTGCAGGAGGTGAGCTTAAAGCCGGGCCTGGGCTCCTATCCTTTAGCTCCCAGGCCAGCTGGGGCCTGGCAGCGCCCAGGAGAGCACTGTCTGTAGAGCCCCTCACCCAGGCCATGCTCAGCCTCGCCAGGCCCCAGCCTGCCTGGCCCAGAGGCTGCCTGTGGTCACTGGTGTGCAATCCGTGAGCTATGACCCTGTCTCCAGCCCTCAGCCCCTGCCACCTGCCACTGGGCTCGGGCAGGCCTCCCGTGTCTTGCAACAGGCGGCTGTGAGAAGGTGCCTGGTGACTCAGTGCCCTGCCTGTTTGGCAGCTGTTGATTCCTCGGTAGGGAGCATGGCCGGTCCATGAGTCAGGGACTGGCCGATGACACTAACCACAGCAGGGACATCAGGAGGACACAAGTGATGCGTAGTGTGTGAGTCCCATCTGAGCGTGAGCAGTTGCACATGTGCACACATTCTGGAGCACATCCAATAACGCCGTGCTCGGACACATGCAGACAGGCACACGGTGCACAAGTGCACACGCACATCGGTACACAGAGCTGCATCCATGCACTATGCACATACACCTATGCACACTGGCACATGTGCAGAGTTACATGTACAATGTACACACACAGAGGTGTGTGCATGCTTGGGGCCTGGTGACAGTATTCCTGAATTAGAAGATGCACATGCAGAGATACAAACTTGCATGCATGCAGACAGCCAAATGCCTATACACGATGCATGTACATGCATTTACAAGCAGACATATATGTAGACTGACATGCACACGTGAAGAGATAAGCAGAGACACACAGGTGCAACTGTATGCGTGCACACAGCCAAACACACATGCACAGTTGTACACAGGGGCATATGTCTGTTTGCAGATACACATGTGTGCGTGGTAAAATGCACGCATGTAGTCATGTACGCTGACACACAGACACGTGTGTACATGTACAAATGTACTCACTGAATACCCCGATGTACGCATACGTACACACATACGTGCAGGACGCGTTGCCACACGCTCACACACACCCTGGCACACGCACACACGCACACAGAACGCAGCCCTCCCCTGCCTTGCTCAGAGCCCGGCTTGCAGCCTGGCCCCCGGGAGCCTCTCGCTGGGTTTTGCCCAAAACAGGAAGGCGGGCGGCTCGGGCTTGGTGCTCACGTGGGAGCTGGGGTGGCCTCCTGGCAGCCGGGCCCTTTCTTTGGTCCTCGGAGTCATTGCGGCTGCGACAGGGAGCAGGCCCCTCCCTGACCGGCGGGATGTGAACCAGAGCCCGCACGCCCGCCCGCTGCCCCCGAGAGGGCGCCCGGTGTCTGCCCGCACCCAAGGGAGCTGGGAGGGGCGGAAGGCATTTCTGGGTTTTAATTGAAACTATGGGACCTCTGTCAAGTCACATTCAGTTGCAAGAAAGAACACAGAGAAACTCTGTGTGTCCTTTGCCCTGGGCCTTCACCTCTCACAGGCTTGGCACCCATGGGGGCTTCAACCCACTGCCAGACTTGGCACCCAAGCATCCCTCTCAGCTTCCTTTTAGGCACACACTGAGCTCCCTGCCCCGGGGTCCCCTCCTTCCCCCACTCCCCCCCCTGCCAACCACTTAATGGGCCCAGCATTGCTGACGCCTGCTGTCACCTGGGGTGTGGAACCATGGAATCCCACAGAACGATCAGCGGGCTTTCCCCTGCAGTCCCCAGGAGATCTGTGCATTCTGAGTTAGTGCTAAGTAGGAATTTCTTGAAAACCTGGTATCTGCCTTTACTTGTCAGCTATGTAGCTCAGCTCCCTGCAAAACAGCGAGACCACGTGCAAATGACAGCCACAAAGTGCTGCTAGTTACCCGGGGCTGCCCAGGACGCGTGATGTGGCGTCTACACCTGCCTCCTCTGCCCCAGCACCAACCCCATGCCGGGCACTGCTAGATGGGTCCTCAGAGCTATCCTGGGTGGGCGTCCTTGACCCTGCAAGGCACTGAGCAGCATCCCGTGTGTCCACCCTTTCCATGCCAGGAGCTCCCCAGTCGTGACAACCACATGTGTCCCCAACATGGCCCTGTGTACCCTATGGGCAGAGTCACTCCCAGTTGGTACTCTCTAGGTCAGGGCTCACCAAATGAAATTTAGAAGAGCCAGGCACAGTGGCTCACGCCTGTAATCTCAGCTACACAGGAGACAGAGATCAGTTCGAAGCCAGCCCAGGCAAATAGTTTGCGAAACCCTATCTCAAAAAAACCATCACAAAAAAGGGCTGGTGGAGTGGCTCAAGGTGAAGGCCCTGAGTTCAAATCCCAGTACCGCAAAAAAAAAAATGCATTTACCAATTTACCGTGTGACCAGTAATTACAGTCCTCAGTGTTTATCCAAAGACGTCGCTCCACACTGACATAGCACTTTCACTTGTGATAGATTAAAAACTAGAACTGGTCCCAAGGGCCTGCAGCAGGTGGGTGTTTTAACAGGCTCTGGTCCATCCGTACCATGGATGCGTGCGGCGGGGGACATGCTAATCCCAGAGATGACATGCTGTATGGCCTCATTCGTGTAACATTCCTAAAATGACAAAAATGGGGAAAAGAACATGTGTTTTCCAAGAGAGAGTGGTTCAACTGGTAGAGCACCTGCCTAGCAAGCATGAGGTCCTGAGTTCAAACCCCAGTGCTGCCCACCCCCCCAAAAAAAATCATTAAAAACCCAATAACAGCTGGGAGTGGCTATGCATCCCTGTAATCCCAGCACTTGGGAGGCTGACAACCGGAGAGATCCTTGTTCAAGTCCAGCCTGGGCTACATAGGGAGACCCTGTCAAAAACAAACAAACAAAAAATTACATATAAATCCACCATGGAAAGAATATAAAAATCACTCCAAACAGTAACAAAAACGAAATCATTGGCTGGGCACGGTGGCTCACGTCTGAAATCCCAGCTACTCTGGAGTTGAGGACCAGGAGGATCTTGGTTCAAAGCCAGGCAAGTAAGAATCAAGACTCCATCTCAACCAACAAGCCAGGCAAGGTGATTCATATCTAGAATCCCAGCTAAATGGGAGGCAGAGGTAGGAGGATTGAGGTTTGAGGCTGGCCTTGGGCAAAAACACAAGGACCCCACCTGAAAAATAAAGCAAAAAGGGCTGAGATTGGAGCGATACGGCCAGAAGCCAAGGGAAAGTGGAGTCCCGGGTCTGGGCGCAAAGGAGGAGCAAGGGAGGGGACCCTCTATGGCTGTAAGGAGTGAGCAGCCAGTCCAGTCTCTGGGGACCCCAGGCATGGGGTCCTGGAGCTTCTGAACAGGAAACGAAAGCCTTGCTGGGCCCTGCCTTAGAGCAGCTGGGTCGAAACCCAGGTCCCTGGGTGGGGTCTTGACTGACTTCTCGGCCCCACTTCCCCAGGTCTGGCCCCAGCCACTCGCTCCCAGTGAGGACAGGGGCTTTTTACAGCCCTCTTTACATTCACTCTCAGCACCCTGCCTGGCAGGAGGCCACAGTCACCATTCTCTGGGCAGGTTTGTTGAGTGAATGAGTGAAAGAAAGAGACTCAGGCCCTCTAAAGAAGAGGGCACCTGTGCTGGCTCCCCAGTGACCTGCCTCAGTCCATAGGCAGTGATTCTCACCCACAACTGTCCCCTGGGCTGTGTCTGGGAAATGTATGGCTGTCACAACTGATATGGAGTGGGTGGCTGCTCAGCACCCTGTAGGGCCCAGGACGCCCAGCACAGAGAAGGACCTGGCTCAGTGTGCATGGTGCCAAAGGGTGACCCTGGAACAGGGCAGAGACCAGAGAAAACCCCAAGGACTGGGGGACATGGCTCTGGTAGAGCACCTGCCCAGCAAGTGCAAGGCCCTGAGTTCAAGCCCCAGTCCCACCAAAGGAAAAAAAAAAATTTGCAAGCAGAGAAAAACCCTAATGCTCATTCTGAGCCAGGTCTCTGAGGACGCTTTACAGTTGGGAGGATGAGTGTTGACCCCTGACCAGCCACAGGAAGGGACTGCCTGGGGCACCATACTCAGCTGGGCTGCCAACCCACACACACCTCACCCAGGGCAGTGGCTCTCAGACACCCTGGCCCATCCTGGGGCTGCAGGGTAGCAAGGCAGGCAATCCGGGAGGGCTTCCTGGAGGGGGCCTCCCCCTCTCCTCCTTGGCCCCCAGTCATGGAGCGTGGCTACCCAGCTCATGTCTGTGTGTCCTCCACAGCTCTCTGGACGGTGGGGACCCACACCGATGGCCTACGATGTCAGCCACTAACAACATAGCGCAGGCCCGGAAGCTGGTGGAGCAGCTGCGCGTCGAGGCCGGGATCGAGCGCATCAAGGTGACTCCCGCTGTGTGACTTCACACCATGCAGCCATCCCCGCCATCCAGTTCCAGAACTTTCCATCATCCAAAGACAGCCCTGTCCCCATAAGCAGTCACCCTGCCCCTCCCCAGCCCCTGCTCCCCACAAGTCCTGTCCCTGGATCCTCCTGTTCTGGCTGTGTCCTATCAATGGAGTCACACGCTGTGTCCTTGTGCATCTGCTTCTCTCACTGAGCTCCGTGTCCTCAAGGTCCTTCCATGCTACAGCTTGGGCCAGAGCCTCACTCCTTTTCCTAGCTCAGTAATATTCCGGTATGTGGATGAACTACAGGGTGTTTTTATGTACATGAATTTTAAGTCCACATAGGGACATCAGGGTGACACCAGGCTCAAAAGTATCCCCTTGGACCCTTGAGCCATCTTGACCTCATACAGGTGAATGGTGCTTCACGGTTTTCCAAGGCCCCCCTCACAGACCTGAGTCCATTTTGTAAAGGATGGTGAAACACTTCCCAGAGGCCGTTCCCTGCCCCAGAATCACTGCTGCCTGTGGCTGGAGGGACCTGGGTGTGTCCCTGGGGAAGACCGGGTGGCCTAGCCCAGCTGCAGCTACCCACTGTGTTAGTCAGAGGGAGAACAAGCAGAGAGAGAGAAAGAGAGTGTGTCTGTGTGCAGCTATGCATAATGGCATTTCAGTCGACAAGGGGCACACACCACACTGCACCGCGTACCCCATGTATAGAGCGGGCTGTGTACCCCATCTTGGCTTACCTGAGGACTCTGTGATGCTCGCACAGCAATGGGACTGCCTAACAATGCCCTTCTCAGAACGTAGCCTGTCGTTAAGCTGTGCGCCCCCCCCCCCCACACGCACACAGACGGGGAGGCTGAAGACTTGGCTCCCACCGATGTGTGGGCTGTAAGTCTAAAATTCGTAGAGTCAGCCCAGCAGACTGGGAAAACTTGATGTTTCCATTCAAGTCTGCCTAGAGACAGAATTCCCCTCTTGGTCATTTCTCTTCCTGCCTTCAACTGATTGGACAAGGCCCACCCACATGAAAGGGTTATTGGCTTTACTCAGGCTCTCCTAATTTAAATGTTCATCCCATCTAAAAATTACCTTCCCTACCACATGTAGGGTACTGTGTGGCCAAAGAGCTGAGCCCTCAGCCTGGCCAAGTGGACATACAATGTTCCCCATTTACCAACCCTCCCCAACACACACACATAAGCACCCACTATTCGTTCAAACCTCTCTGCATTATTAGGAAGGGATGGCCTGCTCCCAGGTGCTCCCAGCTGGGGACACACCTGCTGGCCAGGTGGCAGGGGAGTCGGAAAAGGATTCCATCTGTCGAAGGTTCCCCCACGTCTCCCCCACCCTCCCCGAGCCTCCTCGCCACGCATCCATCCATGCGGGCAAGGAGGGCCCCCCACGGAACGAGTGCCGACTGTGAGGACAGCATTCGCCGCAGTGCTTCGGGCTGAAGACAGAGAAAGGCCCGGTGGAAGTTGACGTGGTTTTCCCTTCGTGGGCCGCGCCAGCCCCGGGGCCCCGCGGAGGGCAGTGATTCATCCTGTCCCGTTTGATGTCGGGAGGAGCCCCCCACCGCCCCTTTGAAAGTCTGCGGGTGGCGGAGGGGGGGTCAGGACTTAGCCTGGTCCCCCTCCTGAGGCTGTCTGTGGTTTTTTGTCGTCCCAGAGCAGGGAGTAGAGCCACAGAGCCTCGGTGGCAGAGAGGACGACCTCAGGGTTGCAGCCTCTGCAAACGCGGGTGGGGACTGTGAGGAGGGGCTGGATGGTATTCCTGGGGTCGGAGACAGAGGGTGGCTTTCCAGCCAGAAGGCTCTTGCGGGCTGGAGCCCTCAAGAAAGCTCACAAGAGTGGCAATTTTCACGTCTGTGGGCAGGCACGTCCCCGGGGATGGCCAGCTTGGCCGAGCTCTGCAGCCAGCCTGGGGGAAGCACCAGAGGACGAGGTTCCTGGCGTCCCTGGGGTCCCAGGGTTGGTGAAGATTTAAGACAATCTGCAGATAATGAATAAAAAGTTTTATACTGGTGCTCAGCCAGCACCAGTGTCTCACTCCTGTAATCCCAGCTACTCAGGAGGCAGAGACCAGGAGGATCACGGTTCAAAGCCAGCCCGGGCAAACAGTCCTCAATACCCTATCTTAAAAAAAACCCTTCACAGAAAAGTGCTGGCGAAGTGGCTCAAATGGTACCTGGCTGGGATCCCAGGCAGGTGGACATGTCCCCAGCTCCCCCAACCCATTGGCACCTAACCAGCCCTCCAGCCATGCTGGCGTGAGCATGGTGAGATGTGGCCAGTGACAACCTAAGGCAGAGGGTCCCACTGTGATGGGAAGGAGCAGCTGCCAGGGGTCACCGTGTCCTCAGTGAGCTCAGGATGCAATTCAGAAGGGCTCGTCTGGTGCTGATGGGAAACACGCAGGAGGAGGCTGGTGGCCTTTCCTGGAGTGGACATGGAGCTGGGACTGAATCTGAGGAGCCTGGTCTGTCCCTGGTCCTTTCTTCAAAGCCTGGCAACTCCTATTGACCGATGCAGTGGTTCTTTGTTTTTATGTTTTTTTTTTTTTTTTTTTTTTCTTCAGTTCTGGGGATGAACCCAGGTCCTGGCACACACTAGGCAAGCACTCACCCCTGAGTCACACCCCTGTCCTCATTGGTGACACTTTGTATATTTACAATGTTGTGCAATCATCACGACTGTCTACGCTCAGAGCCATCACCCCCAGAGGGAGCCCCAGCCCCTACCCAGCCCCGGTCTCCACGAATCCACTTCCTGCCTGTGGACTCTCCTGTTCTGGATGTTTCCTACCAATGGAGCCACACATTGTGGGGCCTTGGGTATCTGCTTCTCTCACTGAGCGCCGTGTCCTCAAGGTCTCCTCACGCGGTAACCTTGTTCGTGGCTGAGTAATATTCCAGTGTGTGGATGGATTACACTGTGTGTGTGCACGGGTCTACTGTGGACACTGGGCTGTTTCCACCTTTTGGTTGCTGTGAACTACAGTGCCATGGTCATGCCTGCTCCAGCCCTTCTGACAGTCCCTCTCTCCTCCTTGTCCCCACATACAGGTCTCCAAAGCCTCATCGGAACTCATGAATTACTGTGAGCAGCACGCCAGGAACGACCCCTTGCTGGTTGGAGTCCCTGCGTCTGAGAATCCATTTAAGGACAAGAAACCTTGTATCATTCTATAGTTTTGTTCTCTTGTGTGCTCTTCTCTCTCCCTCTCTGTCTCTTTGTCTCTCTCTCTCCCTTTTCTCCGTCTCTCCAGCAGAACATCCTCCAATTCTTAGTTCAAGAAAAACGTCTGAGTTCCCAAAACTTTGAAACGCAAATTTTTCCCCTGCCTTGATGGGGTAAAAATTTAGACCCAGCATCTTAACCCCTTACGAGCCTTGCCAGACCAGGGCTGGTGGCTTCACGACCACCTCCAGTAGAAAACACCGGTGAGGCCAAGCAATGTGGTAACAAGTTTCCAAAACTCGGAAGTGCTGCTTGAATGGCGGCCTCAGAGCCAGGAAGGAAAGGAGAGTCAGTTGAGCTGGCCCGGTGGCAGGCTGGTAACCATGTTTAAAAAAAAAAAAAAAAAAAAGTCTATAGCAGGCTGCTAGGAGACTTTTTTTAAGCAGAGGTCAAATTGGGGTGGGAGCAGGGGGTCGGCCATAATGAACTTTTCTGGAAAAATCTGTCTTTTCCATTTCAAAAATTGTTATTGTGTCCTGCTAAAATCGGACCCCGAGGGCTAAATGCATATGTGAGGTACAGGCAGATTTGTGGAGTGGGAGAGGGGACTGTCTGTGACACACACTCCGTGTGGCCAAAAGTCAGCCCCCAGCTTCGTCCCTTCCCAAATCTGTGTTGTGTCGTTGTAAACCCAAGATTGATGTGGTCATTGGTGTCTCTCTGGGTTTTCCCCCAGTGTCTCTGGTCACCACGGTCCTATTTCACCCAGAGACGCCAGCCAGGGAGCCTCGGCCTGGCCTGGTGAGGTCGCCTGTGTTTCAGCGTGAAAAAGTTGTTAAACTATCTTGAAAGCGACTGTAAAGAACTGTCAGAGACAGGGTCCTTCGTCCCCAGACATCGTGACTGTGGCTTGGCTCTCTCCCCTTCCTTCTCTTGATGCATTGATTGACTTTTCCACCCCGGTGAGCCCAGGACCCGTGGTGTACAGACACCAGTCTTAGAAAACTATGATGTCATGGGGCTGAGGGAGGTGGCTTTTTAGGCTGGCTTTGTCCTCTCTTGTAACAGTTACAGGTGCAGCTGGCAGGAGGAAGAGGCTACATGCACATTCTCCTGTGTCAGCCAGTGTCACACCTAAGCAGCTGGGTCCCCCGCAGCACTGAGGACTCGGGAGTTTCCTGTGACCCCAGTCCCTTTGCATAGGACTGGCTGGAAGCAAATAGTGGAAAGGAAACTGGCCGGGTTCTGCCCCCAGGGAAGTCAGACTCCTAGGGTCTGACCAGGGTGGGCCCTGGACAGCTGCTCACGTTGTCTTTGTGGACAGTGAGTGAGGGCAGCACCTGCAGCCCTCCACAAGTGACCCGTCTCCTAGGGCAGGGGCCAGGGTCCCCAATCCTCTCTATGGGGCCAGAGTGACAAGGTGTGGACAGGACACAGGTCAAGAGAAGCTGCAGGTACCAAGGGTGACCCTGCTGTCCCCCTGCTTGGGCTGGCTCCTGGGGGGGTACAGATAGGGCCAGGCCTCTCCCCAGTCGTACCCACTCTCTATGGCAGGCTGGGGAGCACCAGGGGCTTTGGGGAGCCCCATACTCTGGACCCACAGTTTGGATCAGGAGAGCCTCAATGTCTTTCCAAAACTGTAGGCACCTTGCATCAGGCTGGGAGCTGGCCGGACCCAGGGTGGACCTCTCCGCTGCCCCTAGCAGGAAATGGCAGAAAGGCTTCCATAAACACACGTTCCAGAAGGCCAGGGCCCTCCCTGGGGACAAGGGTGGGTGGGGATGTTAGATACCCATAAAGCCATTTGCTGGAGGGAGGTGGTGTGTCTGTCCAGAGGCTGCCCCGCCCCAATGCAGCCCTTTCAAGGGAGCCATCTTGGTCCCTGGGGACTCATGCCTTCCCATCTGTCTTTAAAAGAAGCCTTAATCCCTTGAGCGGCCATTGCGTCCCTGCACGGCTGTCCCTTCCTCCCCTGACAGCATCCAAGGTCCCCAAGCCACCAGGCTCCCGAGAAGACATCAGACCCTGATCTCAGCACTGACAGCATGAACCTCCCTCCTCTGCTGCCCACACAGGACAAGAGGGCACAGCTGTGCCTAGCCCAGTCCCAAGCGTCCCTATGGATGTGACCTCAAGGACGCTGCTGGACAGATCCAGGTGGCCAGGACCCCTGGACCAAGGGAAGCGGTTAACCCAAGCTTCTAGACTGAGCCAAATAACAGGCTCTCCACTCTGTGTCCCAAAACCATGGCCCTGTGCCCCACAGAGTGGAACCTGCACAGGGTTAGGGAACTGGGGGCCAGGAATTGTAGGTAAACTGAGGCCCAGGGAGGTGAAGGTTTGCATCTCTGCAAATTGGGCCTTGGCTTCCCCTCCCTGGGTGGTCCCTAACCACTCTATCTGTCCCCTGCCCAGCCTCCTTGTGCATGTGCCACCACCCTGTCCCCAAGCCCGGTGAACAGATGTCCACAGCCTCAGAAACCCAGGGAGGTGGTGACCCAGGAGACTATGAGTTTCTTTCCCTGCTTAGGAAAAAATATCCTTGTGTTTTTTTGCTTTTTGGTTTTTTTCCCTTCTAGAGCAAATCCCAGAGCCCTTACCATGGGTAAAGCCATCTTTGCAGGCTGGAAGCCTGGTGTGCGTGCCGATCCCTGGTGGTCCTTTGACACGTTCTTCCTACGAGTTTTCAGGGTCGTGATTGCTCCACCCTGAGGTCTTGGGGTAAACCAGTGTCTGTCACCCGTTTTCAGGGGAAAACAGATTTCACGATGCTTCTAACTGCACCCACCCATGCCAAAAATGATGGCGGGTGGCGGGAGAGATGGAGCTGTCCCTGTCCCCCACAGCTGGCTCCATTCTCTCCACAGGGCCTGTGCCAATGCAGGTGCCAGCTGCCCCTAGCAGTTCCTAGCCAGCCCCTGTCTGGTCCGCAGCTGGGCAAAGGCCAGGCAGCCCTGTCCTTCCTGTGTGCCCACTCTGGGAAGGAATGAGGACCCATATTCTTCCCCCACACTTCCCAAAGGTGACCCCCCAGGCCACCTGAGGCTCCCTGGTGGCATCTGACCCCCAGGAGACAGCGGAAGGTGCTTGTTTTTTTTCTCTTTCTGCTGTGTCCCGCTGATGGTCTGGCCACCGAGTCTTTGCAGATGCTGAGCCCCCAGGCCGCTCCTTGACCTGGCCATGACTGCCACAGCCCCATCTGAGCCACCCGGGAAGGGACAAGCCACCAAGCCATCGCTCTTCTTTGAGGGACAATTGTAGAAAGAAGTGGACGCAAGGTCAAGTCCTGCATTGAAGCCATACGCCCCGAGACCCTGTCTCTCTCCACCACAGAAACGTTTTGCCAAATGACACCCAGACGGCTCCCTGTCCCCAGCTCGAGAGCTTCCCGCAGGCTCTCTGCCTTCCGTGGTCGGCTGTCCGGTGGTTTATTTGATTGGTTTTAATTGCAGGTGTGCACACCCGCACACTCGCCACGCCGCCGTGCATTGTGCGGGATTACTGTTAGCACCGAGTGAATTCGCACACAATAAAAGCCTCTGTCTTCCTTTTCCCCTGGCCTCTGGGCTCTTCTTTCCCTGGGGCCCAGGGTGGACCTGGGCTGTGTGCAGGGCACATCAAAAGTGTTTGTCCAAATGATGGACTCGCTCCTTCTTGCCTGCAACCCACCCAGACGCAGAAGTGCTTTGGGGTCTCCGGCTGACAGGCACAGGAGACCCGAGCTGTCACACGCTGCCAGGGAGCCTTGAGGCTGGTACAGGCCTTTCTAGAAAGTGCTGTGGCGATTTACTCCAGGTATGTCTATGGACACAAGTGGCAGGGATGACCCCATTCGCAGGCAGATCCAAGCATAAAGGCTTATTTCCCCACTGTGTGTGTGGTTGTGTGTGGTTGTGCTTTTCGATACTTGCAGCCCTCAAAATGTTTGTAATTTGAACATTTGGATGGAACACACAGACCATAAAAATAACCCTTTAAGCCAGGCACGGTGGCTCACACCTGTAATCCTAGCTACTCAGGAGGCAGAGAGCAGGAGGATTGCAGTTCAAACCCAGCACAGGGATAGTTCATAAGACCTTATCTCGAAAAAATCTGTCACAAAAAAGCCTGGTAGAATTGCTCAAGGTGTAGGTCCTTGAATTTTATATATATATATATATATATATTTTTTTTTTTTTTGCAGTACTGGGGTTTGAACTCAGGGCCTTCACCTTGAGTCACTCCACCAGTCCTTTTATTTCTGAAGGGTTTTTTGAGATAGGGTCTTACGAACTATTTACCTGGGCTGGCTTCAAACCTCGATCCTCCTGATCTCTGCCTCCTGAGTAGCTGGGATTACAGACGTGAGCCACCAGTGCCTGACTTACTGATTTTTGTGTGTGTGACGCAGGGTATCACTATGTTGCTCAGGCGAGTCTTGAACTCCTGGCTCAATTGATCCTCCTGCCTCCCAAGTAGCTGGGACAACAAGCATCTGCTACCTCACCTTGCTAAAAATAAACCGTTTAAAGCACAATTAGTGGGCAGGTGCAGGGGTCATGCCTGTAATCCCAGCACCCAGGAGGCTGAGGCAGGAGGATGTTCAAGTTCAAGGCCAGCCTGGGCTACATAGCAAGATCCTCAGAAAGCAAACAGAATAATAATTATAAATAAAAACATAATTACCGACATTCCTGGGGGTTGTCGGGGCTCTCCTCTGTGACCACAGGACAGCGCTCTGCACACCAGGCCAAATCCTGGCCTTCACTGAATCCGCAGACTGGGCTGTGGTCTGACTTCAGCAATAGGATGGCAGAGACGGGCCGAGCCGGCCACAGTGACAGGCCAGGAGCGACGAGAGCTAGGCCAGAGCCTCAGACACCACCCAGGACCACCTTACACATGATGGCAGCAGAATTTCAGACAATAGTGTGGGGACAACCACTGGGCTTTCTGACAGTGGCCTGCTTCGACACGTGACCTCCACTCCCTCACTCCTGTGGCTGCTGAGAAACCCATCCCAAACCTGGTGACTGAAAAGAGCACAAATTTATCAACTCACAGTTCTGGGCTCAGAAGTCCAACACAGGCCTCCTGGCCCACAGCCCAGGTGAGGCAGGGCAGCTCCTCCCGGAGGCTCCAGCAAGGACCTGTGTCCCCACTCCTCGAGCCCCGCATCCCTCGGCTCGTGGCCCCTTCCTCCCTCTTCAGAGCAGCAGCTCAGGGTCCCCCAGTCCCTCTCTGCCTATGACTTCCTGCCTCCCTCTTACGAGGACCCTGTGTGACACTGGGCCCCAGATGATCCATGGTGATCCCAGCTCAGGGTCTCCCTGTGCCACTGAAGGAGACCTGGGTGGCCCCAGGTTCTGTTTGCTGGAATGAGGACACCTTTGGGGCTGTTAGTTAGGGGATCACAGCCTGGGTTCTGCACAGGCAGCTGGGGTTGAGCTGCGGTTTTCTGGGTGAGTCTGCCTGATCCGGGGTGCAGGGGTGAGGCCAGGACATAAAAGCAAGGAGGGACAGCAGGTGGCAAGGGGGTGCGTGCTTAAGTCAGCCACGGTGCAGTGTGGCGCCTCAGGGAGGAAAGACGTGACCCAGGGCTCCCCTGCACTGTGTGGCTGGGGTTGCCATGGACAGGGCGGATGCCCAGGTGCAGGAGGTCACACCCAGGTGACAGCAGTCATCACCCACCCAGAGCCAGACAGAGAGGCCAGTGAGGCTGGGCTCTACAGACAGCAGCAAAAAAGGGACCTCATTCCAGGACCGGCCACATCGTTTGCAGGGCTCGGTTCCAAAACCTTACTCAGAATTTCAAAACAGTAAGAGCCAGGCCTTGACCCAAGCGAACACGGGGCCTGGGTGACTCACAGGTCACACACCCATGAGGTCGCCTCTGTCTCATACACCCACCAAAATATTTTTCAGACATTCTAAAGGGCTTTGTTTAAGCTTTTCTATGACAGAAAAAAAAAAATCCCAACAGAGAAAGAAGTAATTAAACGTGTGAAAGCTTATCCTTCCAGAAGGCACCTGGAGTTGTCAGAGCCACAGGAAGCAAGATGGTGGTGCTGGGGACTGGGGAGGGGAGGGAGTTAGTGTTGAAGGGGACACAGCTTCAGTTTGGGGACATGGAAGGTTCTGGACATGGCTGGTGGGGACAGCTGCACAGCCACGTGAGTGTGCTCAACGCCACTGAACCGCACACTTCAACATGCTTAGTTTTATGTTGTGTATATTTTATCATTAAACAAAACTCAAAGGCCTTACCCGACATCCACCTGAATGTCTAAAATTAAGACATTGGTGTTGGGCAGGATGTAGACTCACCAAACAGTTCAGACACGACTGGTGAGTGTGACACAGTGACAACCACTTTGGAAAAAGGTCTGGCAATTTCCTGTAACTCTCAGCCCACCTATTCCATGACCCAGCAATTCCACTCCTGGGTGTTTACCCAAGAGAGAAAAAAAAAAAAACACAAGCCACAAAAAGCCTTGGAAGGAAGCCAGGCGTGGCGGTGCACGCCTGTAATCCCAGTACCGGGGAGGTGGGGGTGGAGGGAGGAGGACGGGGAGCTCCAGGCCCGCCTGGGCTGTGTAGTGAGACCCTGTCTCAAAACAAACACGCATCGCACACGACGCTACTCAGCCACAACGCGAACGGCTCTCAGAAACTTGCTGCTGAGTGAAGTTACCCAGGAGAATAAGGGTCTCGTCCCCACTCTGTGCAGTGCCACAGCACACAACCACACACGCAAGATGGGTGGCGGGCAGCATAAGAGCCCCAAAGACGTCCACGCCCTGATCCCATAACCCGGGGACAGACTGGCTCACATGGGGTGAGAGGAACTTGGCGGATGGGCTGAGGATCTTGAGGTTGGAGGTCATCCTGGATTAGGTGGCGTGGCCCAGGGTTGTCATGGGTCCTTGTAAGAGGGAGGCAGGACGGTGGGAGTAAGAGGATGGTCAGAGCCAAGGAATGCACACGGGGACTGGTGAGAGAAGTCAGGCTGGAAAGGTCACACACCAGGATCCCAACTCTGTGACATTCTGGAAAGTTATGAAACACAGGGATTTTAGGGCAGTGAAACTGTTCTGTGTCATCCTGTCATGGTGGACACATGTCATTATATGGTTAGTGAAACCCATACCCAAACGACATCAAGAGAGTCTGAAATTGGGGGGCTGGTGGCTCACGCCTGTAATCCCAGCTACTCAGGAGGCAGAGATCAGGAGGATCACGGTTCAAAGCCAGCTGGGGAAAACAGGCCAAGGTGAGGCGGAGGCTGCGGCCACACCACGGGTGTCCAGACGCTTTTTTTTTTTTTTTGGCAGTACTGTGGTTTGAACTGAGGGCCTCACACTTTATAGGCAGGCACTCTACCACTTGAGCCACACCCCCAGTCCATTTTGCTTTTACTTTTTCAGATAGGGTCTCTAAATTTGCCAAGGCTGGCCTCACACCAAACTCATCCAACCTGTACCTCCCTCTTGTGTAGTTGGGATGACAGATGTGCACCACCATGCCCAGCTTATTAGTTGAGATGGGGTCTCACTAACTTTTTGCCCTGGCTGGCCTTGATCTGTGATCCTCCTGATCTGCACCTCCCAAGTAGCTGGGATTACAGGTGTGAGCCACCGCACCTAACCTATTTTAGTTTTTATTATCATATGTTAATTGTTCAAAGGGGTTTCATTGCGATATGGAAATGTATGGAAATACATAGATGTAATGTACTTTGAGCAAATCCATCCCTTATCCGTGTCCCCTCCTCTTCCCTCACGGCTTTTACTGGGTTCATTATGCTACCGTCATGAAACATATAACATACGCCAGTCCTATTCACCCTCTCCTTCCCCTCCTGCTTTCTGTCCCCCAACATCCCTCTGTTAACTCATCGCAGGTTAGTTTCAGGTCTACATTCTGCATGTGAGTAAAACATACCATATTGTCTCTGAGCTTGGCTTACTTTGCATAAGATGACGATCTCCAGTTCCATCCATTTTCCTGAAAATGGCATAATGATTCTTCTTTATGGCTCAATAATACTCCGACAACAACAAAGAAACCGGGGCCAGGTGTGGTGATACACAACTGTAAGACCGGCTGCTTGGGAGGTGGGGGTAGAAGGATCTGGGTCTGAGACTGGCTCAAGAAAAGTGTGAGACCCTTTCTAAAAAACAAACAAAGCAAAGGGCTGGGGGCGTGGCTCAAGTGGTAGAGCACCTGCCTGGCAAGCGCAAGGCCCTGAGTTCAAACCCCAGTGCTGTAAAATGAATGCATCTGACAGGCGTGCGACACACCGACTTGGGTCATGGAACTGCTCTACCAGCAACGTCCCCTGACCTGGAGGAAGTATGGAAGTCGCCCTCCTTCCGTCATGTCTGTCGGCCAGCCTCGCCCTGGCCACCTTGGCGACAACTACTTGGAACACAGGGAGGGAGGCAGGTGCCCTCCATGTCTGGCCTCCTCCCTGCCTGGTCTTTTTATGGAGGGCTGGGACAAGGAGATGGCTCGGGAGTGGGTGTGATGCCCCTGAAACCATGAAGAGAAAGGCAGGCAGGTAAGGCAGGTTCTGCCACCCTCTTAGCTGAGGGTCTTCCAGCACCCCGTGACTCAGTTTCCTGATCTGTGAAATGGGGACAAGCAGAGCCACCAGGGTTGCTGTGAAGATTGAAACAGTCTGAGGTGCATAATAAACACTCGGTGAGGGAAACAGACTGTCGGGGTTAAAATATGCACAAGACTCAATATTCAAATACTTTTTTTTTTTTTGGGCGGCACTGGGGTTTGAACTCAGGGCCTTGTGCTTGCCAGGCAGGTGCTCTACCACTTAAGCCACATCCTCAGTTCTTTTTGCTTTAGGTGCTTTTCAGATAAGGTCTCGCTTTATGCCCAGGCTAACCTAGACAACAATTCTGCTGTTTATTGTTCCTGTGTAGCTGAGATGACAGGTGCATACTGATATGCCCTGCTTATTTGTTGAGATGGGGTCTCACGAACTTTTTTTTTCCCCTTGATCCATGATGCTCCTGATCTCTGCCTGTTTGGTAGCTGGGATTACAGACATGAGCCACTGTGCCCAGCCTGGAACCAACTTTTCTACCTGTTCACGGGTCTATTCACCTCAGTCAGACTATCTGCTCTTGGACAGCAGTGTCCTCACAAAAGCAACTTGCATAATAAAAAGGGTTTTAGCTGGGTGCTCACACCTGTAATCCTAACTACTTGGGAGGTTAAGATAGGGAGGATCGAGGTTCAAGGCCAGTCCAGGCAAATAGTTCACAAGCCCCCATCTCCAAAATAACCAGAGAAAAATGAGCTGGAGGCGTGGCTCAAGCAGTAGAATGCCTGCTTTGCAGGTAGGAAGCCCTGAGTTCAAATCCCAGTCCCAACAAAAGAAAAAAAAAGTTTTTTTAAAAAACAAAAGCCCACTACCAGCCATAGTGCTGTTGTCATCAGCTCCCAGGATGGGGGTCCAAAGTCTTCATCACAGACCCTGGGTGAGCAAGCTACCCTCAGGTCCCCCAGGCTTCGCTGAGCACCCACTTCCTCCACTGGGCCATGCAGCTTCCTCCCCACTTCTGGTTGCTTCTCCAAGAGAAACCATAAGCCAGGCACCTTTCTTTCTCTGCAAGGCCCTGGCTGGCCTCGACACCTGGCCCCTCCACTCTTCTACCTGGACGCCAGCCTCAGACCAGCCTGCGGACCACCTCAGAGGGCTTAGGGATCAGGTCTTGGGACTAAATCAGGAGTCAGGGACCAGGCCTGGGGACCTCCTCCTGGAGCAGCCTCATACTTCACTTCATGGTTCTGGGAGCAAACATGACACCATGGTGGCTAGGTGCCCAGCACACTACTGTCCCTATGGCCCACTCCCTACCCCTTTCATCTCTGATTAAATCCCCTCTGTGATAAATTATAACTCACCCATGGGAGTACTATACAGCTACATTTTTGAGCACATGATTCAAATATGAAATGAAAAATAAAATTTTTCTAGTAGAAATGCCAAATAGTACATGGCACCTATTTATACTAAAAAAAAAAAAAAAAGTTTATCTAAAATTCAAATTTAGGCTGAACGCTGATGGCTCACGCCTGTAATCCCTGCTACTCAGGAGGCAGAGATGAGGAGGATCGAGATTCGAAGCCAGCCCTGAAAAATAGTTTGAGAGACCCTATCTCAAAAAACCCTTCACAAATATATGTGTGTGTGTGTGTGTGTGTATAAAATTCAAATTCAGCTAAGTGTCTATATTTTATTGGGCAATTTGATTGCTGGGTATTAATTGGCCGTAGTGTCCATGCGATTAACACTGACATGTCCTTTAGGTAAACTCCCAGACGATGGCACCCTTCAGTTTTTTCTTCTCTGTGGGTCCAGCGCCCAGCACGTTCTGACAAAAGATGATTCCTGTGGTAGGTTGACAATGGCCACCCGGACACATCTTTGCCTGACTTTGCAGGTGCATCGAGTGAAGGACCCTGGGCTGGGCTCACCCTGGATCATCTGGGGCCCAGTGTCACCACAGGGTCCTCCTAAGAGGGAGGCAGACACTGTCCTGCTGCTCTGAGGAGGGAAGAAGGAGCCGCCAGCTGAGGGAGGCGGGGGTCTCCAGGGAGCAGCTCTGCCCCACCCCCCCACCCCGTACTGCAGCCAGTAAGACTGACTTGGGCTTCTGATCTTCAGAATCGTCAAGGAATACCTGCTGTCTTAAGCCCTAAGTCAGCGACTTACTAAGGCAGCTGTGAGAAACTCCTATGCTGCCGGACAAATACTTCCTGAGTGAGAGAAAGAACCGATGAAAGAATGCAGAAGGCAGCTCTGGAATATGGTGTGGTCACAGCCAGAAGTCAGGAGCCTGTGCTGGCCTGTGGGTCACCCGTCATGAGACCCTGGGACTGTGAAATGGTTCAAGGGCCTCAGTTTCCTGATCTGTAACTTAGGGCTGCTCCCACCCACCTGGAAAATTATGAGGCGTTAGGAGGACCTCTCAATGTATGAGGTCAGCTAGAGCCTAAGCCCCAGCCATCTCAGCATCCTTTCTGAGCCCCCTGTTCCATCCCTGGCAGGAATCCGGTTCTAAGATCTCTAATACTCCATTGTGATTACAACCATGTTCCCTGAAAGGAGGCTGAGAGAGTGAAGCGAATGTTCCAAGGTGACCCAGCTGATGAGGGGTAAGGTATAGAGGGAAAGGAAACCCGCGGGCAATTTCCTACAATGTGCCCCGCTCCCAGAGCCGGCTCTGTGCCTCAGTTTACCCTCACCACTCAGTTCTTCCCTTTGGGGACATGGGAGCTCTGAGACGGAGGCGTGGAGGTCAACATCCCTTTCTCAGCGGGACAGACGCCATGCGTGCCAACCGGGAAGTAGGTGAAAGGTCGGAGTCGAGGATTCCCCACCCTGCCCTGGAGATGGAATTCAGGTGTGGGGTGTCATGGATTCCAACAGGCCGGAATGTCACGTCTCGCTCACCTGGAACGTGGGCCCGCCCCTCGACAGGTTCCCTTCCCCCCATCAAGAGCTGGGGGAGGGGAGGGAGAGGGAGGGAGAGGGAGGGGGAGGGAGGGACGGGGAGGGGAGGAGGAGGGTCTCCCCACCCTGGCTGCGGGCGGGGCTGTGTCCCCGTGTCTTTCCTGCGCAAAGACCGGGCGGGTCAGCGGGGAGGAGGGGGAGGGGTGGAAGGAGGAAGAGGCGAGGCGGCGGCCGGCTTGGGTGGAGGAATCCCCAAAACTGCTAAAAATAGCCGTGGAAATCATTCCAGCCCCTTCCCAAAATAGCAAGCGGAGGCTCTGCCCAGCAAAAGGCCCTGCGGGCGGGGCTCGAGCAAAGGTGACTGGGGAGCCCCTCCCCCAGCGCCCCCAGAGTCGTCCCCTGCGCTGGCCGTGAGCAGGGCTCACCGAGGGCGGGGACCGTGGACAAGTGGAGCATCCCGCACACCCCGCTCCGCAAGGTCCTGGCCCCAGAGCTGCTGACCTGGGGACCGGGAGGGCGCGAGCCACCCAGGCTAAAAATAGCCGTCGCCTCCTCCCAGGCTATATTTAGAGGCCGCTCGCCTGGCGTCAGCAGGAGCAGGCGGTGGGCACACCCACCGGGCAGCCCGGACGCCCTGGCTCCGGGGCGGCCACCGCCTGCGGCCACCGCCGAGGCCCGAGACGGGAGACCGGCAGTGCGCACAGATGTGGCTCCAGCGCCGGGCTTGCTGAGCCAACCGTGCAGGAGAGGGAGGGGACGTGCGGGTAGGGGGTCTGGTTCCACAGGATCCAGCCGGGGAGGAGAGAACCCAGCCGGCGACGAGGCGCCAGGCATGCATCGGCGAGGCCCTCGGGCCTCAGTTTCCCCATCCGTGAAATGGGGCACACAACGCTCAGCCCGTGGCTGGACCAGTACTAAAAGCTCTGCAGCACATGTTGGCAAAAAAAAAAGGAAAAAAAATTTAAAGCAGCTAGTGCCACTTATTTCTCCGTGTCCCCCGCCCGCGAAGGCGGCAGTGCAGAGCTGACGTCATCCCCAGGCCGGGCCCGCCACCCTCCCTGCGCGGCCGACGCAGACGGGCGCCACCGTCACGGGCGTCCCTGCGCCAGGGAATCCCGGCCCCCGCACGGGCCCAGTGGAAACCCGTGACGCCAGCGCCGCCGCGGGTCTTCCGGGCTCGCGTGGCCGGGACAGGGGGCGGGGCGCGATTTCGCGGCTGCCCACCTCCACGCCGCCCGGGACCCGCCGCGAGCACGCCGCGTGCGCGTGCCTTTGCTCCGCACCCCCCCCCCCGCACACATGCGCGTTCTGTCTGGGCACGCACTCCTGGTGCGTGCGAGTGTGCACGAGTTCATCCCCGGGCGCGTTCGCGCGTGCAATGCACGGTGGGCACGAGTGCACAGCGCGCGTGCGTGCACGCCGGTGGCTGGCTGCAGGGGGTAGGAACCCCTCGCTTGGTTTTCCATGTCCTGGGGTGCAATTGGAAAGGGGACGTGGAGTGCTCAGGTCCCCAAAGGCTCTTTTCCCCAGCTTGGACTCTCTCCTCTCTTCTCTCTCCTGTCTCTCTCTCTCTCTTTCTCTCTCTCTCTCTCTCTCTCTCTCTCTCTCTCCTCTCTCACACAGAGTGCAGGTGCCCGTGGCCTGTGGGCGTGGGGCCGCCACGATGACTGTGAGACTTGTTCACCGTCTCCCCAGCAGTCTGGGAGCTAATTACCGTCAGGATGAGACGACTTGGCTGGGAAGATGAACACATCGCAGTGTGTCTGCAGCACGTCTGCGTTCCAAGCCCCTGCGGCGTCCGTTCCCCGGCTGTGGGGCGTAACGAGGTCCTGGGTGGGGTCCAGGACAGCCTGGTGCCATCCTTTTGGGGGGGGGACGTTGGAACATGAAGGGTGTGGGGTGAGTGATAAGTGTGAGTGTGTGTGTGTGTCAGAGACAGAGACAGAGAGGCCGAGCAGTCTGTAAGTCTGATTATAACAGTGCTTACCCATAAGGTCAGGAGGACCCGGCAACCCACGCACAGGCCTTATCCAAGAGCAATGAACACTTAGAGCCACACGACCTGGCACTGAATGTCCCCAGCATCTTTCTTTCTCAACCCCCAAACTGAGGACAACCCAAACATCCCTGCACAGGTAAGCAGGTAGAGGTCAGCCTCCTAATGGAAGCAGTACCCTACAAACTGTCCTGTAAAGGTCACCATGCTCAGTGAGAAAGGCAAACACACAGTCTCCACTGCCAGGGGCTCCCCTGAGAAGAAAAGTCCAGAACAAAAGAATCTAGAGACAGGAAGTCTGTGGGTGCCAGGGGCTGGGGAGGGGACAGGTGAGTCGCTCATGAAGATGGAGACAGGTTTCTGGAATGAGAGAGCACTGATAATTCTGCAGCTTTGCAAAAATGCTAAAGATACTGAAGTGCACACCATAAAAAGGTGAATTTTATGCTGTGTGACTTGTGCTCATTTTTTAAATAGGGAGAAGAAAAGGAACAAAATGTTGATACATGCACTGACATGGATGTGTCCCAAAGCACCTATGCCTCGTGGAAGGTGGGAACTCAAAGGCTACACGAGTGCTGGGGTGCAGCCCATCCACTGTGCCCAGCCCAAGAGGGGACTCTCGAATGGCGAAAATCTGAATGTCTCATCTGAATTACATAAGGATTCCTGTAGACTTGGCAGGACTCATCCGTCATACCCATAAACATGTGGTTCCTGCTTTATACTTTCATAAACCTAGTTATAAAAAGAAGTAAGTGTCAAGTGTTTTTAAAAATGCCTGATACAGGCTGGGAACAGTGGCTCATGGTTGTAATCCCAGCTGCGCTGGAGGGGGAGATAGGAGGATGAAGGTTGGAGGCCAGCCTAGGCAAACAGTGATTGATACCCCCTCTCTATCAATAGCCTGGACCCTGTTTTCCTAGCTATGTAGGAGACATAGGTGGGAGGCATAGGTAGGAGGAGCTCAGTCTGAGGCCAGCTCTAGGCAAAAATCAGAAGACCCTATATGAAAAATAACTAAAGCAAAAAAGAGCTGGAGGAGTGACTCAAGTGCTTGAATGCCTGTGTAGCAGGATAAAGGCCCTGGGTTCAAAACCCCAGTACACACACACACACACACACACACTCAGAAACCACACATCTACACATCTGCATATCCACAAACAGAGAAACACACGAGTTCACACAAACATGTACAAACACATATGTGTAGGCACACGTCCCCAGGAACCCCCATACACACGCACCAGCACACACACAAACACGCCTACGTTCACACTCATACAAAATTACATGTATGTAAACCCACACACACACATGCACTGTCATGCACACACATCAGCTGGGCAGGGACCGTGTGTGTGTGTGCGGGGAGGGGGTAGGGGACAATTGTGGCTGCAACAGAAAGGGTAAGCACAGCTGTATGTTCCAGCTTGGGTGTCAGTCCTGGCTGCCAGATCATCTGTCTGTGGAGGTGGGTGTACCTGGGCTGCCCACCTCCACATCTGTCTCTTGGACTTGCAAAGACCAAGATCCCCCACTCCTCCCTAGGGTCTCACCTCCTCCTCCCAGTGGAGCCCCATCTTCCTGTCCCCACCCTTGCAGCTGCTTCTGGCTGCCAGGGAATGGGGACAGAAGAGCAGAAAAGGGATGGACATCTGTGTTTCAGGTGCCTGAGAAATGCCCCTGCCTCCCCAGCTCGACAGGAAGTCCCTCTCCTCTCTTCCTCTCCAGGCCTCAGTTTCCCCACCTTGAAATAGAAGGAAGGCTGGGCACTGGTGCCTCACACCTAGCTGCTCAGGAGGCAGAGATCAGGAGGATGGAGGTCTGAGGCCAACCCAGGCAAATAGTTTATGAGACCCTATCTCAAAAATACCCAACACAAAAAAGGGCTGGTGGAGTGGTTCAAGTGGGAGAGCACCTGCCTAGCAAGTGCGAGGCCCTGAGTTCAAACCCTAGTACCACCAAAAATAAGAAAAGAAATGGAAGGAGCTTTCTGAGGATGTCAGAAGGCATTTTTCCCAAGACCCCCACCCTACACAGCTCTGACCCTGTCAACCCAGGCTATACATTTTCTAGCACTTTCTGCAGGCAATGGCCTAAATTCTAGAAGAATCTCAAATTGTGGAAATATTTGCAGGGGGTACGGGGCTCACTATGCCCTAAGAAGCTCTCCAATCCCTGACTTGGACACCCAGCAGCCTGAGGAGGGGAGACTAGAGTGGGGTGGGACAGACAGGTAGAAAGGAGAGGAGAGAGGGATGGCTTGTGTGCAAACACGTGTGCACCTGGCTTCAGCTTCTGCAGGTGAATGAATTAGAGTGAGCTCACCACACGAGTGCGCCCACAGGAGTGTGCAAGTGTGAGTTTATTCCCACTCAATGAAATAGGTGTGCATTCCCACTCGGTTTCAAGGGTCTTTTTTTTTTTGGTGTGATGGGGATTTGAACTCAGGGCTTCACACTTGCAAAGCAGACACTCTACCACTTGAGTCACTCCTCCAGTTCATTTTGCTCTGGTTATTTTGGAGATGGGGGTCTCGCGAACTATTTACCCAGGCTGGCTTCAACCTTGATCCTCCCGATCTCAGTCTCTCGAGTAGCTGGGATTACAGGTATGAGCCACAGGCCCCCACCTCCAAAGGGCTTTTGTTGGCCACGATGTGCAAGCGCTGGGCACATAAATAGTGCACATTTCCAAATTGATGTGTCCCTGTGTTCATGCATTTGTCTAAATATTTACCGAGCACCCATAAACTGTCAGGCACTGGAGACACACGCTCAGAGCAGTTCCCAGACCCGTGCCAGTGTTCATGTGTGACTCGAGTTGTGGGTAAGCCAGAGCACGCGCATTGGTGTGCGGGGCGCAGCATCCACACGGACCATACGAGTGGGCACACACATGCGTGTACACACGTGCACACACGGCTATCTGTGGCTCTTGTGCGGGCGTGTGCAGGCCGGGCCTGGCTGCTCCCTGGAAGCCCGCCTGCCAGCTCCGCCTGCCAGCTCCGCCCATCTTCAAGAGTGCCCGGGGCCAGGTGGGGCCAGGCAGCCCGGAAACCTCTCCCAGCTGCTGTGCCCAGTTTCAGGGAAGCCAAGTACTGGCGCCCTGCCCACGGAGAATGCCTGCTTTGCACCTGCCCCAGGGCTTCCTGGAAGGCCGGGGAGGCCCATCCCCCCACCGGCCCTTGCACCTCTCAGATTCCCAGAGCAGAGGGTTCACAGAGCAGAGGGTTATGCAACCCCCTTCTCAGCAAACCTGGGAGCCCCTCAGTCACAGCCAGAAGACACCCAAGCAGGGCAACTGCTTCTGGGGTAAACTGAGACACAAAAAAGGGATCACAAAGAGGCAGTGGGTCCTCTGAACATTCCCACAGGACAGGTGGATCTCTGGACACGGTGTGTTTCTGCACAGTGAGCTCTGTATGTGTGTGCTGCGGATTGAATACGGGGCATCTGTGCAAAACACGCACGCCACCACTGAGCTGCACTCCCCCACAATAGGTATTTGAACTTCGAGGCGTTGGCATCAGTCTGATTATGACACACGGTGCACGCACTGGGGACTTTACCCACGGTGCTGGCGTACATGGTTGGAAGTATGGGACGCCATATGGACGCCATTCCCACTAATGAATATTTGCAAGTCTGCGTGCGCGCAGCGGGTGTCTGCACGCAGGAGGGCAAGTCTTTGCTCTCTGCAGGTGGGTGTCTGCACCCAGTAGGCGTTGCGTGCAAGAAGGGGCTGCACACAGGGGGCCGTGCACGCATCCGGAGAGCGGGGTTGCACATCGGGGGAGGGCTGCACACAGTAGGCTGGAGGTGGCAGTTTACACCCCGTGCGGCTGAGCACGCACCCGGGGCTCGCGCCACGCGGTCCCGGCCGGGCAGATCAGGCGGCTCCGCCGGGGCGTGGGGCGGGCGGCTGGGCAGGGAGGCTATTCCGGGCGCTGGCGCAGTGCCCGGGCCCTGCGCGCCAGGCCGCCCGGGGAAGGCGCCGCTCACAAAAGGAGGGTCTGTGCAGACGCCCCGCCCTCGGCCCGGCCGCCCGCCGCCAGGAGCTGGGGGGAGGGAGACGCCGCCGGGACAGCCGCCGGCGCGGACCCCCCACCCCCCCGCGGGGCGGCCGCAGACACCGCGCCTGGCGGGCACCAGAGGGAGGCTGGCACCGCGGCGCACCCGAGGGGGTCGGCAGCCAGCGCCGGGGACTCCGGAGCGCACAGGCTGCGCGCCCAGGGCGCACCGGAGGGGCCGCTGGAGAGGGTCTGGGGGACCCCATAGTGGGGAAAACTAAGGGGGCAAGCCCCTACATTTCACCCACTTGGAAACTCTTCCGTGTCTCTCGCAACCCGCCTCTGTCTCCAATTATCCAATTTAAGGAACGGGGAAGCAGGGACTCCTGCCTGCTGGGGAGGGCGGGAGGGGTGTCTGGGCCCGGGTCAGCGCCCCCTCCACCCCCAGTGTCTGGCGAGAGGGTGGGGTGGAGGCAAGGGGTAATGAGAGATCTGGAGGCAGCGCGTTTTGCTGAGCGCTCTCCGCCTGCTGCAGTTTCACCTCGCCACGTGGGCGGGCCATTCGACTTTCCCTTTTATGGATGGGGAAACTGAGTCACGCTGGCCGAGCTACCGAGGCTCGTAAACGGCAAGACAAGACCCAAACCCAAAGTTCGACCGCAGCCCCTCCGTGTAGGACCTGAATTCTGCCCGTCCACACCGTGGAACTAGCCAAGAAGCATTTATGGCGCGCCTGCTGTGTACGCACAAACAGCACAAACACGGCCCCACGCGTGCACGCCTGGGATCGCACAGTTGGGCTCCGTGCGCGTGCTCGCGCCCGCAGCGGGCGACCCTACGTGCGCGTGAGGGTCCGCGACGTCCCTCACCCCAGTCCTGGGGGGGGGGCCTGGGAACCGCGGCTTCCGGAAGAGGGGGTGGGGTGGGAACGCGGGGGAACAATGCAGGGATGGGCGATGAATGGAAACACATCTGCCCCTTCTCCAGATGTGGCTTCGGTGTGGCAGTATGTGTCTACAGTCTCCCAGCGTCCTTGGGCAGAGGCGGTGGCTGGACTTCAGGCTGTGTCACTGTGGATCATCTTGTGCCCTCGGGATTTACGAAGCTGTCACATGTTGCACCCGTCCTGTATTCATCTTTCCACGTGCAGGCCTCTGAGGCTCCCTTTCACAGGACCCCACTTTTCCCAAATAAATCCCCCACCCTTCCTCACTTGCTTTCCCATCCCAGAGCTGAACACAGCAGGGACCCACCCTTCTGTAGAGAGGTCCAAAAGGAAAGGTCACCAGGTGGAGGGGACCACAGGCCAGGACTGCCTATCAGAGGTGGAGGGGCTGGGAAGCCAGGCTGATGTTTTCCCTGGGAGCTCTGGATTCTTCTCCTTCCTTGGAAAGGGACTCTGAGACTTGTGAGTGCAGAGGTCAGTGTTCTGGGACACCATCCAACCTACCAAATTGAAATTGTCCACTGGGTGCCAAGGCATCCTAAAATCTGAGAACCACCCTACGAAGGCAAGAGCAGGCTGGATGTGAACCTCATGATAAGACACTAGCTTAGCAAGTGCAGGGCCCTGGGTTCCATCCCCAGCCTCACAAGAATGAAGTTGCAGGAGCAGGTATGATGGCTCACATCTGTAATCCCAGCCACTCAAGAGGATCTTGGTTCTGAGGCCAGCAAGGACAAAAAGTTATCGAAACCCCCATCTCCATCAATAAGCCCAGGATGGTAGCACAACTATAATCCAAGCTACAAAGGAGATGGAGGAAGCCAGTGGGCAGAAGTGTAAGACCCATCCGAAAAACTAAAAGCAAAAGGATTGGGAGCATGGCTCAAGTGGTAGGGTGCTTACCACTCTATTAGAGGGCCCTGGGTTCTATTCCCGCACCCCCAAGAAGAGGTGCAGGAGATTTTGGACCCAGAGATCCATACTCATAGGGGGGACAATTGAGAAGACGCCCATCTACAAGCCAAGCAATACGAGATCCACCAGAGACCCGCTGGGAGGGTCCTGGAACAGTCGCAGAAGGAGCCAGCCCTGCCCACGCTTCTGGACTTCTGGCTCCAGAACAGAGGGAGAATAACCATCTGGTGCTTTAGCCAGGGACACATGGCCATGAGGGGCTCTTCGAAGACAGCTCCTTCTCACAGGTAAACAGGCACACACGCAGGTTTTCGTGCCCAGGTGGAAAGAGCTGTGGGGTGTACAGCTGGATACACTTGCTACTATTCCAGACACTTCCTACTACTCTAAACGCCTGACATTTTAATTCATTTAATGCTCACGGCATCCCCACGAGATGGACACAGTGATTAGTATCCGCACTGTATAGATAAAATCCCAATGACAGGTACCTGCTTGCCCAAGCTCACATGGTTGGCCACCTCCACAGGTCCAGGGTCCTTGAGCTGGGTGGTGTCACTGGACATGGCCAGGATCCAGACTCTGCAGGCCAACAGGTGTCCCTGAAGAACAAAACAGTCTGTGCTGGAGCCAGGACACAGAAGGTCACCATTGATGCATCAGTCTCTCCTTGTCTGGCATGTGCATTTATGAAGTGCGGGGTTCCAGGCTCTAAACTACCTGTCTGGAGGCAAGAAAACTCTGGGAGTATTCAGCAAAGAATGACAGAATTCAGTATGTCATCACAAATAGGCAAGTGCTGAGACGGGGAGTTGGGCAGAGCTAGTAGGGGGACTACTCCGGTCCTGTCCTGAGGGCTTCCTGGAGGAGGAGGCACTTGAGATGAGAATAATGAGGTAATAGGTGCTAGCTGGGGAAAGATAGAGAAGCAATATTCCATCCAGAGACAATATGTGCACCAGACTGAGGGCATGGAGATCTGCCCAGGCCCAGGGGGTGTGCAAAAGACCGTGCAGGGGCTGTGCTCAGTAAAGGTGAATCGCAGGCCTGCCTCTCTCTGTGTGTGTCCTCCACAGGGCGCCAGCACACTGCTGGAGCTCCCAGGCGCACACGGGGAGGGCACTGCCTGTGGGGACTGTGACCACGCAGTGCTCAGTAGAGAAGACAACACAAAAGGCCTACAGCGTGTGACTTCATTGATAGGAAACATCCAGAACAGGAGGATCCAGAGACCAAAAGTGAACTTGTGGGAGACTGGGGAAGGGGACAAGGCCACTATTCAGGGTGATGGCTTCTTTGTTGGGTGATGGGATGTTCTAGAGGCAGACAGAGGTGATAGTGGTGGATACATGAAATGCCCCTTAATCATACACTTTTAAAATGATTCATTGTGTGATACGTGGGTTATATCTCAGAGAATATATATTGTGCTAATAGTGCATATATATGTATATATGTACTTATATGTATATAAATGGTTCTAACTTTGAGTCACACAAGCATTGGTTTGATTCCTTGCTCTGTCACCATCCAGCTGTGTGACTTCAGCCCAGTCTCTACCTCTCTGTTCCCTTTTTGTAAAAACAGGTTATTAATAGTACCTACCTTGTACAGTTGTTGCAAGGATTTAGAGATGACGAAAGCCAGGTATGGTGATTCACACCTGCAATCCCAGCACTCTGGGGGTGGAGACAGGAAGATCCCTATCCTAGGCTGGCCAGTGCAAAAGCTCAAAACCCTATCTGATAAACAAAATAAAAACAAAAGGACTGACAGAGTGGCTCAAGTGGTAGAGCACTTGCCTAGAAAGTGCAAGGCCCTTGAGTTCAAATCCCAGTACCCTTACACACAAGAAACAGAGAGAGAGAGAGAGGGAAAAGCAAAAGATGACAAGTAGCTAGGGAGACAGCTCAGTAATAGAGCACTTGCTTAGCCTATGCAAGGCCTTGAGCCCAGGGGTGGAGTGTCTCACTGACACACGTGGAAAGTGGGCTCAGAGAGGTCAAGCGACTTGCCCAAGGGAAACAGGAATGAAGCTGGAATTGGAGCCCTCTCTAGGGCTGGAGGCTGGCTCAAGTGGGAAGCAAGTGGGTGGACATGAGTGAATGACAGTGCGTACCAGCGTTTGGGGAGGTGTGTGCACAGCAGTGGGTCTGAGGAGAGGGTGCTTGCATGTGTGTTCCATGCCTGTCTACCTAAAACCTGCAGCTGACCTTGCCAAGTTTGTACTGCTCTTTGTCCAAAGAACACACACAATTATCCTACACCGTGTCCCCAGGGCAGCCACTGTCAGGGCAGGACTGAACTTTGGTGACCTGTGGCAACTTCTCTCCACTCAGCATGAACCCAAGAGGAAGGGGAGACTCAGGTAAAACAGCGTCTCTTCACCCTAGATTCTCCCCAGGGCCCAACCAGCTACCCACCCACCAATTTAAGACTCCTGGCCACGAAGTGGCTCCTTCACTCTGACCCTCAGTCTCTTCTTCTGGAAAATGGGACAACAGCATCTTCCTCATGGGGTTGAGGTCAAGTTTAGGGGTGTTTGTAGCCCATGGAGGACTGAAGAAATGTGGTGGCTGTTATTAATACAGTAAATTTGGAAGCAATTCCTGTCCACCCTTGGGTTGTGGTGGGAGGACCTCACAAGGCATGAATTGGTAGGAATAGTAAGAGAACAACTGTCACAATATACAAGCCCTGGGGTAGGGTGTGGCTTGCTGTGCAACAGTGAGCACTTGCCTGCCTGAGTGAGGCCCTGGGTTCTGTCCCCAGCACCACATTAAAAAACATAAAAAGATGGGTAGATAATAGCGTGAATGTTAGTAGTGTTCATCTGTTTATACTTTCTGTGTGGAAGTGTCACGAAGCCATGCAATGACTGAAACACTATAGAGTTTGTCCTCTTGATAATCCATGAAATAGATAATTATCCCCATTTTCAGAAGAAGAAACTGAGGCACAGAATGGTTGAGGTCCTGGCTCAGTGTCCCTCTACTGGGACCCCACTCACCATGCTTGGCCTTGGGGCCCTGGGATCTTGCACTTACTGGACAGGGAACCTCCAAAGGCTACAGGACCAGAGGTCACTAGGTGGCCCTGGTGGATGGCCAGGGTCAGGTAAGCGACAGCTGGTTGCAGCTCGAGTGGGTGTAGCCAGCAGGGACCAACCTTGGGGGTCACACACCAGTGGGGGAGCCAGGAAGAGCTGGAGCTTGGGGTCCCCCAGCTCTCCCCATGAGCCTCTCCAACGATGGCACACCCCAGTCTTTCCTTCCCCAATCCCTCGGGACTCCCTCAGCCTCCTACTTCTCCATCTCAGGGACCCCCCATCTTCCTCTTAACCCCTAGGGCTCCCTCCTCTCGCCCCACACCCCATAGCTCTCGGATGCCTTCACCCCCTCAGGCTCAGGTCTCCCCACCTAGCTCTTCCCCTCACCCACGCACCCCCCCCCCCGCCCCAGCCCCTCTTTCCACACCTTACACTCCCGAGCCCCCACTCCCGTCTCCTCACCTTGCTCTCCCCGTGTTCCAACCCCCACCCCCGTGCCCTAACCCTTCGGGGGGCCCCCCTTCTTCACACACATACACACACTGCACCCCCTTGGCGCCTCCCCCGCCCCTGGGCTCCAAGCCCTGCCCCTCTCCCTCCCCCTCCCTCCCCCTCCCTCGGGGTTTCCCTCCCTCCCTCCCTCCCTCCCTCCCTCCAGCTCCAGGCCCCCCTCTCCCTCGGGTTCCACTCCTTCCATCCCAGGAGGGAGCCCCGCCGCTCTCCCTCGGGGACTTTCCCTTTCCCTTTCCCCTGCTCTCCCCGTCCCCCTCCCCGCGGGGCTCCCCAGCCCCGTGACTCCCCCGCACTCCGGGGCTTTCCTCGCGGCTCCGTGGAAAGGTCACGGCCTTCAGACAGGGCCTCCTCCGCCCCACTCGGCCCTAGTTCCCAAGCCCCGCGTCGTGGCAGGGGGAGGCGACATGGCCCTGGTGCGCGCCCACCCCGCAGACGCGGGCAGGAAGACTGAGGCCGGGCGGGCCGGGCGCCCGGGGCGGGAGGCGCGGCGCGGGCTCTGCAGGACTCGGAGGCGGCCGGCCCCGCTCCCAGTTTCGGTTTAGAGCAAAACGCAGCCCGTGCCAAGCCCAGCGGGGCCGGGAGGCCGACTTCCTGGGGTATTTTTCTGCTTGTTGATTTTAGCTTGGGGAAAGAGAAAAAAATTTTTTTTCCCTAGTGCAACTAACAGGTCATCCCGGGGAAGGCCTCTGGGTGGGTAGGTGGGGGGGACATTCCTGGGAGAGGGGTATTCCCAAATAATCTTCCTGCAAAGCTGGGTCCCAGAAGCAGTTCTGGGTCCCGCCTCGCTGTGTGGTCCCAGGTGCTGGCGTGACCTCTCTGGACCTTGGACTGCGGTGGCGGCTGGGCAGTTAGGGGCTGCAGCCACCACCGCCACCAGCACCACCCCTCCCCCGAGGCGCGTCAGTGTGCGCCCAGAGCCTGGGGTTGGCTCCAGCACACCCGGTAACAGCAGTGGCTTGGCGGCCAGGTTTCGTAATAAACCGGTCTCTTAATTGCTACAAGGCAGAAGGAAAAAAAAAAAAAAAAAGCAAGATTCGCAGGGGTTGGGTGGCGGCGCCCGCTGCAGAGTAGTGGCACTGTTTTTGCAAAGGAGCCTGGAGCTAATAGGACTGAAGTAACACTTCCTGGGGAGGGGAGAGGAGGGGAAGGGAGGGCGCTGCTGGAGCACACGCAATGTGCGGGGCGGGGGTCTTCTTCCTTCTCTGAAGCCGAAAACACACCAGAACCCAGACGCTTTAGAAATTTATTACAAGGCCATCATAGTAGAAATAAAAATATATGTCTGGAAGCTTGCCGTCTCTTTCAGTGGTTTGAGTAACAAAATAGATTGTCTATATGTCATTAATATGCAAAGTGGGAGTTCATGGGTACAGAGCGACATCGGTCCCAGCTCCCAAGTGTTAGTCCTGACCAGGGTCACCACCCTGGTCACGTTTCGCAGACGTCAGCTCCAGTCTCAAGCAGAGTGGGGGTGGCGTAAAGTCTCACCCTGCCCCTGCATGTAGAGTCCAGCCCCTCCATGATGGGGGCAGGCAGCAGCTCCCCACTCCGACTTCTGCTCTGTCACCAGGCCTGGGCTCCCGTGTCCCTTCTCCTGCTGGCCCGGGAAGGGGATCCCCCTCTTCTCTCTCGGTGGCCATCTCTGGCGCTGCTTCCGGCTGGCCGCCACACTCCCCGCTCCTCATCCTCAGTCTCAAAGACTCTGCCCCCGCCGGTCTCGTGGGTTGGGTTGTTTTTTGGGGGGGTTGTTCTTGGGGGAGGGGGTCAAATATGTATTTTATTATTTTTTTTTTTTGGCAGATCTCAACAGGTTCCGATGGTGGGAAGGACCTCAGCGCTCCTGAAGCGAGATATAGGGGACCCACTGGTTGTTGCCCCGACTTTCTTCGCAGTAACTGGCTACCTCCACCAAGCCGTGGCTCTTCCAGGCGTCCGTGTGAGGATTCTGGGGTGGGGGGACAAAAGCAAGGGTTCAGAGCGCGCCCCAGGAGTGGTGGGGAGCCTCCCGCTCCTGGGGCCCCTGTGGGGAAAACAGGCAGGCTCAAAATAGCTGCCCGGTGATGAGGCCCTGCCCAGGCTGCCCACGGGACATGCCGAGCATGGCTGAGTGCTGAGCCGGTGCAGGACGGGTCACAGCCGACTTTGTTGACAAACACGGGCCCAGGTGCCCGGGCAGGGCGGGGCGGGGACCCAGCTCACCGTGACCAGGAGGCAGTGCAGGTCGCGGGCCTCGGTGGTGTCCTGCGTCTCGGTGGGCTCTCCCAGCAACTGTGCCAGGCGCTGCATGCCTGACACCCTTACGATGTCGATGTCATTGTCGCAGCAGAAGGACTGGATGAGGGTGAAGTGGATTTGCAGAGCGATGTCGTCCTCTTCCTCCTCGTCGATGGCCAAGAGGCACAAGACTACACTGTCAGGGTCCCTGAGGGGCCAAGGGAGAGACGGCGGGTCAGGTGGGGACACGGAGGGACCGCCATGCACAGGGAGAGTGCGGGGGGGTGGTGGGGCAAGAGAAACCAAGGGTGCAGGGACTCGCGGCTGCACACAGATGGGTGGGGGATGGGGGGCGCGTGGTTCAAAGTGATGGGGGAGGGGAACAGGACCTTCAAGGGAGGGGGGCTTGCAAACGATGCAGCGTGGGGACTCTGCAGCCCCCTTCCCCCAGACGTGCAGAGGAGCCCTGAACCCACTGCGCGGAGCACTTGGGGAAGTCCCAAGCCAGCTCCATGCAAGAGAAGGGGGTTAAGGAGCGTGCAGAGCAGAGGGACGCCCCCATCCGCGCCCAGCCCGGGAAGGGGGGTCTGACTCACACATTCATCAGCTTGGCCGACTCGTACACCCCCACCGTGAGGCGGTCCTGGCGCTGCGCGGCCACCAGCAGCTCCTCCACCGCGGCGGTCACGGTCTGCATCCTGACACCAGGAAAGAGAAGGGTCAGCGCCGGACGAGCCACCAAGTGCTACACCCCTACCCATCCCATCCCATCCCGGCCCAGCCGACTTCAGGAGGCGGCGGGGAGCCCTGGCTACTCACTTCTGTGCCGCGTTGTCGCACGCCACGAGCTCTTCCAGCGTCATGTTGCAGTTATAATCCACAGTGGATGAAGCCCCACGACAATCCCCAGGAAGAAATTGCAAAATCCGAGCCAGAGAGCCCAAAGCCTTCCCACGGAGCCGGAACAGTCAAAGATCCTCAGGAAGCAGCGAAATCTCTCTCTCTCTCTCCAAAAAAGGCGGAAAAATGATTGCAAAGTCCTCAGCGAAAATAATCCAGTGGGTCACAAAGAACAGCTTCAATCGTGGGCTTCAACGATATGAACTCGCGGCCGCCGGCGCTGTCTTTTATAGACTTGCCCCACTGGGGGCGTGGTCTCGGCGGGATTGTCTACCACTCTCATTGGCGCAAAAACAAAGGCCAGAACAGCCAGCGATGCGGTTGGCCGGCAGTTGGGAGAGGGCGGAGCGCCGAGCGAAGGAGCCCCACGTGGGGGCGAGAGCTGGGAGGAGGCAGGGGGGGCCGCAAGTGCCAGAAAAAAAAAAAAAAAATACAGAAGTTTTTCTCCTGATTTCCCGGCAGCCGCACCGCGGTTCGGGGCGCGCGCGGGATTTCCAGCGCGCGAGGCGGCCTGGACTTTCGGGGTAGGGGGGCTGGAATCCCCTCCCTGTCCCCGGGGAGTCCCCGGCCCAGCCCTTTCCCAGGCTCTACTTGGGAGTTACATGGGGAATGGGCTCGGTTTGCAGCCTGATCCTTTCCAGGCAGTGTGTGTGTGTGTGTGTGTGTGTGTGTGTGTGTGTTTTAGTAGCTCTGGGGACCCCAGACTCTGGGTGACTTAACTTCTTTGGGAAATGCAGCACCAGCCATGTTTGGTTGAATTGTGCCTTAAATAAAGGGGCATACATACAGTAGACGTTCAATAAGTGTGGTGGTCGTCCGAGGCCTCTTTGAGGTCCCCGAAAGTGAGAGCTGCAAAGGCAACCTCTGGGTCCCCACCTGTCTTTTGAGAATGCACGTCCGCTTCATTGGGCTTAACGCTAAGGAAGCATTAACTAAAGGGTACACAGTAAGTACTCAATAAATGTCATCTGGTGGTCGAGGTAGGTCACCAAGATGTCCCACATGCATGGGCTGCAGAGCCCCAGGCACCCTGGGAAAGAGACCGGCGCCCCCTCCCCGCCCCCCTGGAGTTTCAGGGTGGGGTGAGTGTGGGAGGCGCAGGTGGCGAGGCCTCCCAGTGCTCTGCTGAGCGACTGCGTGGCGGTCACCCTCGCTGCGCATCCCGCACCTCGCCAGGGAGAAAGCGAGGGGAGAGTGGCATGGCCTCAGTCATGGTCGCAGTGAGGACGACCACTTTTATTTCCTGCCTTCCGGGTGGGCGCTGACACAGACTGAGCGCGCAGTGTGTACCAAGCTCCCTCCCTGCACCATGGCTTGTTCTGTTTCCTCAAGGACGGGGGTGGGGGGGGGGTGCAGCGGCTATGCTCACATCTGCATTTTGCAAACGGGAAACTGAGGCTGGACAGGCCGTTACTGCCCAGAGCCTCGGGCTCGCTGGAGTCGGAGCCACACGTGTGCGCCAGGCTCAGCCGCACGCAGGGACCACCGGCAGCCTCTGCGCAGCACGGAACACACTGCGCCAGCAAGGCGTGCAGGCTCGCGTAGGACTGTCTCCCACGGCCATCGGGGGCTCCCGGGTGACTCACATATGCATCCCCTCCCCCGCCAGCCTGGGCCTGGCCAAGGTCCCGCGGCTAGGTTCCCCCGGCTGCGCAGCCGGTGGGTGCGGCTGACGCATCGCACCGCCTCCGCACCGCCCACCGCGGGGACGCGAAATGTCCCCGGCGTGCGAGGCGCGACGGCGCCACCTGGTGGCCGTCATGGGTTACTACGCCCACGCTTCCGGTAGGGAGGGGCGGAGGGGGTGGCGAGAGAGGGAGGAGAGAACCCTGGGAATAGTTGATCTATACGGTATTTTACATGGGCTACATGTAGCTTTCACTTTGTAGATACAGTTGTTTTTGCAAACGATCAAATCTATGTTTACATCCACTATAGATGGAATAGTTTCAAACATCAAATTGACAGATTGTCAATAACCTTTGTGGTTATTATGTTTAAAAATATATGAATATTTATGATTAGGTTTTAATTTTGGCTGTACTGGGATTTGAACTCAGGCTAGAGCTAGGCAGGCGCTCTATTACTTGGGCCATTCCGTCAGCACAACGCCTCTGATTAGGGACTGGGGCATGGCTCAAATGGTAGAGTGCCTGCCTAGCAAGCACAAGGCCCTGAGTTCAATTCCTAGTACCGCCAGACGAAAAAAAAGAAAAGAAAAAAGAATATTTGATTACAACCATTACAGAGCCTCCAATTCGGTAGCAATAAATACATTCACAGTGATATAGAACATTAGCTCTATATCCACAGCTCTCCCATCATCCCTCACTCTACTCAGGAAATAATAACTCTCATTACCCTCTCCCACCCCTGATAGCTACTCATGTCTTTTCTGTCTCTGTGAAGTTGCCGATTCCAGGTACTCGGTTGTAAGAAGAATCGCACAAAATGCGTGATTGCCTTATTATGTGGCTGGCTTATTTCACTCAGTGTGATGTCCTCAAGGTTCATCCACATTGTAGCCGGTGTCAGAATTGCCTTCCCTTTTCAAGGCTGCGTGATATTCCACCTTGTGGCTGGACCTCATTGTGTGTATCCATTCATTCACCCCTCCATCCACAGGTAGCTTGCTTTTGGCAATGGTGCATGTCTGCTTTTGTAAATAAAGTGGGTTTTGTTTTGTTTTGTTTTTTGGAGAAAGGGTCTCACTATGTAGCCCAGGCTGGCCTTGAACTTGCAATCCTCCTGCTTCACCAAGTGCTGATAAAGTTTTTGTGTGTTTGTTTTTGGCGGTACTGGGGTTTGAACTCAGGGCCTTGGGCTTACTAGGCAGGTGTTCTATCACTTAAGCTACACCCCCAGCCCTTTCTGCTTTAGTTATTTTTCACTTTTGCCTGGGGCTGGCCTCTGACCTGCAGCCTCCTGGGTAGCTGGGATTATCTAACTGTAAATAAAGATGGGAGATTAGGGTCAGGTAGATAGGCTTTCGTTTCAGGCAAAAAATGTAAAGGAGCAACAAAAAATTTGATAATCAAAATAAGCAATACTGTACTGTAAGTGTGTGTGTGTGTGCGTGTGTCCTGGGAACAGAACCCAGGGCCTCTTGCCAGCTAGGCACACTCGCTACCACTGAGCCACACTCCCAGGCCCGGTAACATTTTTGGAGGCACTGGGGTTTGAACTCAGGGCCTCATGCTTGCTAGGCAGGTGTTCTACCACTTGAGTCACTCCACCAGCCTTGTGTTGGGTATTTTTGAGATAGGATCTCAGGAACTATTTGCCTGAGCTGGCTTTGAACCACGATCCTCCTGATCTTTGCCTCCTGAGTATCTGGGATTACAGGAGTGAGCTACTGGAGCCCAGCCTGTAATCCCAGTACTTGAGAGGCTGAGGTATGAGGATTGTGAGTTGGAGGCCAGCCTGGGCCACATAATAAGACCATGGCTCAAAAACAACTCCCTCCTCCAAAAAAGCTTCACTGCCTCACAATGATTTGTATTGATGGTTGCGTTTTTGGGACCCCTTAGATTTTTTTCACTCTAGTCTAGGCTAAAGATGCCGCTGTCCTGCCCTGAGAACCACAGCCACCTCACATCTTAGTGTGGGAGTTGGCGCTTCACCATCCAGGACAATGAGCTTGCCCTACCACCTCGAAGTTGGGATCTTTTTCCTCTACAAATAAGAACATACCACTTTCTAAAATTAATCCTGCATTGCATCAAAGATGTGAAGTTAGGTGCTGGTGGCTCACTCCTGTAATCCTAGCTACTCAGGAGGCAGAAATCAGGAGGATCATTCAAAGCCAGCCAGGGCAAATAGTTCGCCAGATCCTATCTTGAAAAAAACCTATCACCAAAAAGGGCCGGTGGAGTGGCTCAAGGTGTAGACCCTGAGTTGAAACTCCAGCACTGAAAAAAGAAAAAGTGAATATTCTCACATCTATTGACACTACCTACAATGGAGCTCTGGTTGAGACTGTACCCATTTCACAGAAGAGAAATAGAGACCAGGAAAGATCATAGGATTGGCTCAGAGGCCCCGAACTCGGAGCTCCCTGAAGAGGTCCCAACATACTCCAAATATTCCCAGGCCTGGGAAACAGGGAGGCTCAGGTGTTTGGGGTCTAGAGAGAGAAAGATGGGGGTGACAAAGCAGGAAACAGCATCACAGACCTTGGAAACAGGCTGGACAAAAAGCTGGCCTCAGGGTGAAGGTTGTTTCAGCTGCTGTGGGCTGCACGTGACAAAGAGCCTGGACACATCTCTCTTTTGGTCCCTGCTTTCCTTTTTTTTTTTTTTTTTTTTTTGCGGTGCTGGGGTTTGAACTCAGGGCCTTCATCTTGAGCCATTCCACCAGCCATTTTGTGTGTGTGTGTGTGTGTTGTGGGTTTTTTCGAGATAGGGTCTTGTGAACTATTTGCCCAGGCTGGCTTTGAACGGCAATCCTCCCGATCTCTGCCTCCTGAGTCTAGGATTATAGGGGTGAGCCACCGGCGCCGGCTTCTTTTATTTACATTTCAGTGTAGTTGACATCCTATAAAACTCAGCCATCCATTGTCCCTGGCTCAGTGAACTTTAGAGTCACAAGTTGTGCAAGTAGCATCCCTAATTCAGAAGGAGATAAGTACAACCTAAATAATTTAAATAAAAAGGAAGGCCAGGGCTGAGTGCCAGTGGCTCACACCTGTAATCCCAGCTACTCGGGAGCCAGAGATCAGGAGGATTGAGGTTCGAAGCCAGCCCTGGCAAACAGTTTGTGAGACCCTGTCTTAAAACCATTTCAAAAAAGGGCTGGTGGAGTGGCTCAAGGTGGCCCTGAGTTCAAACCCCAGTACTGCCAAATGAAAAAGTCCAGGAGAATTGGCTCATGCCTCTTACGTTAGTTATTTGGAGGCAGAGATTGGGAGGGTTGAGATTCAAGGACAACTCTGGGTAAAAATTTCGAGGACCCCCCCATCTTAACCAATAGGAGCTCTGAGATGTGGCATGAGCCTGTCATCCCTGGGGAGGCATAAATAGGAGGATCTTGGGCTGATGGAATGGCTCAAGTATTAGACCGCCTGCCTGGCAAGTGCTAAGTTCCTGAGTTCAAATCCTAGTACCACCCCCCCCAAAAAAACCAAACCTTTAAAATAGGAGAATCTCAGCCCAGACGTAAATATGAGATCCTATTTGAAAATAAAGTAAAAAGGGCTGATGGAATGGCTCAAGTGGTAGAGTGCCTGCCTAGGAAATTCAAGGCCCTGAGTACAAACCCCAGTACTGGAAAAAAAACAAATCCTATTGTCTGAGCAGCAACCTCTATAGCCAGCCAAGATGGGAAGAGTGGGAAGGGCTGGGCCAGGAGGGTGGGGACAGACAGAGCCTCCAAACAGTATGTGGGAGGACAGGGCACTGAGGCTTCCAGCTAGCTGAGTTTGAATCTCATTTACCCTGCTGGCCAGCTTCCCCCTTGGCAAAATGGAAATACTAAACTCATCCAGGATGGCGCTGGCATGAAGTAAGTTCATCCCCATCCACCTGGACAAAGACTGTGTGCAGCACTGCCCTAACCTTCACCATTGAGCACCTGCAGAGTGCTGACTTGGCACTGGTGTGTGCGTGGAGGTATATAGGTACTTCAGATAGGGTGTCAGGGTGGGCTTCATTGAGCTGAGACCTGAATGTCATGAAAAAGCCAGGCTTGAGAGGCTCGGAGGGCAGGGCATTCCAGATAGAAGGAATCACTTGTGCAAAGGCCCTGGGGCAGGTTGTAGCCTGGCATGTTGGAGGAGACTAGAGGAGACCTGAGCAGCAGAGCCACCCAGAAATAAAGGAAAAAGCAAGGGTCGGGATGGAGGCCACAGTGGAGACTGCAGAGAGGGGTCTGGATGGGGCCCTGGGAGTGACCAGGAAGCTGTTGGCCTGTCTGAAACCAGCCAAGGGCTGGGCTCTGACATCATGTTTTCTTTGTACAGATGAACAAGACTTGGTTCCTGTCCCAAGGAGAGGTTTCCGGGTGGGGTGAGTCACCAAGTGAACTTCTAGACATTTGTAAGACAGGAACAGCAGGGAGGGGATGGGAAGGACACGCCAGGTGTCGGGGACAGTGAGAGCAAGGGCTGGGGTGACAGAGCTGGGAGGAAGGAGACTGTGAGTTGTCCCAAGGTGGCCATGGAGGCTGGGCTCCAGGCTGAGCTCTGGTTCAAACTGTGTGCTCTTCAAAATGTTTGGTAAGACGTCCTCCTCCTCCCTCCTCAAAGCTGTGCATCTTTGAGTTGGTGACTTGTCTTTGAAACTCCCTCATTTCATGGGAAAAGAAGGGTGTGTACGGATTACTCAAAATGAGAACCTCGAGTGGGCTTGGCGTTGGACGTGTTCTCTACGCCTTCCCACAGTAGTTATCTGGAAAGACTCCTGAGCCCCTGACCTCCCCGGATGCTTGTTCCCCACCCCCAGCAGACTTTCCCTGCAGCACCCAGCAACTTCCAAACCCTATGTCCCCAAGTCCCTCCTCTGCCCACCCTGCAAAAGTACAGCCCCACTGGGAAGCACTGTGGAGAAGTGGAGGTGTTGGGCTCATCCTGCCCTGGGCCTTCTTAGCTTTGGCTGGTTTCTCTCTCCAGGACATCTCTCCAGACCCCATGTCCCCTTCCTGATGCTGGCTTTTAAATTGGTTTTTTTTTTTTTTTTCCTTTTTCTAGTGTTAGGGATTTGAAGCTGAGCAGCAGCCTGACTCAGCCTTGTGGTGCAGGACGCCAGCTCAGTGGGACCAGATGCCCAAGCACCAGAAACTGAAATAACAAGAAAGAGCCGGGTATGATGGAGCATGACTGTAATCCCAGCTACTGAGGAGGTGGAGACAGAAAAATCAGAGTTCAAGATCAGCCCTGGCGAAAGTTACTGAGACACAGCCTGGAGCCCAGTGGCTCATGCCTGTAATCCTAGCTACTTGGGAGGCTGAGATTGGGAGGGTCACTGTTCAAGGCCAGCCCTGGCATAGAATTCTTGAGACCCCATCTCTGAGATTGGGAGGGTCACTGTTCAAGGCCAGCCCTGGCATAGAATTCTTGAGACCCCCATCTCCAAAGTAACCAGAGGAAAATGAACTGGAGGTGTGGATCAAGTCGTAGAGCGCCTGCCTAGCAATTGCAAGGCCCTGAGTTCAAATCCCAGTACCGTCAAAAACATTTTTTAAAATATTACCAAAAAAAGGGATCTGTGTGCAGACTTTTTCCTTAGTTATTTCCTAAGTAAATGATACAGTAACTATTTGCTAAGTGATACTGTAACACTTTCCAGAGCACCACATCATGGTAGGTGCACTCTTGCCAAGGGGATACACCTTGCCAGGTTGTGGATTTGAGCGTCTGCAGATCTGAGGATCTAAGCAGGGTCCAGGAATCACCCCCATGGAGATGAAGGCACCCCAGAACCAGAAGTCAGTAGCTACAACAGAAAGAAATTCTCCTCCAGTCCTGGGGCCAGAAGTCAGAAGTCAAGGCATGGCAGGCCTGGTTCGGTGTTCAGGTCTTCAGTGGTTGCGGGTGACCTCTGGCATGGAGATACTGCCCCCTAACCTGTCTGTCTTTCCCTGGCCATCTCTGGTCCACATGACATTCTTCTGTGTCCAAATTTCCTGCGTCTTCTGTGGACATCAGCCACTGGGTTGGGGCCTGGGGGAAACAACTTGTTTTCTTTGAATGACAAGTGTGGGAGGCCATCTGTGCTGTGGATGAGTGCTATTGAGGGGTTCATTTTTACTGCTGTATAATATTCCACAGTGAGAATCTATAACAAGGTGTTGGTCTGCTGTTTCTTTCATCCTTCTTTTCTTTCCTTCCTCTTTTCCTTTCCTTCTCTTCCTTCCCTCCTTTTTTTTTGGGGGGGGTGGCTAGGATCTCACTATATAGCCCAAGCTGGCCTCTAATTCTCCATCCTCCTGCCTCAGCCTCTCAAATGCTGGGATTACAGGGTGTCCCACGATGCCTGGCTGATGTGTTGTCATCAATGGCTTTTGGGTTATTTGCAATTATTGTTTCCCCATTATTATAGAGGGCCTCTAAAGCTACACAAAACCTCTCTTATACAACGAGGCACAGAGACAGCCCTGTCCAGCCATGGAAAACCTCAGTATCTTGGAAGGAACTGAGCCCTCCGGACCATGTGTCACTGCACTTGGAGGTGGGCTCTGCTGCCCCAGCCAACACTCTGACCATAGCCTTGGAAACCCTGGGCCCCCAGACCCAGCTAAGCTGCAACCAGACTCCTGACCCATAGGAACAGGGACATAAGAAAAGTGATTTGGTGCAGGCGCTCAGGAGGCTAAGACAGGAGGATCATAAGTTCCAGGCCAACCTGGGCTATACAGAGAGACTCCATCTCAAAACACTAAAGACTAGGGGTGCAGTTCAGTGGCAAGCACTTGCCTAGTATATGCAAGGCCCTGGGTTCCATCCCCAGAGCTGGAGAAAAAAAAAGTCATTTAAATTATTGTAGTTAGGGGGTGGGGGCAGGGGGGAGAAATGACCCAAGCCTTGTATGCACATATGAATAATAAAAGAAAAAAAAAAGAGTTATTGAACACAAACCATTGGGGAAATTATTGACAGATTAAACCATATTGAAACTGAAAAAAAAATAAAAATAAATTACTGTAGTTATCTCCCTTATCCAAGGCAGAAATATCCCAAGACCTCCAGTAGATGCCTGGAGCCTTAGGTACGACCAACCCTAGAAATTTTGGTCTTTTCTATACACACATATCTGTGATAAAATCTTAATTTATATCTTAGGCACTGTAAGATTATAGCAAGAATACTAAAACACAATCCATTGTAATAAATTTATATGAATGTGGTCTCTCTCAAAATAAATTATTCCCCCTTCTCCATGGCTCTAGGTAAAATGGGGCAGGTGCTACTGTATATATAACATGGGGCTATTTGTTATGTGGCAATAGCTAACTGATACACTGATGTTATATTGTTTCCTACTTTGATTGCTCACTACCTATTCCTTCTCCCTGAGTGCTTTCCCCCTTCTCCAAGAGGTGCACCCCAGTTAAAGTGCACGCTTCCATGGCACACACACCAAGCTACTTCATTTCTTCCATGCTTACTGTCTTCTAACACATCTAATAGTCTGGTTACTTACTGTGTGGGCTTCTTTCTGCCTCCCCAGGGGCTGGCACACAGTACAGGCTCAAACCGTATCTGCTGGCCTTGTGTTTCCCGTCCCTCACCTAAGTGCCAGCACTTAGCCTAACACTCACTGGCTTCAAGTCTCAGCTGGGACTGAAGGTTCAAGTTCCAGGTTCCTGAATTTGTTTTTGGGTACTGGGGTTTGAACTCAGAACCTTGTGCTTGCTAGGCAGGTGCTCTACCACTTGAGCCATGCCTCCTGCCCTTTTTGCTTTAGTTATTTTTCAAATAGGGTCTCATGGTTTTGCTTGGGTTGGCCTGGATAGATCCTCCTATCTATGCCTCCTGTGTCGCTGGGATGACAGGCACAGGGCACCACACCCTGGCCACAGGATGAGATGGAGTCTTGCTAACTTTTTGCCTGGGACAGTCAAACGTCCATCTCCACCTCCTGAGTAGCTGGGATTATAGATGTGATTCACAGTACTGGCCCCAGGTTCCTGAATTCTGATATTAGATTCCAAGTTTAGCCTCCAGGCTCTGGAATCCAGGTTCTAGAATCTGCCTCCCACCACCAAATTCCGGGGTCTGATCTGTCCTTCAGCCCACCCCCCAGATCGAAACCCCAGAATTTAGTATCCAGGCCCCAGAATCCAGCCCTCCAAGCGCCATAGCCCAGAACCCAGGCTCTGGGAGGTCTACATTCTGGAATTCAGGTTCTGGAATCCGGTTCCCCCGAGATCCAGGCTCCGGAATTCTGGGTCCAGGCTCCGGAATCCTGTCTTCCTGAGATCCAGGCTCCGGAATTCTGGATCCGGCGGGAGCCAGCAGCTGCTGTTGGGCTGAGTTTTTTGAAAATCGGGCGCCAAAATCCAGTGCTGGCCAGGGACAGCGGCGCCTGGGGTGGGTGGGGACCGGGGCTGGTCAGTCTGGGGTTCCAGGACTTCTCGTCCACGGTCCCACACCCCCGTATCCCAAAGCAGATAGCTTGCAAGAGGCCCCTAACTTTCTAGCGCCCTGAGGACAAGGGGTCCCGCGTTCGCATCCCGCCTAACACCATGCCCTGTTTCTTGGGGGAAGGGTGCCCAGACAGGTCGCAGACCGCCCCGTGCCTCAGTTTCCCGTCCTGGAACGGCACTGCTCTATCACCACCCCCACCCCCACCACTACCACTACCACCACGTGCCGAGGCCGCAGGGTGGACTGGCCAGCTCTGCGGGGACCTGGCAGTCAGCCAGCGGATCGGGGCAGGGAAGGGACACCGTGGACACAGCCGTCTCCTTCCCAGCCGCTCAGCGCCAAAATTTGAAAATCGCGGGACACCCCACAGCGCGCGGGGCGGCCTTCCCCACCCGGCGGCGCGCGGCTTGCTGGGACTTGCAGTCCAGTTCGGGTGGGGGTGGGGATGGGGTCTCGGGGGCGGAGCCCGGCACCCAAACCCCGCCCAGCGCCCAGGGCCGGGGGCGGGGCCCGCGGGGTTTTGGAGACCCGAGATCGCGGCGCGCAGGGAACCGCACGCCTGGGCGAGGGAACGGCGGGGAAAGTCCAGGAGGCGCAGAGGCAGCCAAGGTCCAAGAGGGGCGGCGCTGAGCGAAGGGGGTGGAGGCGAGTGGGGTTCTGGTATTTGGGGTTGTTTTTTGTATTTTACATTACTGCCATTGTGGGAAAATGAAAGCAAGATCAGGCCCTTTATCTGACCTGCCTGGCTTCTAAAAGGCTGGAGAAGCCTGGTGCTGTGCTCACTCCTGTAATTCTAGCTATTCTGGAGACTGAGATCTGGAGCATCTCGCTTTGAGGCCAGCCCAGGCAAATAGTTCGAGAGACCCCCGCATCTCCAAAATAACCGGAGCAAAATGGGCTAGAGGTGTTGGCTCGAGCGATAGAGCGCCTGCTTTGCAAGCCCAAAACCCTGAATTCAAAACCCAGTTCAGCTACACACACACAAAAGAAGAAAAAAATAAGGCCGGACAAAGAGGGGATAGAGTCCCTTGGCCATCCAGACACATGGGTACCGTGGCGCTGTCCCCAGAGTCCTCAGTGGGCTGCAAAGAGAATGTGATTTGTTGGGAGTCCCTGATTGACACCCTCCCAGGTGACATTAGATCTGCTAGAGGAAGTTTCGATTGTCATGACAGCAGGGGGAGGTGCGCCGGCAACGAATGGGTGGTGCCCAACGCACCAGACCAAACCAGAATGGATTCACTTGTGGTGGGTGTCATATAATCAAGTTAGTTGAACTTTAAAAAGGACCAAGTTGTTGGGCACTCATGGCTCACGCCTGTAATCCCAGCTACTCAGGAGGCAGAGATCAGGAGGATTGTGATTTGAAGCCATCCTGGACAAACTGTTCATGAGACCCAACCTCGAAAAAACCCATCACAAAGAAGGCTGCTGGAGTGGTTCAAGTGGTAGAGTACCTGCTTAGCAAGTGGGAGGCCCTGAGTTCAAACCCCAGTACCCCCCCATAAAAAAACCAAAGTAGGCAAGTTCCCCCAAATCCAAGAAATTCACAATAAATCCAAATGGCTAGTCTTCCAACCAGGCACGATAAGGAAGTCTCCCCGTTTAATCCTGTAAGGAAAGTACCTTTGACAGGAATTGCTAATAAAAGCCAGTGAGGGCTGCTGTCGGCTCAGTGGTGAGCCCTGGTCTGGCATGCTGGGGGGCCCTGAGTTCGTCCCCAGCACCACAAAAAAAAAAAAAATCAAAAAACAAAATAAAAACTCATTCAACTCCATTTTTGGATATCTTGTTCTTTGATATCATTTTCTGGGACATTTTATCCAAATGACAACTGGTGCCTGGCTTCTTTCACCCACGTTAGTGAGGGGTTTCAGCCATCTTCAATTGTGATGAAATTCCAGGGACGTAGATAGGTCATATAAATGGGGAAACTGAGTCAGTAGTCAGCACTCCAGTGTCCCACAGTGGCTGAAGTGGGATTTTGCAGGCTGGTGGTAACTCCCCCCGCCCCCCATTTTATTTTTTTTGGTGGGACTGGGGTTTGAACTCACGGCCTCACACTTGCTAGACAGGTACTCTACCACTTGAGCCAGACCTCAGCTCTTACAATTCCCTTATAAAATTACTGTGACCTATAGTCCCCCCCTTCCCTGCCCCCCACCCCCGTGCTGTAGAACATACAATTTATTTCTCCTTTCTAACTGTGTCTTTGTACCTGTTTTCCAACCTCCCTCTATTCTCCTCTCTTCGCTCCTTATGACTTCTAGTAATCACTTTTCTTTATTTAATTTTAATTTTATTTCATTTCATTATTGTGGTAGTGGGGATGTACCCAGGGCTTTGTACATGCTAGGCGAGTTCTCTACCACACCCTCAGCTTTATATGATCTACTCTTTGGTTTCCATGTACGAATGACATGCACGGCTCATTTGCATGCTGTCCTCCAGTTCCACCTGTGGCTCTTCAAGGAAGGACTCAGGACCCCCTTCAACAGAAGAGAGCTGGAGACTACAATTGCCGGCGTGCCGCGCGGGGAAGGCGCCGATGTACTACAACTCCCGGCGTGCACCGCGGAGGCGCAGCAGACGGACCACAAATCCCGGTGTGCCCCGCGCGGCGGCGGCGGCAGCGGGCGGCGGCGGCGCCATCTTTCGCGGCGCGGATTGAATGAGCGCGCCGAGCCGGGGTCGCCGTCGGGAGCCGCGCAGGCCGCGTGCCGCCGTCGCAGCCATGGCCTCACCGCTGCCCAGCCGCGCGGGCGGGCCCGCCACGCCGCTGTCGCCCACGCGCCTGTCGCGGCTGCAGGAGAAGGAGGAGCTGCGGGAGCTCAACGACCGCCTGGCACACTACATCGACCGCGTCCGCGCGCTCGAGCTCGAGAACGACCGGCTGCTGCTCAAAATCTCCGAGAAGGAGGAGGTGACCACGCGCGAGGTACGTGGGGCCGCGGGGGGCGGGCCGGTGTCCGGGGAGGGACAGGCCGCGCGGCGGGGACCTCGGGGGCTAGGTGCCGAAGGGCAAGCCCCGCCCACTGGGGGGTCCCAGAGATTTCGAGGACCCAGAGCTTGGGGTGCTGGCTGGACTGCTTGTGAACCCTCGAGGGCCATCTGCAGACTTAGCAAGCCTTCCCCTCCCCAATGAGGGGTCTGAGAGACTCGGGGGCCCCTGACCCAAGGATGCAGAGTGGTGGGCCCTGACCTCCTGGAGGCCCCCACGGTGTTTTGGGGAACCCCAAGAAAGGGATGCAAGCAGGGGGCTGTCCTAAGGAACTCCCAGGGATTTCGAGGGGTCCCCCAGGGACAAGTGTAATCCAGGCAGACCCTTCCACCGAGGGGCCCGAGGAGGTCTTGGGGGATCCTTAGCAAGGGGGACAGAGGAGGAGGGGCCTCCTGAGAGGTCCCCAGAAAATGACTTTCCCTGTCCTCCCATGGAAGGGTCTTCAGGGAATTTGGATTCACCCTGAGTAGGGGGCTGCAGTCTTGGGTGTGTTTTATTCTTACGATTCTAAGGAGATTTCAGGACACTCTGACCTAAGGTGGACAAAGATCTGAAGAGGGTTGCTGGTTTCCCCACAGGAAATCTGTGGGGGCCTTGGGTCTGGAACCCAAGGCTACAGGAAGGAGGGGAAGGCGTAGGTCTTGGATCCAGTGGGTCGTTTTGGGTTCTGGGCCCAGGGCTTCATGCAGACTGAGAGTAGGGATTGAAGAAGCCCCGCTCCCTTCAAGGGACCTGAGGGTGAGGCATCCAGGGGTCCTGGAGGGGACCCTGACCCCAGGGGCTCTGCTCCCCCTCATGCTGACCCTGGCCAGTCCAAGGGTAGGTCTCCAGAGAGAGGGTGCAAGGTCAGTGCCCACCCTCGGTCCCTGCTAGGGGGAGGGGGGCTCCTGGTCCCAGGTCACATTCTCAGAGCCAAGTGCTAAAGCGTTGGTTAGGAGGAGTTCTGACTTCCCCATCTGGAGAATGAGCGAGGAGATGGCCTTTTGGGAGGAGAGTGGACACGGTGGTGGGCATTTGGAGGAGCCACTTAACCTGGTGTGACCTTGAGCCAGTTCCTTAGCCTCTGGGTCTCGGTGTTCTCAAGCCCTCTTGGTACCTTTGAGGAGTGTTTGTCTTACAAAATGTAAGTAGTAAGACAAGGGACTAGAGCCAGGAGGAAGCATTCCATGGGCTTCTTTGTCCCTCTCCCAAAGTGTAGCTTGTGCCCTGAGGAAGATGAAAGATCCATGGTTGGTGGTGGCCACCTTGGGCTGCTTGTTAATGTTTATGACCTGGAACAGGCCACTCAGTTTTGGAGCCTCAGTTTTGCTTTCTGTCCATTGGGGACAGAAGTGTTCCTGCTCAGTGTGGCCACCTGCCTGGGTAGCAAAGCCACCCTCAGACACCAGGCCAGTTCCTGACTGGCAGACTGGAAGTGCTTCTTGTTGCTTTCCAGCTTCTTGTCCCTTGAGCCTTTGGGGTTGCTGGGCCTTGTGAGTGTGAAGGTAGCGTGCGTGTAAACACACACACACACACACCCACCACCACCACCACCACCACCACCTCCCCCAGGTGGGCAGCATTGGAAGTCTTCGTTTCTCAGCCTGTGAGCCTGATCAGAGTACAGGGATAACCTGGGGCTTAGGTGGGAACAAGGGAAACCCAGCAATGAGTAACACTGTGTCAACTGTAAAGCCCTGGGGTCCCAGTGCTGGGTGTCTGGGGACAGCTACTGGGGATGGCTGGCAATGCTGCTGAAGGGGATGGGACCTAGGACTGCAGCTGGGGACTGGAAGAGGAGGAGGGGGCTGGAGAGAGACAGCTCAAGAAGGACCTGGGTACATGTCACCTGACAGCAACTGCCTGCTTACCTGGTGCATTTGGCCTCCAGGGCAATTTGGCAAAGTCTGGGGACATGCGTTGTCACAACTGGAAGATGCTACTGGCATGGAGGGGGTGGAGACTGGTAGTGCCACTTGGCGCTGGCACACGGTCACTGTCAGGGTTGAGCCCTGGGGGAGATAAGAGATAGGAGCGTCTTCAAGAATGCTTTGAAGGGGCCTCCTGGGTGGAGGTTAGGCAGACACCCATGCATGCTCTGCACATGAACTCTTGCCTGTCATACTTAGGATCTCACAGAACTGGGCCCTGTATAGCAGAGTGACAATAGTTGGTAACTCTTTGGCATGTGGACAGTGCTGTAGCAAATCGCCATGTGCATCTGTGCCTGGAGAGAGGCTGTCAATGTGTGTATGTTGGGAGGGTCGCTGGGGGTGAGGGCAGAGCCGCCTTGTCCAGGTGGGAGGCTCCCTCCTGTCACTGTAGGGACCCTGCCAGCAGGTGTAGAATTCCCAGGAGGAAACTTGGCTTGACTCTCCTCCCTCCCCGCCCCTGTCCTGTAGCTGCTGGGGCTGCCCTGGGACAGGGAACTCTGGGGCTGGCGTGAGGCACAGTGTGGAGGTGGCAGAGCCTTCTAACCCAGTGCTGCCATGCCGTGCATCTGTGTGACCCATGGAAAGGCCATCTTGGGTCATGTGAAACTGCCACCCTGGGGCTGCCGCATACGAGCACATGTCCAGATTCCTAAGGCTTGGCACTTACACAATGCAATGAAAGGCAGAACAAAGCCCTGAGCAGGGACCACCGGTCCCTGTACTGAGGGGCCTTGTGAAGTAGCCCGCTGTCATCACAGTGCAATGTGCCCTGGGAGGGGCCAGAGAGGCATTGCTTTCTGCTCCGCCAGCCCGGCAACCTTGGCTGGCTCTGGCACTCAACTCTGTGCATGGGATGGAAGCTGCCCTGGATAACACCCAAGGAAATGAACAAGGCTGTGTGCCAGTAAAACTTAATTTATGTGCACCAGAATGTGAGCTTCCTATAATTTGCCTTAGTTACAAATAGTCTTACCTCCTTCCCCCTAATGCCCAGCCAGTGAAAAACACAAAAACAATTCTGGACTTGGATCCACAGGTGTCCCGTGGCCGGAGTTTGCAGACCTGGCTGTGACCAGACAGGCATCTAGCAACATCCTCAGTTCATTCAGATCCTTTTCTGTCCTGGGACCCCATCCAGAACTCACACTACATTTGTCATCGATGTCCTCAGGCTCCTCTGGGCTGTGACTGCTTGCCAGACTTTTGATGTCTCAAACACTCAAGACCTGTCAGGGTTTTTGTAGAGGGCCCTTTGGCGATTATCTGATGTTTTCCCCACGGTTAGATGAGATAAATAATATTTTAGTTACTTAAATAACCAAAATTAATACAAAAAGTCCATTATGTGTAAAATATGAAAAATGTGAACGCCTCATATGATCTCAGGGTTGCTCGTTTTTCCATTGGCCATGCATGGGTTCCAGCACACTCAGTGCCGAGTTTGTGTTCCTTGAGACTTTGATGTTTTACTCCTGTGGCATGGTGAGGGAAGTACAATAGAAAGAACCCCAGAAGACAGTTTGTGGGGGCAGGAGGTCTTGCTAGTGATACCCTCTGTGTTAGCTTTCTGCCTCTGTCATGGAGCACCTGAGAAAATTCACTTAAGAGGAAAGGGTTATTTGACTCAGTCTTGGAAGTTCAGCCTGTCATTGCTTTTGGATGCATGGTGAGGCAGCACAGCATGGCAGAAGCAACTGTGATCCCACCAGACCCGCCTCTTAAAGGTTCCACCACCTCCCGGTAGTGCCACGCTGGGGACCAAGCCTTCAGCACATAGACCTTTGGGGGACACTCCAGATCTGAACCATAGCACCTTCCTCATGGTGCCTTATCAAACTCTACCTTGGGCTGTGAGGAGGTTGTTTGGGGGACAGGGGAAAGAGGTGCATGCCTGGCTTCCTGTCTCTGAATTCTGGACATTTCCTGTCAATGGAACCACACTATATGAGACATTTGGGGTATGGTACTCTCTGAGCACTGTGTCCTCAGGGTCTCTCCACGTTGCGGCGTGGATCAGAGCCTCTACCTGTGCAAGCTGAGCCATGCTCCAGCGTGGGAATGGAGCACACCATGTGTGTCTGTTCACTCACGGGCTGTGTCCACTCGTGGTATGTGCGTAGTGCTGCTGTGGACGTTTGCATACAGGTTTCTGAATGGTTCTCAGTCACACGCCTAAGCATGGATGTGCTGGGTCAGATGGTGACTCCCTTGCTGCCCTTTGGACTTGTCACTGGGCCACAGGCCATGTTTGTGGTGCTGCCATGCTGTCTTCTGCTGTGTGAGGCTCCAGATTCCATCTGCTCACCTGCACCTGTGCCTGTCTGTCTCTGACTAACGTGCAGTGGGTGCGAAGTGCATCTCTGGGTTTGCTGCCACATATCTGTAAACATGTTAAGCTCATAGCCCTGTGCACCAGAAGGGGAAGAGAGGAGGACGTGAAGGCCAGCAAGAAATACAAGTCGTACTTCCAGCTGGCATGTGTGCCTGGGACAGGAACAAGTGGCACATGGGGAGGCCAGGCAGGTGGCAGCCGTGGTCACAGGAGGATTGTTAGGGACTGATGGGGTGCCTTCAGAAGGCTATGTGTCCCCAGAGGCCCCTTGCTAGGGACAAGTATGGGAGGCCCAGCTCTTAATTACCAACTGGGTTTTGAGCTCATCATGGCTCAGGGAGGGGCTTTCCCCTTCCAGATATCCCTGGATACCCCTGGCTTTCCCAGCTGCTTCCCCCAGCCTTCATTGTGGGGCCCATGCTCCTCTGTGGCCAGGTGGGGAGCTGCGAACTCTGGCCCCTGGCTGCAGCCAGTGAGGGAGCAGAGCTTGGGCCCACCCTACACCCTACTCTAGAGAGGCTCAGACCCCTATGTGTGCAGGGTGAGGCTGCTTTCACTTCCAGGTAATGGGAGTGTCTGGGTCCAAGCAGTGTAGGCAGGGACGGCTCCCTCACAGCCCCACCATAAAGACTGTAGGTTTTGGAGAAAAGGAAACATTGCACTAGATCAGTGGTCCTGAACTAGGGCAGTGGGACCCAAAGCAATGTCTGGGGACACGTGACTATCACTACTGGGTGAGCAGGCATTTGGCAGAGGTCAGTGATGCTGCTCAGTACCCTGCATTCTAGGGAACTCGCCCAGTGTCCACAGCACAAACGGGACATCTACTGATGAGATGTTCCCACCACATTTCTGGCTTCAGGGGCTAGAAACATGGAAAATGTATGTGACTTGTGAGGGACTGAGTGTCCAGGGGTGGCTGGGCCTCGCCATCCTAGGAGGCTGGGTGCAGGCCTGCTCTGTGGAGGATAGAGACTCACCCAAGGCAGATGTTCTCAGGGTCACAGCAGGACCTTGGGCTGGGGCCTGCAGAGGGGAGATGGATCTTGCTAGGAGAGTTCATTGATCCTAGGAGCCAGGGTGCCCTGCTTCCTCCCGCCTGGGCTGCCTGTTCCTCACTGCCTCCTAGCCCAGGGGCTTTCTGTGCCCTAAGTGGGTGATGAGGGGTGGGTGTGTCCCCAGGGCATCTGAGTCACTGTGCAGCCACGGTCAGCAGGTGAGGTGTCTCAGCTTTCAAGTTGGACTGTCTCCCCAGGTGAGTGGCATCAAGGCGCTGTACGAGTCGGAGCTGGCCGACGCCCGGCGGGTTCTGGACGAGACGGCCCGGGAGCGCGCGAGGCTGCAGATCGAGATCGGGAAAGCAAGAGCCGAGCTGGATGAGGCTAACAAGAGGTAGGGGCCAGGGCTGGGCGGCCACTAGGAGCCACTCTGGGAGCCCCACAGGCTCGTGAGACAGGCCAGGAAGTGCTTGGAGGCCAGTGGGTGCTCTTGGGCTTTACTGCCTCTCAGTTCAGGTGTCGAGGGACAGGCACCCTGGGGTGCGTGTGTGCACACCAATTCAAGCCCAGTGGGTGCTGGGGATGGCAGTGAGACCCTTCCAATGCGAACCTTTGTGGGTGTTTCCCCGTCCTCAGGTGTTCTTTGTGATGAGATTATGGGGATGTGTGCAACCAGGGTAGTCACAGGACATTTAAGCTGCTCCCATTCTCTGCGATGGCCCCTTGGGGTGACAGGTAGGCGGTCATAAGCCCTCACCTCCGTGGGCTTACAAGGAAATGACCTGTTTCTGGACGAAGTGCTGGGTGCAGTGTGTTTTGCACAAGATATGGGGACAGGTTCTGACACACCAGTAACACAAACGGTGACTGGATACCATTCCTCCTTTCTGTGACTGTGGCTCATTTATGTCTCCTGTGTTTTGCCTGTGGACCCCTTCTTCACCCACAGTGCAGGTGCCCTTGGGTCCCAGAGGGCAAGAAGAGCGCCTCCCGTGCTCTTCCCTCTCAGAACTGCTTTTCATGGCCTTCCTAGCCAGGTGCCCCTGCCACCCGGTGTGGAGTGGCAGCCAGTGATCTGTAGAAGCACTGCTGGGAGGCTTGGAATCCATGTGGTGACCGTGTTGGGGTAGAGCAAAGTAGTGGTCTGGGCCCTACCTGCCCAGGACTGCAGCCTTCACGAGGACCACAAGCTGGGGAACTCGGGGACCAGGAGTGAGTCAGAGCTTGACCTTGGCACATTCCATGCAGCGCTTCCCCCAGCCCTTGATGGCCCGGCCTGGTGCCAGCCTGTCTGCCTCCTGCGCACCTGCTTTGGGCTTAATAAGCAGGTGCATAGCCACTGTGGCCTGAGGGTGTCTGTAGGTGCTGTGAAATGTCAGCATCCCCAAGTGCAGACTGCATAGGATGAAGGTGGCACAACACAGGAGGCCATCCAAATGCATTCATGCAGTCCACTAACATATTTAGTGTGGGGCTACAAGAGAACATTCTTTTATGTTACATGAATTCACCTCAGTTAAGTTTTTTCTTGGCAGTGCTGGGGGTGGAACCCAGGGCATCACATGTGCCAGGCAAGCCCTCCCCACTGAGCCATGCTCCAGCTCCAGTTCTGGTTTTTTGGTGGGTGTGGGGGGTGGCAGTTCTCAGGTTTTGCATGCAGGGCCTCATGCTTGTTAGGCATGCACTCTACCACTTGAGTCACTCCACCAGCCTTTTTTTATGTTGGGTATTTTTGAGATAGGGTCTTGAGAACTGTTTGCCCAGGCTGGCTTTGAACTGCAATACTCCTGATTAGCTAGGATTGCAGGTGTTTGCCACCAGTGCCTAGCTTAGTGCCCAACACTCTTAAAGATGGGCGCCAAAGCCAGTGGAGCCAGAGCCTTGCTCTGTGCGGTGCTGTGCAGCTCATAGAACCCTAGTGTTTAAAGCTGGTTAGGAATTTTCTAGGCTCCTCATCCATCCCCCTGACCTGCTGGTCGCCCAAGGCCCTTGCACTGCTGGGCACACACTTTTCCCAGAACTGATCATGTGAGCCTATGCCTGCCTGCAAGCTTCTGAGGTTGGGGGTCACATCCTAGAGTCCTTGCTAGAGTGCTCACATGCCCTCCACACAGCTGCACTTGATTGTTACTGGATGGCATCTGTACCCCCAAATGATCTCTCCAGGGGTGTGCAGTCCTATGACTAGAGCAGCCGGGCTGTGCAGCCTGAGCTGGGTGTGGCTGTCTGCACCCCAAGTCCTTCTGTGGAGGCCGGTGCAATGCCTGGGAATAGGCCTGTGATTCCTTAGGGCCATTGGCAAGGACATGATCAGCTTTATGCTATAGTCACCAGCCTTTACCTCATGTGAGCTGACACAGGGCCATCCTGGATGATGTCTGGGGACACCTATGGTTGTCTGGGGAGCTCCTGGCATGAAGTGGCTGGAGGGCGGGAACATTGCTCAGCACCCTGTGGTGCCCAGAACGGCTCCCCAGAGTACACCCCAGTCCTGTGTCCACAGTGCTGAGGGCCCCCGTGTCCCCGCACTGCTTGAGAAGATGTAGTTCTTGGGGAGGTTTCAAAATCTAGCTAAAAACGTTCAAGAGCCTGAAGGCCATACTGTTAATGTTCGTGTTTCAAACACAGCTCAGGTTTGTCTCGAATGTTTAACATTTGGTAGAAATACCAGGTGAGGCTGCCTAGATAGCTTGTTTACAAACAAGGCCAATCTTTCAAAGGCAGGGTTTTTTTCTTGGAACTTTAATAAGCTGTATGGTAATTTTGTGCCCAAGTCTCACAGGAGAGGGGACAGCAAAGCCCCTGCTCAAGCTGACTGGAACACGGCAGGTGTGGTGGGGAACTGTGACCCTGAGAGTCATGGCTGTGCTATTCTGTGGGACGTCACAGGACAGCATCTGTATCTGAGAGGCCCTGAGGGTCAGAGATGACTTAGTTCTTGACCTTCCTTGTGCTGCCCAAGGGACTCTCAGTGGCCGATGGCCACTTGCTTTTCCCTCATGCTTATCTCACCTACTTCACTTCCAGTGCCAAGAAGAGGGAAGGTGAGCTCACTGTGGCCCAGGGCCGCGTGAAGGACCTGGAGTCCCTGTTCCATCGCAGTGAGGCAGAACTGGCTGCAGCCCTCAGCGACAAGCGTGGCCTAGAGAACGATGTGGCAGAGCTCCGGGCCCAACTGGCCAAGGTAGTGGCCTGGTGCCGCCAGGAGACCTCAGCATGTGACAGCACAGCATGCTGGGGGATGGCACGGGTGCAGGAGCTGTGGGCCAGGGGTTGCGCCAGTCCCTGCAGGATGTGTGCAGCAGACAGACCTCAGCTTGCTGTCCTGTTTTCCCCAGGCAGAGGATGGTCACACAGTGGCCAAAAAGCAGCTGGAAAAGGAGACGCTGATGCGTGTTGACCTGGAGAACCGTTGTCAGAGCCTGCAGGAGGAGCTGGACTTCCGGAAGAGTGTATTTGAGGAGGTGAGTGGCCCAGCATCTCCACACCAGAGTGTGGCAGAGTTTATCTTCCCCAGATCTGCAGCCCAGGGGCCAAGACCTAGGTCTGCAGACTGTGTCCTCTGAGGCTCCAGGAAGCTCCTTCCTGCCTCAGCCAGTGTCGGGGGCTCCTGGCACCTCTGGGCTGTGGCTCCAGTGTCTGTCTCCTCATCCCTCCCTTGTTCTGTATGTCTAGTAAGAATGTCTGCCATTGCGTCAGGGCCACCCGGGTAATCTAGAACGTCCTCTCAAGATCGTTAATTTAATCACGTCCGTAAAGACCTTGTTTCCACACAAGGCAGTCGTAGGTTCTGGGGATCAGGGTGTGGATGTGTCTTTTGAGGGGCCACCGTTCAGCCTACTTTAGGACCTCCTCTCAAAGGGAAGGGTAAGGCCTCCCTAGCCCCACCTAACCCTGGTTCCAGCTTCTTGGCGTGACTGCATATGGCTGGAGTGACCAGGTCTCAAGCAGGTTGGGACCCCATGCCCTTTAAGGTGGGGACTGTGCTGTGGGAGCCGGAGCTTATGGCATCCTTGTGATCTGGGCCATCATAGAACCCACTGTGCTGTCATAGCCCAGGATGGAATCCTTGGGCTGGGCTGCTTCATATCATTGCTTAGGGAGAGCTGCCAGCTGGAAGGATGCCTGTGCAGCAAAGGAGCCATGCCCGTGGCCTGCCGGGCCTTGCCAGGGTGCCAGCCACAGTGAGGGGACCTCTGAGGGAACCCGGGCCTGGGAAGAGAGTCATGAGGGGTCCTGAGCCTGGGAAGGAGCCTATGAAAAGAGTCATGAGGGGGCCTGAGCTTGGAAAGGAACCTGTGAAGAGAGTCTTGAGGGGGCCCAAACCTGGGAGGGGACTCAACACTGTAAGGGGACCTGTGGAGAGACCCCTGGGAGAAATTATTAGGAGACTCCTGGGAGGGGGGCCCTTGAAGAGACCCCCAAGGGATGCTGAGAGGAACCCCACAGCATGCTCCGGGAAGAGGGGCCCCAAGAGGAACTCTCGGAGGGAGTCAGTGCTGGCTGTGCTGCGGGGAGGCACCGAGCGAGGCTATGGGAAGGTGGGTATGCTGCCGGGGCTCAGCCTGGGCAGCCACAGGTGCACTGATGGTGCAGGTGGCTGGCTGCCTGAAGAAGCAGCCCTGTGGGTTCTGTGTACTGCACGTGGTGACAAGGGACCAGACTTCTGTGCTGGAGTAGGTTTGGTAGAGTAAGGGGAAAGAGTTCCTTCCTATGAACTGGGAGCTGTGCTGTCTCCTCTCACATGCTTTTGACACCACTGTGTGCCTGCTGGCCCTGCTGGCCTGGGCATCCCATCACTGTCCCTCCACTGCCCTGAGAGTGGCCTGTCAGTAACTCATCTTTTGTTTTGTGTTGCTTTTGTTTTTGCAGCACTGGGGTTTGAACTCAGGGCCTCATGCTTGCTAAGCAGGTGCTCTACTGCTTGAGCCACTCCAACAGCCTTTTTTTGTGTTGAATATTTTGGGATGGGTTTCACAACCTATCTGCCTTCCAAGTTGTTGGGATTACAGGTGTGAGCCACTGGCCCGTGGCTTTTTTGTTTGTTTGTTTTTTGCAATACTGGGGATGAGATTCAGGGTGTGGCATTGTGACATATGAACCATACCTCAGCTCAGTAACTCAAGAGCTGTTATAAATGACATGCAATCCCCATGCCACAGAGCTCACCTCCTAAAGTGTACAGCTAGGTGTTTGTAGGATCTTCACTATCAGCTGTTAGTCCTGTTGATCCCAGAACATTCCAGCCCCACTCCAGCCCCTGGCACCAAATCCGCTTCCTGTCCCTGGATTCTCCTGTTCTGGACATTTCCTTTCAGTGGAGTTACACGCTGAGGGGCCTTTGTGTCTCTCACTGAGCACAGTGTCCTCAAGGTCCCTTAACGTTGTGGCATGGATCAGAGTCCTGTCCTGTCCATGGCTGAATGATGCTCCAGTGTGGGGTTGGAGCATGGTGTGTGTTCCTTTGACCGTGGACACTGAAGGGGTCTTTGGGGGTCAGGAATGGTGCTGTGTGGACATCTGTACCAGTTGATGAATGAGTGAGTGATGGGGAGGTGGATGGGCTGGGGCTTCCTTGGGTTGCTGTCAGCTGTGCAGTGGCATCACCCTGTCCCCTGGCAGGAAGTGCGGGAGACACGGCGGCGGCACGAGCGGCGCCTGGTGGAGGTGGACAGTGGTCGACAGCAGGAGTATGATTTCAAGCTGGCGCAGGCGCTGGAGGAGCTGCGCAGCCAGCACGATGAGCAAGTGCGGCTCTACCGGCTGGAGCTGGAGCAGACCTACCAGGCCAAGCTGGAAAACGCCAAGCTGAGCTCTGACCAGAACGACAAGGCGGCCAATGCAGCCCGTGAGGAGCTCCAGGAAGCGCGCATGCGTGTGGAGTCCCTCAGCTACCAGCTCTCAGGCCTGCAGAAGCAGGTGACCCTGAGCCCCATTGGTCTCTGTCCCACCTCTGCCCATGCAGGTCCATCTCCTGCTTGTCCTGAGTGGGCAGCCAATGAAAGATGCCCAAGATCAGCCGGGTTCCAGTAGCTCATGCCTGTAATCCTAGCTACTTGGGAGGCTGAGAAGAGGATTGCGGTTGAAGGCTAGCCTAGGCAAGACCCCATCTCCAAAATAACTATAGCAAAATGAACTGGAGGTGTGGCTCAGCGGTAGAGCACCTGCGTTGCAAATGAAGCCCTGAGTTCAAACCCCAGTCCTGCGTCCCCTGCTCCACCTCCAAAAAAAAATGAGGCTTAAGATCAGGTGTGTCTCATGACTTCAGGCCGTGTTGACCAGGCCATTACCTTCCGCAGGCCAGTGCCGCTGAGGACCGCATCCGGGAGCTGGAGGGTACCATGGCTGGGGAGCGTGACAAGTTCCGTAAGATGCTGGATGCCAAGGAGCAGGAGATGACAGAGATGCGTGACATGATGCAGCAACAGTTAGCCGAATACCAGGAGCTGCTGGATGTCAAGCTGGCGCTGGACATGGAGATCAATGCCTACCGCAAGCTGCTGGAGGGCGAGGAGGAGAGGTGGGCGAGGGCAGGGCAGAGGGCAGGCAGCTGTGGATCCCAGGCCTGTCTGCTGTCCTTGGCTCACCAGTCATACTGTCCACAGGCTGAAGCTGTCCCCCAGCCCATCCTCACGAGTCACCATCTCTCGGGCCACATCGAGCAGCAGCGGCAGCAGTAGTGTGTCTACTGCTGGCCGGCTGGGCCGCAGCAAGCGCCGGCGGCTGGAGGCAGAGGAGTCCCCGGGCAGCGGCTCCAGTGGCATCGGCTCAGGCAGCAGTAGCAGCAGCAGCAGCTTCCGCTTGGCCCAGCAGGCCTCGGCCATGGGCAGCGTGAGCATCGAGGAGGTGGACCTGGAGGGCAGGTTCGTGCAGCTCAAGAACAACTCTGACAAGGTAAGCGACCACGGTCGGGACAGCTGGGGCTGTGCAGCACTTGGTGCTGTGGTCCTGGTGGCCATGAGTCAGGCATGTGTCTGCCCTTCTAGGACCAGTCCTTGGGGAACTGGAGGATCAAGAGGCAGGTCCTCGAGGGTGACGAGATTGCCTACAAGTTCACACCCAAGTATATCCTGCGGGCTGGCCAGACGGTCACGGTAGGTGGCAGCAGAGAAGGGCAGGTGGGCGGAGGGTGGCTGCTGGTGGACAAACAGTGGGCTAGTCACGGGACTCAGCTGGGGCCCTGCTCTGAGACAAGCTGCTGCTGCTGGGAGCAGGCATATGCCAGCCTTACCCCTTGGGGCCTCCCTGCAGCCTCAGTGATGTGTGAAGTGGTCTGAGTCCTGGCCATCCGACTGGTGGTAATTGGCAAAAAGTGATCCACTTAGGGTTGTGGAACCTGGAGCCCAAGGGGCTTCAGATAAGCTCAGCCCGTCATGGCCAAGAGCCCTTGGCCATTGTGAACCTCAGTTTCTTCATCTGTATTCTGGAGCAAGGCCCAGGAAGGCGGGAACATCGAGGGCATTGAAAGGCTGTGTGGAAGGGGGCTGTTCTCTGGCCCGCTTCCTCTGCACCAGATGACTGGTGGGGTGTTCTTGGACCTTAGGTATGGGCAGCTGGTGCAGGGGTAACCCACAGCCCCCCATCAACGCTTGTGTGGAAGAGCCAGAACAGTTGGGGCTCAGGCGAGAGCTTCCGTACCGTCTTGGTCAACTCTGATGGAGAGGTGGGCATGGGACCGCCTGGACAGGGAGGCTGGGAGCCATTGCAGGCAGCTCTGGGACTGCTGGCGAGTGAATCTGCAGGTGGGGGGCTGTGACCTGGCAGTGACCCCAATGTGAGTTGCAACCTGGTTGGCTCCTCTTGCACAGGAAGTGGCCGTGAGAGCTGTGAAGCAGTCCTCTGTGGTGCGGGAGAACGAGAATGGTGAGGATGAGGAAGAGGAAGCTGAATTTGGCGAGGAGGACCTTTTCCACCAACAGGTAGAGAGCCAGTGGAGCTGGGGTGCACATGCATGATCACATGCACCCCACATAGGCATATGCACACAAATACACATACAAGCTGCACTTACTTTATCTCAGCAGGATGCCCACAGGCTGTGGGGTGAGGCACCGTTAGACAGGCCTTGGCTGGGAACTATTTTTGCCTCTCATGTGCATTTTATCATGTCATGGACCTCAAGGTGGCTGGCTTGGGGGTCCCTAGAAGATCTAGTTCAGACAGACCTACGCCCCACACACATACTCTATTGGCACACTGCCTCCAGGTCAAGCTGCTGGTCACTCAGTGGCCTTGGGGGCAAGCATGGAGGCCAGCTCACAATGGTCTAGGGATTGAATGCAAGGCTGGTGACCTGGCCATCTTGTCAGGAGCCAAGTCTCTTGAGTGACTCAGTCCCTCCTTACAAGGACGAGGGGGTCTCCACACTCCTGACAGCCATGTCCTCCCTCCCTTCCTTGCAGGGGGACCCACGGACCACCTCAAGGGGCTGCTGCGTGATGTGAGCATCTTCAGTTCCGGGCCCGGCCCCGCAGTTGTGGCCTTCCTTCCCAGAGCCACTGAAGACTATTTTTCTACCGTTGGCCTCCTTAGTCCTTGGTATATTTGTAGACACCTGAGCACGGGGTGGGTCTCTGTTGTGCTTCCTGTGGAGGGTGTCCTCACCCTCCCTTCATCACTTCTCCACTGTCTAGGGGACAAGCCCCAGCAGGGCAGATAGCTGCTGCAGGACATGTGTCCCTGCCCACCTGGGAGGTGCAGAGAGTGACCCCTCGGGCCTTGAGGTGGAACTTCTTAGGGATTCAATAGTTGCAGGTTTTGTTTCTTTAATGCTTTTTAAAAACCAAATTCCAAATCCAGGTTCCAACCTGGTGGGAGGGTGGAGGGCGCTGGCCTGTTACTATTTGGCGGCTCTGCTTCTAGCACTGGGAAACCCATCCCTGCAGGCAGATGGGGGGGTGGGGCGTGGGAGCAGCCTGGGCCCAGGCAGCACAGGTGGCCATGGGCAGCAGGCCAGTGGGCTTCTCTGAGGTCTGGATTCTGGAGCTTCCCAGTGCCCTTCCTGACCTTGACGACCAAGAGGAGGACAGGAGAAACCTGGGGTCCAGGACACCCCCTTTCTAAGACTTGTTACCAGAATACGTGGGTGGGGACGATGGGCTAACCTTAGGAGCAGAGACTATGGGGATCAGAGCAGTTGATTGCCTGCTCTCCCTGAGGCGTGGACGTTAGATAGGCCACACTCCTTGAGTGGGACTGAGACCCAGGCCTCATTGCTGGCCCATGTGTCCGCTGCGCATGTCCACATTGTAGCTTTCATCTGTAACTTGCAGCTTTAGTCAACCATCCCCATACCAGCTGTCTTCACAGCTCCAGCCACCTGATTACCCTTCCGAGTCACTGTTTACCCCTTCCTCCCACACACAGAAGTTATTTTTTTATGGATATTTATTTTTTTACATTGGTCAATATGCAGCTCGCTGTGACCCCTACTCCAGCAGCCCAGGCCAGGCTGACCATCCTAAGGGGTGGCATGGGGGTTTGGTTGGGGTCCTGTGTCAGCTCTCAGCCCCCAAATGGCAAACATCCTTCAGAAGGTGCAGCTCGAGTCTTAACGCCGATACTGAGCCATGGCATGTGCTGTCCCCAGCAGGCCACCTACCACTTGGCCAGAGCCTTCCCCTGCCCTGCTGATTGACTTTCCTGGGAACTGCTTGTGGCAGGAGGGAATGGTCAGGTGGGCAGGGAAAGAGCCCAAGGGCTCCTAGAATCAAGGCCCCCTCCCCCTTGCTTGCTTTCAGAAGTCCCTGGTTTCTTAGGTCCTGGTTTCTGCTCCCTAGGCCATACTTTTTCCTGCAGAAGTCAATTCCTCGTGGAGGTCCAGGCAGGCACGCTGCTAGCTCTTGGTGGGTTTGCCTGACCTCAGACACATCCTTCCACTGGGGTGTCACCCCCTGCCCCCTCTCACTTTCACGGCATCTCCATGTGGATCTGCCCAGCCCAGCCACCTTCCTGCCTTGCCTGCTCCCCAGATCGGGGCCTGTGCTGGCCTCTGCCACATCTGTGGGTTGAGGGGAATGGCAGCTGCACCTGGGTTCCTGCGCTCACTGCGGGCCCAATGACCCACCTCAGGCCTGCATCTTGAAGAGATGCCTCTGGACTGCACAAGTAGTTTTCTACACTGGGGGCTGCTCCTGGGCAGCCCCTGTACCCTTCCATCTGGGTCCTTGGCTGTTTGGGAACCCGGGCACGGGTTTTTGCGAAATGGATGAAGGCTTGGAAGTGTGCGCACCCCCCAGAAAGCTTAGCTTTGCCCCTGGGCTGCCACGAGCCCTGCCCCGCACAGCCCTTTCTGCTGCCGCCATGGGTGCAGCGCACACGGCCTCGGCCGGCCTGCAAGGGAAGACCCCTTCGGAGGTTTTGTTTTTAAGATGCATGCCAAACGTGTGATGTTTTTCTTCCTTTCCTCAACTTATTTGTAATATACATTTTATGACTGGAAATTTTTGTACAACACCAATAAACACTTTGATTTTGACCGCTGCCTCCAGTTGATCCCGCCGCTGGGAAGCCCAGACCCCGGGCACTCGCAAGCTCCGACTTGAGCTGAGCTTGTCACGCCCCGTGTCACGTGACGCCAGCTCGTGCGCACGCGCAGCGGTACAATTATGGCGGGGCTTGGATGCGAAGTGACCCAGCTTCTCTTCGAGCCCCAAGTCACGATAGCAAAACTGGTTTCTGCTCGTGCAGACTTGTGGGAGTTGTAGTCTGAACTCCACTTCCCATGGTGCCCCGGATGGCTTGGCTCCTGGCACGACTGCGGGACGGTGCGTAAGACCTTGTGGGAATTGTAGTTCAAACTCCTTTTCCCATGGTTCCCCAAACGGCCTGGCTTCCGGCGGCTGTGGATCAGCGCGTGTGGCCGCGGCCCTGTTGACTGAAGAGCCATGGAGAGCGGCTTCGGTTCCGATTTCGGGGGCTCCGGCAGCGGGAAGCTGGACCCGGGGCTCATCATGGAGCAGGTGAAGGTGCAGATCGCCGTGGCCAACGCGCAGGAGCTGCTGCAGGTAAGGGACACGCCGAGCACGGGGGTACCGTGGGGTGAGGGGAGGTCGAAGCTGAGGCTTCGCTTCTGCCCACAGAGGATGACTGATAAGTGTTTCCGGAAGTGCATCGGAAAGCCGGGGGGCTCCCTGGACAACTCGGAGCAGGTGAGGCCGGGTCAGGGGGCCGGGGCCGTAGGGGCTTGGCTGCGCTGGGAAGTGTCTGCGCCTGCGTGGGCTGACGTTAGGAAGTCTTGCGCTCGCGTATTCTTGGCTAGGGCGGTGAGCAGCTGGGGTGGGTGGTCTCCGGGGTGCCAGGGGTCTAATTGAGCCGTGCTTCCCCATCCCGTCCCCAGAAGTGCATTGCCATGTGCATGGACCGCTACATGGACGCCTGGAACACCGTGTCTCGCGCCTACAACTCGCGGCTGCAGCGGGAACGAGCCAACATGTGACCAGGAGCCACGAAGACACTAGCCTGGGGGTCGCCCCATGGGCCACCCCATCCCCTGTTTTCGTCTTCATAAATGCGTTTCGTGAGGCGGAGCCAGCAAGTGCATACTGCCTGCTCGTGGTCTCTGATGTCGGGGGGACGCGTGTGGGGACAGTGGGACTGTGTCCACCACCAGCAAGTGCAACCCGGGTCACAAAGACCCTGTGCCTTCTCAAAGCCCGGCGGCGCCTCCTGCGAGCCTCGCAGTCTGCAGCTAGTCCCCTGGTGTATCCAGGCCAGCTTCAAGCTTTGGGCTTGTGGAGAGAACCCTTGTTGGCACCTGGGGGTGGGGGGATGGGTCAGGCCCCACCGCGACCACCTGGTGGACCAATAAATTGTTGACGAAGGGCGGAGAGACCCCTGTGCATCTTCCCTCCTGGGTAGGTGTCTCTAGGAGACGCGGTGTGCCCCTGGGTTCCCTGCTTAGAGTTTGTCAGCGTCCACCTTTCCCCGTTGGTGCCTCTGGGCTGGTGGGAATGTGCTGCTGATCACAGCAGGGAGCCGACAGCACCCCTGCTCTCGGGGGACACCCCCTCCTTCCCTTGGCGACTGCCTCCCCTTCTTGCATTCCTGGAGGTCTGTGCTGTGACACGCAGCCGCGGAGCCAGGAAGCTAAGGGGAGGGACTGCGTTTATTGGAACAGAACACCAAGCGCAGCCCGTGCCCACCACCCGCACTCGCGCCTGGATCAAGCCCTGCGCCGCTGCTTCCTGTGATCTTCATGTCTCCAGTCCTGGGCGGGCATGCGTGGTCATTCCTGGATGTTCTGCCCTATCCAACCTCGCACGGCGGCCACTCGAGTGTAGACCCCTGGGAAGTGGGGCCGGCCGCAGCCGTAGCCCCAGCTGGTGACCCCAGTGAGCACCCACCGCCCAGAGGGCTCCCTGCAAGCCAGGGGTCCTCCGGCGTCACCCTGAGAGAAGAGAAGAAGGAGCGCTCAGCAGCCAGCACCGCCCTCCGGTAGCCCTTGGGCCAAGAGAGGACCCTCCACCTCGGGCACTCCCTAGATCACTGGCTACACAGGGTGACCCTGCTGCAGCCTGTACTCTGCCCGCCCCGTCTTGTCCCCAGGACCCTGGAGTGGGACGTGCGGAGTGAGAGCCAGGTTGTCGGTGCCCTAAGTACCGGTGCCGGCGCGGCGCTCACCGAGCAGCTGTCCACGCCGCCCTGCGGGAAGCCGGCGCACAGCATGCGGCTGCTGATCTGCACCGGGTAGAAGCGGCGGCAGGTCTGCTCGCTCAGGAGGCGTACGGCCGCCTTCTGCAGCTGGCGCGCCATGGACCCTGCGGGCGGCGAGAGGGCCGGGTGGGTGGGGACTCGTTCGTGGCCGGACACCCCGCCCGCGCGCGCCGGCGCCTACCTCCTTCGCGCACCGAGCCCCAGCCGGTGATGACGCAGCGCGCGCCGTCGGGGGGCCGCGGTGCGGGGCCCGGCAGGCAGATGGGCCGCACCAGGCGGCTGCGGCGCACCGGGCCCGCCAGCTCGAGCAGCGCCACGTCGTAGTCGAGCGTGTAGAGGTTGTAGAACGGGTGCTTGTAGATGCGCGCCACGCGCTCCAGCTGGCCCTCCGCGCCGCTCAGGAACGGCGTGCCCAAGAACGCCGCCCACTGCTTCGGGTCCCCGTAGCTGCGGGGCGCGGGGCACAGCGTCGGCCCGGCCCCGTCCCGCCGTGTCCCCTCCCCTGTCCCCTTCCTCTACGGGGAGGGGCGCCCGCGCCTGGAACGCGGGACCCCGATTCCCTTGTTGGTGCTCTGAAGGGGACTCTGGTGGCGGGGAGGGTTCCCGCTCCGCCCGCCCGCCCCGACGGCGCAGCTGCGCACCCAGCGTGGAGTCCCCCAAAGGAGCGCCCCCGGGGGAGGGGGCTGCGCGCTGGGTGGAGCCGAGGGCGACGGGCACGGGACTCACACGTCGAAGCAGTGCGCCGCCGACAGCAGCCACCTCTCGGCCACCAGCACCGCCCCGCAGCGATGCTCGCGGCGCCGCAGCCACAGGCTCACCTGCCACGGCCACTCGCCGCGCCCCGCCGCGCTGCCGCCCACGATCCTGGTCAGCGCCGAGGCCGGCGCCAGGCCGCAGTCTGCGGGGAGGGGCGCGGTGGGCGTGGGCTGGGCCTCCGCAGCCCCCAGTGGGGAACCCGCCTCAGGAAAACCCAGCACCGAGGACGCCCGCCTGTCGCTCTGCCCCACAAACCAGTCTTCTCCCGCTTCTCGCTTTTGTTTGGTTTTGGGTTTTGTTGTGGTTTTGGTTTTGTGAGGCTTTTTTGGATTGTTTTGATGTAAAGCCAAGGCTGGCCTTGAACCCCTGGTTCTCCTGCCTCAGCGTCCTGAACCCAGCTAGTTTGTGGTTTTGTTGTTTTTCTTTTTGGCTGGAGAGTGAACCTAGGGGCCATACTCTCAGTCCTCAGGAGCTGGGATTCCCCCCATCCCCCACCCTACCCCAAGGCCTTTGCCCATACTGTGTCCTGTGGCACCAGGCACCCTGCCTGGGCTCTTACCACGGTCCTTTGTAACCCAGCTTCCTCCCCTATGCCATGACCTCCCCAGCCCCTTCGGAGTCACCTCCCCCAATAATGCACCAACCACAAAGTGTACCCCCAGAATACAGCTGTGGGAGGAATTGAGAGTGGTTTAAGGGGGCACATTGGGGACCACCATTACCACTCATGGTGGCCACACTGGCACTCAGGTGATTATTCAAGAAGAGCACTTTCCCCTTGCCAGCCCCCCTTCCCCATCTGTCCTTCCCACCACCCTTCTGGCCTTCCCAGCTTCTGGGTTTGGGACATGCCCTTCTGTCCTGGCTTCAGCAAATACAGAGGTATCCAAAAAAAGAAGGGGCTCAGGGGCAGGTCTGGGACACTGGTTGTGGAGAGTCCCTCCAGACAAGACCTTGCCCTATAGAGGCCTGGGGACAGGGTAGCCACCCTGAGCTGAGTACCATCATAGCAGGCTTCCCTGCCTCTTTGGGGCCTCTAGCTAAGAGTTCCCAGGCCTTAAGCAATTGTCAAGTCAAAGCCAGCTCAGGCTGAGGACAGACATAGGGAAGGACTCCTGGAGTGCCTGAGCAACTGCCTGGGGTTCAGGAGAACACAGACGAATCCGTCTCTCAGCTACACTACTTTCTACATCACAGAACTCTGCTGTCCAAAGTCACATACACTTGAATGAAATGCCTCCCTTTGCCTGGGGGCGAGAGGCAGAGAGGTCTCAGATCCCATTCCAGGTGCCTGGCTTCTGATAAAGAGACTGTCTGCATGGCTCTGCCTGGTGGCTCACGTCTATAATCTCAGCTACCCAGGAGGCAGAGATCGTGGTTTGAGGCTATCCTAGGCAAAAGTTATTAAGCCCCCCATGTCAACAAACAAACTGGTGTGGTGGCACACACCTGTCATCCTATCTATAAGGAAGGCGCAGATGGGACGACCAAGGTCCAGACAGGACAAAAAGAGACCCTATCTGAAATTAACAAAAAGGGATGGAGGCTTGTGCAAGGCCCTGAGTTCAAGCCCCAGGATCACCAAAAAGTAAAGAGAGATTAGGACCTAGACACACACAGAGGGACAGCTGCGTGAGGACACAGGGAGAAGATGCTACCTGCAAGCCAAGGAGGGGATTCCATGAGGAACCAGCCCTGTGACACCTTGACCTTGGACTGGCAGCCTCCAGCGCTGTGCAACAATAAATGTGTGTTGTTCATTGTGATTGTGCTTCGTCAGTGGCGCTTGTTATGGCAGCCCAAGCAGAATAACGGGACCCAGCCACCTGCCCGTGCCACTCTAGGTCTTATGATACCTGGTGGCTGGGAGTGCGTGGTGGTTTCTGGGGCAACCACAGGTGGCGTCTGTCCCCGAGCAGGGGTGCTCCTGGTGGATGCTGTTGTGTCTGGAGGGCAGACGGTCGCCTTGCTGGTGGCCTCAGGGGTGGTAGGTCTGCTGGTGGTGACCCCAGGGACAGTGAGGTTGGCTGTTGCTCTGGGAAGGTGGCTGGTAGTGGTGGCCGAGGTGGGAGGCATGGGGAGGGGGCCCAAGGACATGGTCTCCAGGATCCAGCCCTTCAGCCTGGTGATGCGTGCGTACACACCAGGCTTCCTCGCCTGGGCACAGCCGATGCCCCAGCTCACGATGCCCGCCAAATAGAAGACGCCAGGGCTCTCCTCACAGGCCAGGGGGCCCCCGGAGTCTCCCTAAAAGAGAAGAGCCAGCCAGGTGCTCTTTCTGCAGAGCACAACCACCAGAGAAGCAAGGTGGCTCCTCTCAGAGACATTGGAGACCCATCGTCACCCCCCAGCCTGGCTGTGTGACCTCATGCTGGTCACTCTCCTTTCTGAACCTCCATCCTTGTTTTTTGAGCCACTCCACCAGCCTTTTTTTTGTGATGGGTTTTTTCAAGATAGGGTCTCACAAACTGTTTGCCCAGGTTGGCTTTGAACCACCATCCTCCTGATCTCTGCCTCCTGAGTAGCTGGGATTACAGGTGTGAGCCACCGTCACCCCGCCTTCTTGCTTTTATTTTGGAGAAGTTAAAAAAATGCAGAAAACAGTTACAGGTATTCCCAATCCCTTGGATTAACCATAGCTCGCTGTCACAATCTTTGTCATACACTTCGTAGGCAAATTGTGGATTTCAGAAGTTACAGAGAAAGTTTGGGCCCCATAACAGCACATGGTTTCCAAAGATGGCCACCGGTATCTCCATCCCATGTGTCCTGATTAAAGGACGCCTGACTCTCCTCCCACTGGGTCTGTGTCTTTCCCCTTGAGCCTAGCAGAGCACTGTAACTGTCCCCACCAGCTGAAGGAGGACAAAGTCAGGGTGCAAGGATGCCACCTGTGACGGCCAGCGTGCAGCCAGTGGTGAACAGTCAATCTAGCAGGAGCAAGGCCCTGGGCTCACTCCCGGTGCCACAAAAATAAAAATGAAAAGATCATTTTATTTATTTACTGCTTATCTTTGGGATGTTTTGTTACACAGCCATAGGGAGGACAGACACAGCCCCATCTCCATCCTGGCCTCCCCCCACTGTGTGCTCACATTTATTTGTATTTTAAGAGAATATAAGCCAGGCATGGTGGCTCACACCTGTAATACCAGCTACTGCGGAGGCAGAGATCAGGAGGATCAAGGTTCAAGGCCAGACTGGGCAAAAAGTCAGTGAGACCCCATCTCAGTCAGTAAAAGCTGGGCTCAGTGGCGTACACCTGTTATCTTAACTGTGGGAAGCTTAAATAGGGAGGATCGAGGTCTAGCCAGCCCTGACATAAAAGCAGACTTTATTCAAAAGACACCCCAAGTTAAAAGGGCAGGAGGTGTGGCTCACGTGGCAGAGCACCTGCCTAACGTGTGAGGCCCTGGATTTAATCTCCAGCACCAGCCCCCCCCAAATATATATAAAAATATAATTATATTTTAAATATATTGTAAAATATATAATAAAAATATATAATATATATTATAAAGTATATAATAAAGATTTTTTTAAATTTTATATAAATATGTTCCATTAACATTTTGCAAGTTGCTTTAATCATTCAACCTTGTTTTTGAGACAACTATTACAAGTTGGCCCTTTATCTGTAGAATAAATTAAATAATAGATAGAAGTATCACTTATTAGCCCATAATTATTATTAGATATAAAGATAAATAGAATGAATCAATAGAAAACAGGACTCCACACAAATCCCTGTTCTCACAACAGTTCTAAAAGCTTGGTGTTGCTATGATCAGAATCTGAGGCCCAGAGAGGTTGACTGACTTGCCCGGGGTAACCCCGCAGCTGGGACGTGACTGAGCCAGGATTTGGACCTGGGAATCTGGTGTGAGGAGCCAGGCTGGCTAGGTTCCCATTTCAGATACTGGACACATTTCCATCCCTGCTGGGGTCGGAAGCCAGGGCCTCGCACAGGCTAGGCCAGTGCTCACCATGCCTGGTCCTTGTCCTCCCAGGCCCCCTGTCCGCTCACCTGGCAGGAGTCCACTCTGCCTTCCAGGAAGCCAGCACAGAGCATGCGGTCAGTGAGGGAGAAGTTGTACAGCGCGCTGCAGGTCATCTGGTCTATGATGCCCACGGATGCCTTCTGCAGGACATCTGGCTTGGTGGCTGCCAGAAGGAGAATCCAAAATGCCACCTAGCAAGTGAGGCAGGCAGGTCCCAGGCACCAGCGTGAGGCCATTCTGGGGTTCAGAGGAGGCATGGGCTTGCGGTGGGGGTGGAAGCCTCTCTGAATGGCACAGCACAGGATCAGTAATTTTTTTTTTTCCAGACCTTGGGATGGAACCCAGGGCCTTGTCCATGCTAGTCAAGCGCTCACCACTGAGCCGCACCTAACCCTTGGATTTTGACATAGGGTCTTGTAATGTAGCCCAGTCTGACCTTGAACCTGTGACCTTCCTGCCTCGGCTGCCTGAGTGCTGGGATTACAGAACCACCACCATTCCCAGTTCATAAAGAGAGTAAATATTTTCAACTTTATAGGCCAGGTGATCTCTGTCCTGGCTATTTAATTAGGCCATTGTAGTGAGTAAGCAGGTGTGGAAAGTCTGTTAGTGGATGTGAAGGGGCCGTGTGCCAATAAAGCTTTATTTATACAAACAGGTGAGGGGCCACATGTGTTATAATGTGAAGTGAGTGGCTCCTGGGCAGGGAACCAAAGGCAAAAATGACTGGGCACAGAGGTCCCTGTGCAGTCCAGCCAACATAGGGTCCAGGTAAGGGAGGCCGACCCCCCCACCCCCACCCCCAGGCCCTGAAGGATAAAGCCACTGACTGGCCCCCAATCCCCCTGCTCACCGTTCCCTTCCTGCATGTTACCCCAGCCTGAGATCACGCACTTCCTGCCCACAGGGAACTTCTGGATGGCCAGGGGGAGGCAGATGGGCTGGATGTACTTGTCGAAGACCAGAGGCCTGGCCAGCTCCAGCAGGGCCACATCGAAGTCCAGGATGGTGGGGTTGTAACGGGGATGCAGCACAACCCTCCGCACCCCAAGCTTCACGGGGCGCCCACCGACACCCAGCAGGGACACGGTGCCCAGGTGGGCCTGCACCTGCTCTGCCTTTGTGCTGTGGGGACAGGACCTCAGGCACAACGCCCACCACCGCCCGCCTTCCCAGGGAACAGGAGAAGGTCCCCAGGGGGAAGCCATGGGCTGCGTGTGTTGTTGTAACTTGTGACTGGCGAATGTCACAGATCCAAGTCTCCCAGGTGCCCAGCAAGGGAAGGAGTCCTCCTCCCTCCCCAGGCGAGCCCCTATGTGTCCTCCAAGGCTAGGGACAGTCCCATGTCCTCTACCATCAGACACCCAGGTCAGGAGCACCTGGGCCTGCTCTCAACAATGGGCGCCTTCTGAATACATGAGGGTCTCCGGGGAGGGGCGGTGGGGCCCAGGCAGCCTGGGGTGCTTACTGGTTGAAGCAATGGGCAGCAGACAGCAGCCAGCGGTCAGCCACCACGGTGGCTCCACAGAAGTGCCTGGAACCTTCCTTCAGGCTGGCCTGCCAGGGTACCTCCCCTGACACAGCCCCGAACCCACCCACAATCCGGGTGGGCTTCTCCATCGCGGGCCTGGCCCCGCACTCTGCCAGAGACAAGACAGAGACCTGGAGGTCTTTGCCTGTTGGGAGCACGAGCATCCAGGGCCCTGAGGTGGTCTTGGGACAGCAGACTGCAGCCCCCCCGCCCCCCCCCCCCCCCCCCCGCTCCAGGGTCCCCATTCCACAGATAAGCAATGGAGGCTTTGGGCATCTTGCTGGAGGTCACGCAGCAGAGGGTGACACAGCTGGGAGGGTGTGAGGTGACAAGGTGATCAGGAAATTACAAGGTCCCAGCAGCTGACACACACGGGCCAGCCTCACGGGCTGTGCGAGGAGGGGTCCATGCGCCCACAAGAGGAGAGCCAGGCCCCTTGTGGTTTGGGGCCACAGTGGGGTGCAGGGACCGTGGGCCTGCACAACCAGGAAGAGGCAGACGGGGAATGCTGGGAGCAGGAGCCCTTAGCCAAAGCTCTGCCCCGGTGGTGAGCTGAAGATGACTGTCCTCTCCGCTCAGGATGGGGGTTGGGCTGGAGTGTGGTTTGTGATGGGGGCCTGCCTAGCACGTATGAGGCCCTGACGCCGAACTCCAGTACTGCTAAAAAAAAAAGCATGGGGTGTTTCGGGGTGCTCCGTCCTCCCTGAGCATCTGCCACAGCAAGATGGCTGCAGATTTTGGAGAACAAAGCTTTCAGTGAGGACCATCACTGGAGTCCACTCCACAGGTCACATGTGACCTAACGTGCCAGAGAAGCCAAGACACTCCCCAAATCTCGTGTACAGGAGTAAAACTCACAGCAGTCAAGACCACAAACAGCCCGAGCATCCATGTGCACATGGATGGACACACAGTGAGGTCCAGCCACTCACTGGAATATTACTCAGCCAGGAAGGGGATGAGGCTCTGACACGGGCCACAGTGTGGAGGGACCCTGAGGACACGGTGCTCAGTGGGAGAGGCAGACACACAAGGCCCCACTGCGTGTGGCTCCATTGATAGGACACGTCCAGTACAGGAGAGTCCACAGACAAGAAGGGGACTCCTGTAGGTCAGGGGCTGGGGAGGTGACAGGTCACTGAAATCCCAGGGATGGGCCTTCATTTTGGATGATGGAATGTTCTGGAATTTGAGGTGGTGGCTACACAAGACTGTGGATGTGTTAAAGGCCTAGAGTAAATTACATATCAATAAAACTTGCAAAAAACCTCAGCAGTCATTGTGCCCGGCAGGAGAGCTGGGTGACAAGCTGAAGAAGCCATTGCTGAGAATGGGCGAGGTGAGGCTGGGCCGCCATGTGGACAATACCCTGGAGCCTCCCTGATGTCCCAGCACCGTCCTTCTGCCATGAGTGACCCGGAGAGAATAGAAACTTCTCAGGCAAGGAGAAGATGGCAAGGAGAACCGAGCTCCGTGACTCCACCTAAAATCCCAGCACTTGGGAGGCTGGGGCAAGAGGACTGAAAGTTCGAGGCCAGCCTGTGCTACATGGCCCAACCCTGTCTCAAAAAATAGACGAGTCCGGAGGTGGAAAGGAAGGAAATGGGGTTGCCTACAAAAATACAAGAGACTCTCCTGGTGTCTTCCTTGTCTCAAAAAAAATGGACAAACAAACCTGGCATTGTGGTGCGTGCCTGCAATCCTAGCTACTCAGGAGGCAGAGATCAGGAGGCTCAAAGTTGGAGGCCAGCTTGGGCAAATAGTTTGAGAGATCCTATCTTAAAAAACCCATCACAAAATAGGACTGGTGGAGTGGCTCAAGTGGTCAAGTGCCTGCCCAGCAAGTGTGAGGCCCTGAGTTCAAACCCCAATACTGAAAAAAAAAAAAAAGTCTATCTGAAGAATGGCCAAGGACTCAAAGCCTCCACCCACTCATGGCAGACATCAGCAATCAGTCACGTCTCTTCCCAGGGAGCACTTTGAAAGGACAGCAGGGGTCACTTGGGCCCTGCACGCTGTGCCTGGCAAGTACCTTGGGGCTTAGCAGCAGTGACAGCATCAAAGGCGACAGTGCTGGGGGCCGGGGTGGATTTGGTGGGGGTGTTGGCCATTGGGCTCTTGGGGCTGCTGATCCAGGCCGTGCTAGGGGTGGTAGGGACGGACGCTGCTGTGGGAGTCACAGGCAGGCTGGCCACGCTGATCACCTCCAGGATCCAGTCCCGCAGCCTGGTGATGCGAGCGTAGACCCCCGGACGCCGCACTTCTGCACAGCCAACGCCCCAGCTCACGACGCCAGCCAGAAAGTACCTGCCCGAAGGCTCCTCGCACACCAGGGGGCCTCCTGAGTCACCCTAGAAAATAGAGGGACGTTCTCAGGATGGCAGGGTCCCCCAGCAGGGCCAGTCCAGAAGCCAGAGCTGGATGGGACAAGGAGCTCTGCACCAGCACCCTGAGGTGAGACCTCTCTCCAGACGAGCTCTCGGAGCAAGGGTGGCGAGGGCGTGGTGGCTCACGCCTGTAATCCCAGCTACTCAGGAGGCAGAGACAGGAGGACCATGATCCAAAGCCAGTCGAGCAAAAATGCAAGACCCTGCCTAAAAAATAAACTAAAAGCAAAAAGTCTGGGGGTCGGGTTGTCAGCTGGAAACACGGTCAGCTTCCATCACAGCTCAGTCCCAACTATTCTACGAGAACCCAGATGGGTCAGTCAGTGGGTGAGCTGCTGGGCACCTGGACAAACTTGTGTCGCTTTGAGTTTTTTTCCGGGGCGACAGGGCAGAAATCTGGGGGCTCACCTGGCAGGAGTCCACCTTCCCATCCAAATAACCAGCACACACCATCCTGTCGGTGAGCGAGTGGCCGTACAGACTGGCACACAGGGCCTGGTCCAGCAGCTCTACAGTGGCTTTTTGCAGCACTTCCGGCTTGATCACTGCCCCAACAGGGAGAGAAAAGCAGGGTGAGAGTGTCGGTGCCTTAGGAGCCACTCTGAACCAGGAGGCCCTTCAAGCCTCAGCTTCCCTATCTGCAAGTGGGGCTGCTGAGAGCACTCAGCTCGGGAACTAGAAAAAGGGAAACACGCTGCAGATGTCACCCCAATAACGCTCTCCACCTGGACAGCTAAAAGGCAGCAAACTTAACCCTCCAAGACTGGGCGCAGTCAACACCTCCTAGAATTGGACTGTCGGGATCAATAGTTTTAAGTTCGTCCGCATGAAATAAAGTGTAAAGCCCAGTTTCTCTGTCACACTGGCCACATCGCAAATGCTCACTGGCCATCTGTGGACCCCACAGCTGCAGGACATCACTGTTGTCTAGAAAGTTCTGCCGGCTGGTCTAAACATCCTAAAACCGTGCTGTACAATACAGCAGCCACTGGCCGAGGGTGCCGTTTCGATGCACGTTTAAATGCGTTCAAATGAAATAAAACAGGGGCCTTGCTTCCTGCCGGAATACACGCTGTGCATGGGAAGGACTCTAATGGGTTTTTTTGGTTGTTTTGTTTTGTTTTCCGGTCATACTGGGGTTTGAACCACTCTGCCAGCCCTTTCTCCTTTAGTTATTTTTCAGGTAAGGTCTTGAGATGTTGCCCAAGGCTGGCCTCAAACTGTGATCCTCCTACCTCTGCCTCCCAAGTGACTGGGATTACAGGAATGAGCCACTATGCCTGGGTGTAATAAATGTGGCTCTGGAGTGTTCCCCACAGGCCTAAGCGTTACAGGCTCGGAGGCCTAAGTTCCCAGCTTGGCGCTATTGAGAGGTGGGGCCTCTAGGAGGCGTGGCTAAAGGGGAGGAGTTTAGGCCACTGGGGCGTGTCCTCCTCCCTTTTGCGCCCTGGCTGGTTTTGCTCCTCGTCCCTGGCTCAAAGCAATGGGGCTGACCAATCGCAGGGCAGAGCTTCCAAAACCGGGCCAAGCCAACCCTTCCTCTCTCAAAGTTGGCCAACTCAGGTGTTTTGTCGCCGCAGAGGATGCAGAGTGACACCACAGAGAGGAGGGGGTCCAGGATGAGCTCAGCGTCAGGGAGCGAAGATTCATCACTGCCCATACACGCCTGCAACAATCCCATGAGCAGGCAGGCGTGGTGGCGCACAGCTTTAATCCCGGCTACTTGGGAGGTGGAGATTGGGGAGGTTTCCGTTCCAGGCCAGCCTGGGCACAAAAGCTAAGTGAGACCCCAACTCAACCAGCAGCCTGGCATGGTGTGAGTGCCTGTACTTCCCACCTATGCAGGGCCCGCGGGTAGGAGAACTGTGGTCACGCAAGGCCTGCCCCGGGCAAAATCTTCAGACCCTGTTAGAGAAATAACTGAAGCAAACAGGGGGTGGGGGCGCGGCTCGAGGGGCGGAGCGCAAGGCCCCGAGTTCAAACCCCGGCGCCGGCGGCCGGCGTTCCGCGTCCCCGGCCCCCGGGCCCCCGCCACCGTGGGGCGGCCGCTCACAGAAGTCCTCCCTGAGGTGGCCCCAGCCCGAGATGAGGCACTTCTTGCCGGGCGGGAAGCGGTGCGTGGCGGCCGGGAGGCAGGCGGGCTGGATGCGGCGGCCGAGGGGCAGCGGGCGGCCGAGCCGCAGCACGGCCACGTCGAAGTCCGCGGTGTCCGCGTCGTACCGCGGGTGCCTGGTGATCTGCTCCACGCGCGCGCGCACGGCCTCGGGGCCGCGGAGCTGCGTGCTGCCCGCCGCGGCCACCCACGCGCCCGGGGCCTGGAGCCTGCGGGGCAAAGCGGGGCTCAGACGCGGGCGCCGCACCCGGCCGGGCTCCGCGGGCCCAGCGGCCTCCCTCCCTCCCTCCCTCGCCCGCGCGGGCCGCGCCCCCGGGCTGCTGCTCCTGCAGGATTTTTTTCTTTTCTTTTTTTTTTTTTTTTTTTTGCGGGGCCGGGGTTGCACCGAGGCAACCGACCCCCCCCACCCCCATCTGCAATGCGACATTTAAAAACAGCCAAAATGCGCAAGATACACGCCATGAACGAGATCGCAGCAAACTGTCGTTAGCCATCAGGGAGAGGAAAATCAAGCGACAGTGAGGTTCCTCTTCACCCACACGGAGTGTGCGCCACCCTCACACTGGAGTATTAGTCAGCCACGAACAGGACGAGGCTCTGACACACACCACAACACGGACGGACCCCGAGGACACGGCGCTCAGTGAGAGAAGTGGACACACACAAGCCCCCAGCCTGTGACTCCATTGATAGGACACGGCCAGGACAGGACCCAGGGACAGGAAGTGGACTCGTGGGCCAGGGGCTGGGGAGGGGACAGGAGTTGGTGTTTGGGGAACAGAGCTTCAGTGTGAGGAGGTGGAAGGTTCTATAAGTGCACAGTGGGGACGGTGGCACAGCCATGTGAGTGCTCAGTGCCACTTAAACACAGTTTAAATGGACAAATTGGTGGGGGGGGTGTCGCCGTAATTTTAAACGAGCAATTTAAAAGAAAGCAAATGCGTTCAGACTTAATGAGAAGCCAGGCAGGAAGGGGGAGGAGGGGTGGCAGCCCAGGCTTACTCGTTGAAGCAGTGGGCGGCTGACACGAGCCACCTGGCACCAATGACCGTGGCCCCGCAGAAGTGCTCCCCGTTCTCCCGCAGGCTGACCTGCCAGGGGAGCTCCCCCGGGGCCGCCTCCACGCCACCCACGATCCTGCCCGCTGTGCTCCAGGCTGGCCGCAGCCCGCAGTCTGCAAGACACAAGGTCACTGTCCAGGACTCCGGGGACACAGGGCCCTGCCCACCTCAGCCCCTCATCTACAGCCCTCAGGTTCAAGGGTGTCCTCCTTTCAGCCACTGGGGTCAAATGCCCAAGGTCACACGCACCAGGACCTGAGTGTCAAGGTCATGGGCCTTCACCGCTCTGTCCTACTGCTGGTGACCAAGGGCCAGGTGACAGACACTTCTGGACCATGCCAACTCATAAACTGGGGCCTGACTGCCCTGTGTGGCTGGCGGCCTGGCAGACATCTCCCTCCCCTTCCTCCCTCACTGTCCACTCCAAGGTCCCCAACACTTCAGCCAGTGTTGTGGGGTGGTAAGGGGTTGACTCAGGAGGCTGAGAGGGCTGGGATGCAGCTTGGTGGTACAGCGCTTGCCTAGAATGCGTGAGGCCCTAGGTTCGATCCCAGCACCAAAAAGGAAAAGACAAAAACAACAAAAAACAAAAAACCTCTCCCCTAAATGTAATATGATGTCCTGCTTTGGATTCTAGACCGGAAATAAGATGATCGTGGAAAAGCTGGGGAAATCCTAATAAAGTCTGTGTTTAAAAAAAAAAAAAGGAGGCTGAGATTATTCAAACCCTGCATGGTGCAGGAAAGGTCAGCCCTGGCCTGGCTCCTCAGGACACTGCTCCTGAGCCCTGGGAACATGTGGTTCACAAGTGGTTTTGTCACCTGGGGCTGAGGCCACACCAGAGAGTTAAAGCCAACATGGGGGACCTTTATTTGGAGCTAGGGTCTTTTTTTTGGTTTTTTTTTTTTTTTTTTTTGTGATACTGGGGTTTGAACTCAGGGCCTACACCCTGACCTACTCCACCAACCTTTTTTTGTGATTTTTTTTTTTTTCAAGATTGGGTCTCACGAGCTGTTTGCCCGTGGCTGGCTTCGAACCACAATCCTGTTCTCTGTCTCCTGAGTAGCTGAGATTACAGGCGTGAGCCACTGGTGCCTGACATAGGGTCGTTTAAGATGGAACACGTTAAATGTAGGTATTTTGAGTTGGCCGGGCCCTAATCCGATGTGACTGTCCTTGTATAAAAGGGGACCTGACACCTGTGACATGGAGACAGAGGTGGGGCTGTACGTCTGAAAGCCAAGAGCTCTCAGGGGATGGGTCTGGACTGCATTCTCCCTCCTGGACCAGAAGGAGCTGTGACCTTGACCTTCGTCGTCTTCCAGAACTGAGAACGGTAGATTGCTACCATTTGAGGCACAAGGGTCTGTGGTGTTCTGGGACCACGCCCTAGCCAACAGAGTCACTGAAACCAGCTACGTGGGAGCCTCATGCCTGTGTGTGACCAACCCCAACAGAGACTTGGGACACCAAGGCCCAGGTGGCATCCCTGACTGACACCGTGTCCTGTGTGTGGCCACACGTCATTGCAGGAATAATTAGGGCTGTCCACACAGTCTGTCCGCCTCTCTCCCCAGGACTCTGCTCAGCGCCTTTTTTATTGCTAGTGTGAGAAGCTGTCACAGCTTTCCTGGGATCTTTGAGTCCTAGGGTTTCTCCGTGTAGCCAGTATTGGACTACTGTGCCTGGAAACTGTTGATTCATTTTACACAGACAACTAGGACTGGAAATGTGGTGCCTGCTTGTAATCTCAGCCACTTGGGAGGCAGAGATCGAGAGATTCATGGTTCAAGGACAGCCTGGGCAAATAAGGTCTCATTTCAACAGCTAAGCTGGCATAAAGGTGCCTGCCTATCATCCCAGCTACATGGGCAGCACTGCAGGAGTACCATGGTCCAACCTGGCTCCAGGCAGAGAAGCACGAGACTCTGGCTCAAAAATAAATAAAGCAAAAAGGCTGGAGTATGTCTCAATAGAGCGCCTGCCTTGCAAGCACAAGGCCCCAAGTCCAAACCCCTGTACTGTCAAAAAAAGTGGGGGTGGGGGGAGAGGAAAAGAAAGCTGAAAATTGCAATGTTTTCTCGTCCTTTCAGAGCTTAAACTCCTGTTCTTACCTTATTTCATGGGCTGAAATTGCTAGAAAAATGTTGGCTACTCTTTTTGTATGTGTGTGTGGTTCTGAGGATTGAACTTGGGGCCCCTTTCTGCCACTCGAACCACATCCTCAGTCCTGTAGCTTTCAGTTGTTTTTCAGGTAGGTTCTCATGCTTCTGCTTCTACACTGTGATCCTCCTACTTCCATCTCCTGAGTAGCTGGGATTACATGGGTGTGTCACCCCACCTCCCCCTGCTGACCACTCTTACGGCATTTTTTCCGGACCCTCTTGCTCAGGTCCATTGGACCGCTCTTTGCTACTGATGTATTTTCTGGACTTACCCCAGGACTGTCCACCTCACACACCTGTGTTGCTGCTAGGGAATCTGCCCACACCAGGGCCACCCCCCACCTTCTCCTCAGTAAATGCTAGGCTCAGGTGATGAGCCAGTGAGCAGGGCCACTGAGACCCTGGGGTAGGGGTGGGGGGGCAGGACACAGCCGGAGCCCAGGCCAGACAGGCCGACTGACCACAGTGTGCCTCGTCAGATCCATCGGAGCAATCTGCTCTGTCGTCACACTCAGGGTTCACCTTGGTCACACACTGGCTGTTCTGGCAGGAGAAGGTGTTCCCTGAACAGTGGCCTGAGGACACAGCAGAGCCAGATTTTCACTTGGGTGACCCTCTGACGTCGGGGGTCTACAAGTCCCCCCTAAAAGCACACCAACGCTGTTTTCTGAGCACACGTCCCATGAACCAGAAACCGACACGAATCTCCCATCCCCCCTCACCCTGCTCCCTCGTCTGGGGCAAATTCAAGGCTTGAGTTTCCCATGGCCATGCTTGGCGACCTTGCAAATAAATTCTTCTGCAAAATATGTTGTGATTGGCAAAAGCTGTGCAGCGGGCAGAAAGAACCTGGTGCATAACAAAAGGATTCAAATTGCTCATCCCCCCCCCCCCGCTCTGGTGCGCCCCCGTGTGGCCAAGTGTGGCATGGCATTCCTTCTTCCAGGAACCGTGAGTAACAATCTGGCTATTTAATGGTGTGATTCACGAGCCTCACTGGAAGTCAATTCTCCTTCCAGTGCCTTGTGTTTTAAGTTCACACGTGGGCAGAGAAGCCCATATTCAGTCCAGTTATGCTCAATGAGAACCCCAGGGAGGAAGTGTGAGCTGGATCTCCCCTGTACTCAAGGCCTCCGTTTTCTTGTGAGCTGCACCTGCTCTGCTCATTGCACATAAAGCCCAGGTGGATCTGTGATTGCAGCAGTTCCTGAGGCTGCCACTGGCTATTGAGGAGAGGGCAGCCCACAGATCACAGTGTACCCAGCCTCCACCCTCTCCATGACACGAGCTCCCCAGTTCTCACAGCCACAAATGTCCCCCAGCATGGCCCAGGGTCCCTTGGGGGGCCAGGATTGCTCCAGCTAAGGAGCACTGACTTAAAACTAAATGTCTACACCTGTGGAGTCAATTACCTGCAAGGACAGAGTATCAAAAGTAATGACATTTCTGACATACATTCTTTTCTCTTTTCTAAACTGCTATTTTATTCTTTTTTTTTTTGTGACACTTGCTAGGCAGGTGCTTTTATTGCTTGAGCCACTCCACCAGCAGTCCCCCCTGTCACCTTTTTTTTGAAACCAGGTCTCACTCTGTGGTCCAGGCTGGCCTGGAACTCGCCATCCTCCTGCCTCAGCCTTCTGAGTGCAGGAATTACAGGCGTGCACCACCACACCTGGCTGATTTTGTTGTTCTTTTGTTTATTGTGTATAATTGTACACCGGGCTTCGCTGTGGTGTTTCATGCGTACTTTGTACTTTGATCAGATTCAGCCTCTCTCTTGCTCTCTCTTCTCTCAATAAATAACAGACCAGTAACGAAAGCCCTTCATCTACTTGGTAGGAGTTGTAGGAATCCTGTACCAAGCCCAGGGAGCCCATGCCACAGCAAAAAACCTACCTGATTTGAAGTCCCTTCCGGTCACTGGTCCCCTGAGGCTTCCTAAAACAAGGCAGAGAAGGCAGGAGCTCAGCTAAGCGAGGAGACAGCTGTCCAAAACCATGTGACTGCAGGGGACAGCGAGGCAACGCACAGGGCCACCAAAATTCTAGTCACAGGAAACTTGGTCCTCAGCCTTGGGCCACATGCCAGCCACTCAACAGCCACATGTGACCAGCGAGCACTCGAGGAACATTCTTCTTCATTACCCCACCCGGGAAAGTTCTGGAGATGGCATTGCAGTGACGTCAGTAAGACCTCAACCCATCCCCAGCGCTGGGAGGGAGGAGCACCACAGTCAGGTCAGCAAAGTCAAGGTCAAAGTCAGGGTGACCAGTCTTTAACCAGACAGTTTCCAATTGTGAGCATAGAGAACACACCCTCTGTTTGTTGTTGTCTTTTTGAGGCAAAGTATCAAAATGTGGCCCAGGCTGGCCTTGAACTCCTGATCCTCCTGCCTCAGCATCCCTCCTGCTGGGATTACAGGTGTGGACCACTACTCCTGCCTCTCCTTTTATTTCTGCAGTAGAAGGTGGCTGACTATGGCTGTGGGCCAAACCTGGCCCTCCACTTGTTTTTGTCAATAAAGTTTTATTGGTACACAGCCAAGCCCAGTCTTTTCCATAGTTACTCCTTCTCACAGGAGATCTGTTCCCTGACACGCCAAGGCCCTGGGCTCGATCTCTGGCACACAAAAAAGTAGCGTAATTATGATTTACTTTCATAAAATTGCCAGCATCACAACTCTTGTTTTGGAGACAAAGCACTTCAGGTTTTGTTTTCTTGTTTTAAGAGACAGGATCTTATTATGTTGCCTCGGTTGGCCACAAACTCTTGGGCTCAAGTGACCTTTCTGCCTCAGCCTCCCAAGTACTGGGAGTATAGGCGTGTGGCACCACATCTGGCTTAAATACAGGCACTACTCAATACCTCAGTGGTTGATCTGATAACCAAATGGCTACTGAGTGACTAAAGGAAGGGTAGCACACACAGTGTGGACACGCTGGGAAAAGAGATGATTCATGAATTGTTAATCTCTGGAATTCTCATTTAACCTTTTGGGACCACAGTTCACCAAGGGTGACTAAAACCATAGAAAGTGGATCTGTGGATGGGTGGGGACTAGTGTGCTGCAACAGCAGAGTTGAGGAGTCATCACAGAACTCCCAGTGTATCACAAAGATGAAAATATTTACACCCCAGCCCCTTACGGAAAGAGGTGGGTGACCCCTGGTCACTGCTACGAGGTTGAAGCAATGTGGGTGTGTTTTCTTTCCCCAGGAGGGGGTGATGGTTAAAAATGTGACACTCATGCACATTGCAGTGGCTCCCCTCCACCGACAGTCCCTCGGGCTCCACCTCCCACTCACCCATGAGCTCAGCAGACACGATGGTGCCGTAGGCAGCCAGGGGGACACCATGCTGGCCCAGCCTTGCCCGGATGCCCTGCTGCAGGAGGTTCTCCTCCAAGTCCAGGCTCAGTGGCCAGAGGGCTCGAAGCAGGAAGTGCAGCCGGAAACGCACAAGGACACTGGAGTTGCCGTCCCTATAGGTACGACCAGAGGGCCGTGGGGAAGAAGGGGGGTTCGTCTTTGTGGGAATCTTCCAGAATCTTCTAGAACCTTCCAGAATCTTCTGGTTCCTACCAAGCTTCATTTACCCAAATGAAGGCCCCCAACTCACCTGTAACTAAGCACTGTACAGCCCACACAGCTGGCTTCTAACTCCGTCTTCTGGAAGCTGCTCACAAACTGAAACAACAGTGGCAAGTGCTGAAACCCGAGCATGGGCGTCCCTGCGCCGGGGGCTGCAGCGTGCGAGGGACCTGGACTGGGAGAGGTTCTATGGGAAACACTGCTGTCTAAAACTTGGGAAATGAGGCAGTGGCTCACGCCTGTAATCCCAGCTTCTCAGGAGACAGAGATCAGGAGGATCAGAGTTCAGAGCCAGCCTGGGCAGATAGGTCATGAGACCCTAGCTCGAAAACACTCATCATAAAAAAAAGGGCTGGTGGAGTGGCTCAAGGTGTAGAGTGCCTGCCTAACAAGTGTGAGACCCTGAGTTCAGACCCCAGCACCCCCACCCCCACCAAAATTTTTTTTAAAAACTCAGAAAATGCCCCCACTTCATAGAGCCGTGAAGGGGGCAGGAGAGGGGCATTTTGAATCTATTTGTATAATGTATTACTGCGTCACAAGATGGGTGAACGAGCACCCTGCGCTTGGAAATGACTTGGCTAGAAACAGGCCACTTCTGGGGCCCTGTGTCTCAAGATCTCGTGATTTTCCTGTTCTGGACTCTTCTTGTCAATGGAGTCACCAGACACATGGCCACGCATGAGGACTCTACAACCCCTAAGTCAATGGAGCCACACGCTGTGTGCTTGTGTGTCCTCAAGGTCCCTTCACACTGCAGCGTGGGGCAGAGCCTCCTTCCTTTTCCTGGCTGTGTGGTGCTCCACGTGAGAAGGGGCCGTGTGTGTCCATCCATCCGTGGATAGACTTTTGGGTTATTTGCACTTTTTGCCTATGACAAATCACGCTGCTATGAACATGCATGTGCAATTTTTTGGGGGGGAGATTTTTGGTTTTCTTTGGCAGTACTGGGGTTTGAATTCAGGGCTTCCAAGCTTGCTAGGCAGGTGCTTTACCTCTTGAGTCATGCTGCCAGCCCTTTTTGCTTTGTTTTTTAGATAGGTCTTGTGTTTGTTGTCTGCGGCTGTCCTCAGACCACGATCCTCCACCTGGGCCTCCCTCATAGCTGGGGTGACAGGCATGTACCAGCATGCCTGGCTTGTTGATTGAGATGGGGGAGTCTCATTAACTTTTTGGCCTGGGCTGCCTTTAAACCACAATCCTCCTGACCTCTGCTTGGGATTAGAGGTGTGCACCACCAGGCCTGTCCTTCACGTGGGACTTTTGGTTTTTGTGGTGCTGGGGACGGAACGCAGGCCGTGTGCACACTGTTCCACTGAGCTACACCCCTGCCCATAGCAATGCTCTGTGTGGACGTATGTGCCCATTTCTCTTGGGTGTGAACCCAGGTGTGGAACTCTGGGCCTTACAGTGACTGTTGAGCCACCACCCCCTTTTCCACAGTGGCCCTCCCATTTTACACACACATCTGCTTTGTGTGACGGTCTCATGTCTCCACTAGAATAAAACTGGAAACCTCTAAAGGTGGCCTTAAGTCCTGCCTGTGTCAACCTCCACCAGTCCCACTCTCCCTGTGAGCAGGCCCTGTCACCCCAGCCTCCTCCTGTCCATTCGCAGCCCGGCCCCCTGCCCTAGCTCTACTGTGTGGTGGCCTCCACTGGGGCCTCCCTGCCTCCTCCCCTCCAGCCTCAGCTCCTCACCAGCACTTGCAGCGCGGCTGTGAGCGCACGGTGATAGTCGGAGGTGGCTCTCTGCAGGGCACTACTGTAACCCACGCCCCGCACCTCTGCGCTGTGCTCCACACACAGGTCCTGTGCCGAGAGGAAGGCTGCGGGGAGACCAGGGGTGAGACAGCCCCAACTGCGGGGTCCCCAGCCCTCCCTCCCCAAAACCCCAGGATGGCACAAGGCCGGTAAGGACTGAGTGACCCCAGATGTCCCCAATGTCCTGCTCATGGGCCAAAGACAGAACGACTGAGAGGTGCTCAGAGACTGGGACCAAGTCCCCACCTGTGCATGCATGGAAAGCCACACGCCTCAGGCCAAATTTCCCTGCACGGGCCACCACTGCCACGAGGGGGCGACCGTCACACGTGTCAGATGCCCAGAGGTTCCATAAACAAAAATTTTCAAAATTAACCATAGTTGAGGCAAAACCGCGAAGGACTGCCATCTTGCTATTTTGTCATGAGGACAATTTCCCCCAAATTGCCACTTATATCATCGTCTCCTAGAAGAAAGGTTTTGATTTTTGCCGTGCTGGGGATGGAACCCAGGGCCTCATGCAGGCTACACAAGCACTCTGTCAGTGAGCCATACCTTACCTCCTTCCCTTTTAGAAAATTCCTTCTTCCCTCCCTCCCTTCCTCCCTTCCTTCACTGGGTCTCTCTCTATGTAGCCCAGGCTGGCCTTGAACTCAATCCTCCTGCTTCAGCATACAGAGGGCTGGGATTACAGCAGTGCACCACCATGCTCAGCTCCTCCTCTTTTTCCCCTTTATTCATAGGTGCATACAATGTTTGGGTCATTTCTCCCTCCTCCTCCTTTTTTTAAACTTAGGTCTCTTGTAGATCTTTCTGTTTGAGAGGACCGTCCTTGGTTGATGTTCGTGTCTGCAGATGCTTCACCAGTCTGCATGTTTTACCTTAAATAATGTGAATGTGGAACTGATATCAAAAAGATAGCAGGGCTGGGGGAGTGGCTCAAGTGTTAGCGCACCTGCCTAGAAAGCATGAGGTCCTGAGTTCAAACCCAAGTACTGTCAAAAAACAGTAAGCAAGTGAAGTTTGAGTATTTGTGGATTGCAGTGATGAAAATTAAGGTTGTTGTTCTTTTTTTAAAATGTTTTTTGGTCTTTTTCAAGTTTCTCAAGATTTAAAACAAATTCATTTTACCATCTCTGTTTTTGTCCATTTCACCCCAGCTGTAAAAAATTCCTTGGTGGGGCGTTCAGTGTGGAAGCCTGACATGCTCAGAATCTCACCCCCTGCCCCTGTGCACCCCAAGAGTGTAACTCCTGGCCCCAGGCACCCAGCTTTGTCATCTCGCAGCTTTGGTGGCCTTAAGGGTCGGCCTTCATTTCTACACTCAGCCTTTTCATCTGGAGTGATTGTAGAGACACCACTGAGCCACTTCTGGGTCCTTTGTGTGAGTTGCCTGGTTCTGTGAATCCTGCCAATCCCACAGCCGCCTACCCAAAAGGACCCCCAGGGAGAGGATGACCACACTGGTGACCACCACTGCAATGACAGCCACTCGACAGCACCCAGAGTCCGGGGCAGCGACTTCCTTGGTTGCCCTTGGCACGAGCTGCAAGTCTGCCGCGGTGGCCTCCATGGCGCAGAGACACAAGGACAGCAATCTAGAAGGCAGCAGAAAGGACAAAAGATGAGGTCAGATCTCAGAGATGTCCCCTGAGCAAGGGCTGGACTCCATCCACACTGACGTCAAAAGGGATGGCACACGGCTGGGGTCCCCGTGGGTCACAGCTACAAGGAATGGTGTGAGCGTCTTACAGCTGCTGTAACAAAGTAGCCCCAGCCTGGCAGCTAAAGGAACATGGGTTTGTGATCTTCCAGTTCCAAAAGTAAGAAGTCTAAAAGGGAAGATTGTGTGTCCCTTCCAGAGACCCCACGGAAGGTCATGTCCCTTCTGTCCCAGTTCCTACTGTCCTGCACCCTTTGGCTCATGGCCCCTTCCTCCCTCTTCAGGAGAGCATCTCAGTGTCCCCCAGTCTCTCTCTAGATGTTCATTCAGGGCCCTGCACTTGATCCCATCTCCAGGGCCCCCTGTGCCACAGGAGGTGACATAGCCACAGGCTCCAGGATTAGGACAAGGACATTCTTCTATCATGGAATGGAATAAAGTGACTTTGTGAGAAGAAGTTGAAGTGGGTGTCTTTTTAGCTCTGATGTGCCCAGTGTCTTCAACCCTCCCTCCATGTGGTCACCACGGGCTTCTCAGGCACTCTCAAATGGCAGCTGGCTTCCTCCGAGGGAGAGACCCAACAGAGAGCTATGTGGAAGCCACCTACAGCCACAGTTGTCACTTCTGCCCCAGTCTGTGCCTTACAAGTGACTTTTGAAGTCCTTACCCCATTAGGATGGTAAGCACCATCTTTCAAAGGAAGATACCTCAAAAGGATTGAGTGGTTTTTGTTTTGTTTCTGGTATTTTTTTAAGGCAGGATCTCACCATGTGGCTTAGGCTGACTTTGAACTCACCACCCTTCTGCCTCAGCCTCCCAAGTGCTGGGATTACAGGCATGCACTATCATGCCCAACCTTTGAAGCCTCTTTTTTGACACATTCATCGGCACCTCCAGTTGGATCAACATTCAAAGTAGGTTCCGAATCCAACCATTTCTCACCACCCATCCCTGCGGTGCCAGTCTCGACAGGCACTGGCATCGCGTCTAACAGCACAGGCCTCCTCCCTCCCTCCCTTGCTGGAGCGAGGTTTTCTCTCTTGCTCCTTGGTTATTACTGAACCTAACTGGGCTTAACTGGGAGGTGACTGGAGATTTTAGAACAGACACAGGATAGACAGACAGGCAGAAAGAAATTTGGGGACAGGTGTGTTGTACGCTCGACTGGAGACACAACCCTCATTGCTTCTTTTCTCTATCTTGATTCTTTAAGGCCTTTCTTCTTGCAATTCTTTAAAACCTTTTTCCTTAGGTTCGCACTGTCCCTTGCTTGCTCTTATCTTTAGCTTAGTTGCTCTTAAAGTCTTTTGCCCCCAGGCTTGCACTGTCACATCTCTCTTTTGCTCCCTTAAAGCCTCGGTGCTCAGACTTGCAAGCAGCCACCCTACAACCTGCATATGCACAACCCTTAAAGTCTCCATCCTTAGACTTGCACTGTGCACGGTCCCGTGTTCTCTTTGGCTTTTCTTTAGCTTTAGCTTTCCTAAGGCCTATGTATGAAGTTCTTTCTCAGCTTTGCTTTCTGAAGCCTATGGTAAAGTTCTCGGTGCAGACTTTCTATCAGCCCCTCCTTAGCATTTTCCCTTCAGCAATTGTTCCCTTTTCCCTTTAGAATTTTCCCTTCAACAATTTTTCCTTTCAATAATTCTTTTCCCTTCCAAAAGCTTCCGACATCAAAAGGCCGAAAGTAAAAGCTTCTTCCCAATATTTAAAGGCAAAAGGCCCCCCAAAGCAAAAAGCCAATAACCAAGCAAAAAGTCCAAAAGCCCAAAGTAAAGCCCTCAAAAGCACAAGCCCCCAGGCCTCCTTCAGGGGTCTTTTATAAACAGCTGCAAACTGGGTGGAGCAGCGGTTCTCGGGGAGGGGCGTGACACTGTAACAGGAGAAACCTGCGTTCCTGCTTCTCTGAACGCAAGCTTAGGAGACACAGTTGTTCTGCTTTTTTCTGTTTTATGCTTATCTCGGCCTACAGGTAAAAGCAATCAACTGCATCTCGCCTTGCTTGTGTCCAGTTCTCAAAGGCTTTAATCCACTCCCCACACCTGGTCCTTCTGTAACTGTTCCTCCTCTTGGTGGCTGGGGATTCCTTGAAAATGTTCACTGGGCGACGTTCCTGCCACTCCTGATTGCAAAAAACCCAGGGGCCTGAGATGTCTCCTCACTGACCTTGACCTTGTCTCTCCTTATCCCCCTCACTCACCCTCCATAGCTGCCAACCCTTCTTTGATGGTCTGCAGTGCCCCAAGGGCACCCTTGCTCGCTGCCCCTCTCTACCCCCCTGAGGTCTCTGCCCCGAATATTATGTCCTCGGGGACACCAACCTTCCAAAACCACCATCCTCTTGCCTCACCTTAATTGTCATCACTATTGCCACTGTCAGCATCTCAGCTCTCTCTTCTTTTTTTAATGGGATTGGAATTTGAACTCGGGGCTTCACACTTGCAAAGCAGGTCCTCTACCACTTGAGTCACACCTCCACTCGATTTTGTTCTGGTTATTTTGGAAATGGGGTCTCACAAACTATTTGCCTGGACTGCCCTTGAATCATGATCCTCCCTAAATCAGCCTCCCATGTAGCTGGGATTACAGGTGAGCCACCAGCACCCAGAAGCATGTCACATTTATTTCCCTGTGATTCTAAGCTCCAATGACATGTGGACAAGTTGACAACTGGCTCTTTGGTGGACAGAGGACGCTGACTTGTGGCGCCCACCAATTCCCATGGTATAAATATTCCAGGTTGGTTGGGTTACATTCTTGAGACCAGGGGACAGTTTGCCTAAGACGCAAACTTGAGCTGAGATAGACGAGTCACAGACCAAGGCCTGGTGGGGTGGACTTTTCCGTAAGGACCAGGTGGTAAATATGTCCTTCCTTGAAAGTCACACAGTCTCTGGGTCCAGTCGGTCCCATCATGGCAGATGCAGTGCTTGATGCACACTGCCAGCCCTTTTTGCTTTAGTTATGTTTTACCCAGCCCTGGGGTAGAGCTCGTGCACGGCATGTGCAAGGCCTTGGGCACCATTCCTAGGAGAGAGGGAGAGGGGGAGAGAGAGAGAGAGAGGAAAAAGAAATCACGTGTGTCCTAAACGCACACAGACTTTATTTCCCCTGGTCATTACTCTCTAAATGACACAGTGTACCAACTGCACACAGCAGTGATCTTGTAGCAAGCATTTTCAATCTTCTAGACATTCAAGTCTGCCCGGGGGAGGACATGCAGCTTCTGTGCACACCACGCCACTTACTCCAGGGACCTGTGCACCCACGGATCTTGGTGATGCCAAGAGAGCGTGCATGACTGTGCACATGCACGTATCCCACCCCATTGCTTCTGTTTCTCTGGAGACCCCAGCCCCAATATATGTTGTAGTATAAGTATTTTTCATGAGATACTTGGGAAATATTTATACTGAAAGAAGTTTCATCATTTACCCGAAATTCAAACATATCTCAGTGTGCTGATTGTTCATTCTGTCAGCTCTATCTTGGAGCCAGAATGTCCCATCCTCAGGAGACCCCATCCCTGATGACAACGGCCACTCCCCGCCTCCCTGCCACCATCCCGAGCTGAGCCGAGGGGACAGGGGAGTCACGTGGGGGTGGCAGGAACTGGGCTGTCACAACACTTGCCCCTTTATTCTTACACTTGAGTTGAATTGCCTTTGGAGGAGCCAAAAAATCTCTAAGAATTACTTGATGAAATGTTTTTAGGACAAAAGACATCAAGATTTGCTCTGCGATTTCGTGCATGCAATCACTGTGTCCCCGGGGCACACACTATGTCCATTCAGCCCCTGCTGCCTCTGCCGCCCCTGCCCATGGGTTTTCTGAGGATTCCTGTGTTCTCTAAATTGTCTTGTCATCACCTGTCATTGGTCCCCAGAACAGATCCTACTGCAACTGAGCAGTGAATATAGAAACGCCATTCATTCAGCTTTTCATCCACCTGATAGTTACGCTGGGCCAGGCCTGGCTGTGTTGTGCAGAGCGCACAGCCCTGAACAGGACAGCTACGATTCTCTGAGCTCATAGAGATTATGACTTAGCAGGAGACGCCCTTGTGAATTAAAATCGAGTTATGATAAAGACTCAATACTGTAAGCGCACTTACAGCACCTCTGCTCTGTCTAAAGGTGGTTTGGATTGAGGGATGGGAGCTGGGGAGGGTTTTCCAAGGAGACATGAGTTATCTGAGTTTCAAAGGAGAAACAGGAATTGGAAGGAAAAAGTCCCATACAGCAAGGACAGAATATAGAGCATTCCTGAGGCAGGAGAGCAGAAGTAAAGACCAACCTGAAGAAAATGTGTTGGTCAGTTAGTGCTGTGTAACAAGTCACCACAATTTAAGCATATGACAATGCAAATTTATTATCTCACCATTTCCACATGAGTTAGTCAGTTTCCCGTTACTGTAACATATACCTGAGATGATACACTTACAGAGACAAAAGGTTTTGCTCCATCATGCACACCCACTGTGATGTGCTGCCTCACCACAGGTCCAAAGGCAGCAATGCCAACCAACCATGGACTGGAACCTCTGAAACCATGAGCCGAAACAAACCTTTCCTCTTTATAAGTTGATTATCTTGGCTGTTTGTTATAGCCATAGAAAGCTGACTGATGCACATGTCAAGTGCTCAATGGCCCCGTGGCTCCACCATCTGTCATACTGGGCAGCTCACCGTGGAACACTTCCACCATCACAGGACATTTCATCAGCCAGCACTGATCCATGACAGGAGCCAGCAAGTTATGGCTCTCAGGTCAAATCCAGCCTGATGCTTATTTTTGTAAAGTTTTTGGGATAAACAACCATGCCCATTCACTTCTACATCGCCTCTGACACTTGTGAGGCAATGGCAGAGGCAGGTCATTGACAGACACCAACTGGTGCACAAAAGCTGAAAATACTTGCTCTCTCTGCTACCTTATACTGCAATTCAAAAGGAACAAGGGCCAAACCAAAATGATGCCGAGATTCCACCTCACCCCAGTCAGAATGGCCATCATCAAGAAAACAGCAGCAAGGCACCTTGCCTTACACCTGTAATCCTAGCTATGCAGGAGGCAGAGATCGGGGTGGGGGGGGTCATGGTTCAAGGCCAGCTCAGGGGAATAGTTCTCAAGATCCCATCTTCAAAATAACCAGAGCAAAGTGGACTGCAGGTGTGGCTCAAGTGGTAGAGCACCTGGGGTTCAAACCCCAGTTCCACCAAAAAACAAAGAAACAAGGGACCAGCGTGCATACGAATATGACAAGTCCTTTAAGACACTGAGGGACAAAACCACAGAACAGTGTGCACCGTCTTTAAAAGACGTGTTTAAAAGCTGTTCCGTGTGTATTTATGAATTCAAGGTCAAGTTCGGAAGATTACTGTATCGAACTGTTAACGGTAGCTTCCTCTGAGGAATGGGAATGGCATTATTACGTGGCATTATTACCAGTGACTTTCAACAGGGGCAGTCCTGTCCCCCAGAGAAATGTGGCAGTGCCTGTGGACATGGGTGACTGTCACATCTGGGGAGCTCCTGGCATTGAGTGGGTGGAAGCCAGGGATGCTGCTCAGTGCCTGTATTGCCCAGGATGCCCACAGAGAAAGACCTGCCTAGCGCACACAGTGTCCAGGGAGACCCTGTCACCTACTTTTCTAATGAGAATTTGCCCATTCGGTAAAAACAATTTAAATGAAGAAGGAGTAGCGTGTGATAAAGAGCTGTAGCGGCCATAGGAAGGACTGTGTGGTTCTGGAGCTCTGGTGAGCACTGCACCATGTGTGTCTCGCAGGTCACCCTGGAGGACAGCACCAGGAGGAAAGGAGTCCAGAGAAACTCCAGAGGCACCAGCGTGGGGCACGTTGAGGGGACCTCAGAGCCTGTGTGGGGCTTGGGAATGGTGTGGGGGGTGGGTAGGGTGTGGTAGGGTGGGTGGGGTGGGGTGGGGCAGGCTGGAGGTGAGAATGGAAGGCCATGAGGTACTATTCTCAAGAGTTCAAACTCTGTCCCAGGACCAAGGTCATTGGCAACAGGGCTGTTTAGTTTTGAGTGAATTCAGCAAGTTTCTGTCTTGGCTGTTCCTGCAGGTATTCCACCAACACCTACTTTGACGAACTGTCCCACTTTTCCCAAGACTGTCCTTGCTTTAGTATCAAAAGTCCCCTATCTTAGGAGACCCCTAAATTCCAAGTCAGGACAGTCACTCTATAGGTGACACTTAAGCACAGTCTACACAAAACTGGTGCCGAAGTGCCGCTCACACACACGTGGCCTCTTCACCACTCTTCTCCTCTATGCCCTCTGCAAACATCCGTCCATCTTCAAGGCCAGCAGAGTCTACCTCCTAGATTTCTGGGGGGCCAGGGTCAGCCACACATCTCTGTCACAACCACTCAGCTCTGTGGCTGTGCCTACAAGAGCAGCCTTGGCCAACACCACCATGCGGGAATGGCTGCATCTCCACCAAGTCTGCTTTACTAAAACAGGCAACAGGCCGGATTTCGCCCGCTCATCATGGTTTTCTGACCGTTGGTCTAGAATCCACCATTTTTCTGTTCCCATCCTAGTGCAGGTCATCACCATCTGTCACCTGAGTTATTGCAACAACCTGGACCTTTCTAGCCTTTCAACAGACAAATCCACAGTTCATCCCCTACCTATAAGCAGTGAGACTCACTAGGGAAGAGGCAGACACATAAAGGAAAACAAAACCTTTCTAGAGAGTGGCATCTCTTTGCATGTAACACAGGATTCCCACAACCCAAAACTACAAGACATACTAGATCATGGGGAAAAAAACACTATGACCAGAGTCAGCAAATAAAGAAGGTGTCTTGGATACCCTAGCAACTGAGATAATATAGTTTTTTTCCTTTCTTTCTATTTTTTTTTTTGTAGGTCTGGGGGTTAGAACTCAGGGCTTTGCACTTGCAAAGCAGGCACTCTACCACACCTTGAGCCATACCTCCAGTCCATTTTGCTTTGGTTATTTTGGAGATGGTCTCTAGAACTATTTGCCCAAGCTGGCCTTGAACTCTGATCCTCCCAATCTCAGCCTCCCAAGTAACTAGTATTACAGGTGTGAGCCACCAGTGCCCAGTTTGGTTAAGTTTCTTATAAACACAAGATAATTAAAAATATTCAAAATGACACTATGAAAAAAATGGGCAGAACTTTTAAAAAACAGAAGTTCTAGAAATGAAAATAACAGTAATCAGCATTAAACACTAGAAATTCTAGAAATGAAAACTATAGTAATCAGCATTAAACACTCCGTAAATGAACTACACAACACAGATGAAGAAAGAACTGACTATGAAGACCTGTCACGAAGAAATCAGCAAAGAGAAGTAAAAAGTAGAAAAACCTGAAAGAGAAGGTAACAGACATGGAAGACAGAGAGAACGGAAGACCACGCTCCATATCTCCTGGGGGTTCTGAAAGGGAAGAACAGAGAAAATGAAGGAGGAGCACTTTAAGAGAAATTAGCAAAGAATTTTCCAGAATTGAAAGATATGAATGCTCAAATTTTTAAATTAATTAGTTAATAATTTTTTTGTGGTACTGGAGTTTGAACTCAAGGCCTAAACCTTGAGCCACTTCACCAGTTCTTTTTTTTTGTATGTGTGAAGGATTTTTTCAAGATAGGGTCTTGCCAGCTATTTCCCCAGGCTGGCTTTGAACCATGATCCTCTTGATATCTGCCTCCTGAGCAGCTGGGATTATAGGCGCAAGCCACCAGCACTGGTTGAATGCTCAGATTTGACTAGCACAATCAAACATTGTAAACAAAAACAACTCCTCAGTTTAAACCTGCAGAATACAAACAAAACAAAAGAAAAGACCATAAAAGGGAGCCGGCACCAGAGGCTCAAGTTTATAATCCTAGCTACTCAGGAGGTAGAGATTAGAATGATCCCGGTATGAAGCCAGTCCAGGTGAATAGTTTGTGAGACCCTATCTCAAAAATATCCAACACAAAAAAGGGCTGATGGAGTGGCTCCAGGTTCAAACCCCAGTACCACAACACACACACACACACACACACACACACACACACACACACGAGGATTTAGATGGAGGGTGATTACTGACTAAGTTTACACTTCCAGTGAGGTCTATAAGACAAAATTTTTAGAGAAGCATACAGAATAGAACTGAAATGGACAACTTCCCCAAAATAGAGTAAAATAGAGAAGGAAAACATACAAAAGTTAGAAAAAGGAAAGGAAAAGAGAAATCAAAACTGCAGAAGTACTAAATTTGCAAGTTAAAAGGCAGAATTGATCAGATTAGATCTTTTTAAAGGCATCCAGGTGGGTTTTTTTGTTTTGTTGTGTGGTGGTTTTTTTTGGGTTTTTTTGGTGGGACTGGTGTTTAAAAACAGGACTTCACGCTTGCAAAATAGGCTCTCTGCTGCTTGAGCCACTCCTCCAGTCTGGTTATTTTGGAGATGGGACCTTGTGAACTATTTGTTCAGGCTGCTCTCTAACTACGATCCTTTTGACCTCAGTCTCCCAAATAGCTAGGATTATAGGTGTGAGCCACAGTGCCTGGCATCTCTCATAAACAGCATAAAGGCACAAAAAGGAAGAGAAAAAAAAGTGTACACTCATGAATGTACCAAACACCAAACTTAGATGCTAAACAGATTTGTTCACTGGATCTATGTGTGCTTACTTCATCAAGCACACATGAAATGTCTACCAAAATTGACCATGAGCTAGACCAGAAGCAAACCTCAACAAAACCCCAAACTCTACCCCCATACTTGTCCTCTCGCCAAAGTGCAATTAAATTACATGACTAGAGTTAACAAGAAAGTCACATGTGAGCATCTAAGAATTAATGAAAGCTAGATATGATGACTTGCTCCCATAATCCCTCTTTCAGAGGTGGAAATCGGAGAGACTGTAGTTCGAGGCCAGCCCAGGCAAAAAGTTAGAGAGACCCCATCTCAACAAACAAGCTGGGTATGGTGGTTCACATCTGTACAGAATCTCAGCTATGGGGAAGGTGTAAGTAGGAGGACCACGCCAGCAAACATGAGGCCCTAGGTTCAATCCCCAGTACCACGGGGATATTAGTCAAGAAAAAAGAAAGAGAAAAAGGAACACACACACCCACACTCACACACACACCAAATTCTAGAAATGAAAAGTAGACGTAATTGAAATAAAGCAGAAATTAAAACTATGAACTACTATAGATATTTAGATGAAATGTAAAATATACTTGAAAACTCAAGTTAAATTCAGTGTCTATTAAAAATAACTCACACACAGAAGAAATACAGACCTTGAGAAGATGTCAAAGTATTGAATAAATGCACATTTTAAATATATCTACAAAAGGCAAATAAATAAAACCAGGAGTTTTGCTCAAGTATCAGAGCACCTGCCTAGCAAGTGTAAGGTCCTGAGTTCAAGCCCCAGTACCACCAAAAGTGAATAAATAAGTAAGACTATCCACCAAGTCCAGGAAAAAAACCATCCAACAGAAAAGACTCTTTTCCTTAGAGAAACAATAAAGAAGGAAAGTCCAGGGGGGAGATAAAGGATTGAGAGAAAAATCTCACCAGGAAGGGCTGATGGAGTGGCTCAAGTGGCAGAGCGCCTGCCTAGCAAGCATGAGGTCCTGGGTTCAAACCCCAGTACCACCAAAAATTAATTAATTAAGAAAATTAGTTAAAAAGAATCTCACCAGGAAGCTCTAGAGTGAATAACTTGTGAAGCCCAAAAAGCCATTATAGACTTTGCCTCTGAGTCTGGGAGGGGACCATGGAGCCCTCGGAATGTCCTGCCTGACACAAGTGTCTTTATTGTCTTGGGGGTCTTGGGTCACGGTGTGCCTCTAATAACGTGGTTTAGGATGGGGCTCTCTAGAGACCGAGAGCAACCACACAGGCAATCGATCAATCTATCCGTCAACTGAGTCCACCGGTAGAAAGTCAGGACCCTGTAACTCAGGTGAGCTCATGTGGCTGGTGATCCTCAGTGACTGCTCTCACACGTGGACCTGAGGGTCTAGGACCACAGAGGCTGCACACTGGTGTTTCCCAGGACTCCATCCTGGCATCTCTCCCAGACGTGATGATAAGAGCTGATGGAGTGGACAAGCCAAGGGCAGTTTGGGGAACCTACCTGGGCTCATCTCCGAAAGGTCCCATCACAAATCCCACACACCAGGCAGCAGCTTCAACAGCAATTTATTCTCTCTCAGTTTTGGAGGTGGAAGTCCAAAGTCAAGGTGTAAACAGGCTGCCTGCATCTCTACCCCATCTACACAGGGCACTCTCCTGGCATGCAAGCCTCTGTCTAATTTCCTTTGTCATAAAGACACTAGTCACATTGGATTGGAGGCCACACTGATGACCTCATTTTAATTGATTCCATCTGCAAAAAACCTGCTTCCAAACAAGGTCACTGTCGAAGGTACTGGAAGTTAACTTTAGCATAAGAATTTTGGAAAGGAGGCGCTCTAGTTTAGATGTTGAATGTCCCTTCAAGGCCCATATGTTACAGGCTTTAGTACAATAGCTACCCCCCATGGGGCTATTGGGAGCTGGTGGATCCTTTAAGAGGCGGGGCTTAGTGAGAGGTCTTTAGACCATTGGGGGTGTGCCCTCCAACACCTTTTCCTCTTTTCTGCTTCCTGGTTCAGATATAAGATGCTTGCTGTACCAAGTGCTCCTACCACGGTGTGCTGTCCTTCCCAAAGTCCTGACACTGCTGGATCTTTGTGAGCCAGACACAGAAGGCCACACTCTGCAGGATGCCACTCATAGGAGGTCCCTAGAGTCGCAGAGCCACAGAGCCAGGAAGCAGGATGGTTGTGCTGGACACTGGGAAGAGAGGGAGTTAGTGTTGATGGGGACAGAGCTTCATCTTGGGGAGATGAAAGGTTCTGGAGATGGACAGTGGGGATGGCAGTGCAGCCATGAGGGTGTGTTCAATGCTACTGAACCATGCACTTAAAAATGACCAAGATAGCTGGGTGCTGATGGCTCACGCCTATAATCCTAGCTACTCAGGAGACTATGATCAGGAGGATTGAGGTTCAAAGCCAGCCCAGGCAAACAGTTTGCAAGACACTATCTCTGGAAAACCCTTCACAAAAAGTGCTGGTGGAGTGGCTCAAGGTGTAGGCCCTGAGTTCAAACCCCAGTCCCACAAAAAAAAAAAAGTGGCTAAGATAAATTTTATGTTCTGTGTATATTACTACAATGAAAAAGAATTAGGACATACAGAGAGAGGGACTGACATGTGCCAGAGACTGAAATGTGAGGAGAGAGAGCTGGCAGGAGGTCACTCTGAAGCCGAAAAGCCACACAGCCGACAGCTAGCTGTGGGGACACTCTTGGATTGCTTCCATCCAGAAATATCTAGAACATGGGACGCCAGCAGCAGGTATCTATAACCAAGCAAGGAGGGTCGGTAGAAGCCAGCTGAGGTGCCTGCTGTCCACCCCAGGCGACCCTGCTCCTCCTGGCCAGACACACGCCAGTGCCTTGCTGCCCCCACATGACCCAGCCTGGCCCCAAGGAGGGCAGGGAAATCCCATCCTGGCTGGCAGGCCTGGCTGATAGGAGACACAAATCAGGTTGAAAATCTTCCTTTGAACCAAGCAAAGCTCAGAGAGAGCCAAGTTCATCTGCTAGCCTCCCTCCTGGGTCCTTCCCTGGAAGTGGCTTTGTGCTGGCCCCCAAGGATGTCCATTCCAAATTCCCCAGAACCTGTGAATATGTCACTTCACATGGCAAGAACTCTGCAGATGAGATCAAGCGAAGGACCCTGAGCTGGGATCATCCTGGAGCATCCCAGGCCCAGGGAGGCAGGTCAGAGGCAGAGGCTGGGAGACGCTGTGCTGCTCTGAGGAGGGAGGAAGGGGCTACGAGCCGAGGGATGGGGGGCCTCTAAGAGCCGGGACAGAGGGCCACGGATCCTCCTTGGATTGGCTGATAGTCCAGCGGGGCCCACCGTCTTACAGCAGCGACAAGGAGCTGATGCGTTCTTTGTGGGCATCGCTACTCCACGTCCAGCTAGGAGGCAGAGTGGAGCGGTAGATCCCGGCACTTGCAAATGCCCAGCAAATGGCATCTGCCCTTTCCCTACCGAAATATCTGGGCAAGTGGAAGGGCTGTAGACGGTCACATCCTCATGCAAAGTGCCGAGCAAGGAATTTAACCTCTCCAGGCCTGTTTTTCCAGATTGGTGATCAGCTTGGTCCCTCTAGTTTTAATTTTTTATGGGATGTGGAGTGATAAAGTCAGTTTTTGTCTGTCTGGCATCCCTTTCTTTTGAGGAAGGTCCTCGCCACTCCCAGCTATATTGATGGGATGGCCAATCATCTGCCACACCCACCTGGCCACCAGGCCTATCAATCACAGGCTTCACCTCCCTTCCCATCAGTGATTGGCTCACACTAGAAACCGGCCTGCCAATCACAGTAACTTCCCTCTTTCCCCATCAATGATTGGTTCACACTAAATACAGATCTGCCAATCACAATAATCATTCCTCCCTCCCCATCAGTGATTGGTTCACACTAGACACAGACCTGTCAATCACAATACCCTTCTTCCCTCTCCTTAAGAGATCAATCCACGCTGCATACAGGCCTGCCAATCACAGTAGCCGCTCCTCTCTCCCCATCAGGGATTGGCCCACCAGAGAACAAATACTGTGACTCCCCCGATAGAAACGGCCACAACCGGCAAATCCAGAGAGACAGGAAGCGGGTTGTGGGTGTAGGGCTGGGGAGAGGCTGTGGCGACTGCTCATGGGGACAAGGCTTCGCTTTGGGAAGATGAGAAAGTTCTGGAGAGGGACGAGGGGGACACCTGTACAATGATGTGCATGTGCTCCATGTCCCTTAGAAATGGCTAAAGTGCTATAAAAAAAAATAAGCGAAATCAGCAAGGAATGGATAGGGAAGAATTTGTGCCGCTCCTCGTCACCATGAACAAGGATTCTGTCACCAATGCGGTAACTTGAGTAGAAGACAGAAAGGCCACGGAGACAACAGAGTGGTCTGGTTTGGGAAACAAACCAGTAATGCATAGATGTGTCCCGCTTAGAGATCTTCTAGACTCAAGAACAGACTGGGAAGCAAAAACCCTTGCTCCTTCCTATTATTGCTTATCTCTCTCTACAACAAAATTAGAGATAAGGGCAAAATAGTTTCTGCCGGGTATTGAGGGGGTGGGGGGAGAGGGGGAGAAATGACCCAAACCCTGTATGCACATATGAATAAAAAATTAATAATAATAATAAAAGAACAGACTGGGAGCCTTCTTCACCAAGCACTTTGCAAACGGTTGAGTGAAAACCTAACAATTTTTCCAAAGAATAAATATTCAGTGTGCTTGTCAAAAAGAGTCAAAGTGAAAAAAGAAAAAAACAAGTAGCAACCTGCCTGGTGATATTTGGTGGAACAAAAATTAAAAGGCAAAGGCTATGTCCGGCCTGGGTTAGTTCCTAGTTGTGATGCAAACTCAGTGCAAAACCTGACTGTGCCAAGACAGCCATAGTTCTAAACTGAAATAAAACTTCTGACCTAAATGTAGGGTTAAAAAAAAAAAGTCAGCTAACCTGAGTGATGGTTCCCTTCACTCAGATTGGATGGAGACAGCCTGTCTTGGGCAAGCTGGCCTTTTGCTTAAGAGAGGCACACAGAGAAAATGCTAGAAGATCCTTTGTGCTGATAATCTCAGACTACAAAATATCTTCTAGAGTTTGTTTTATTCTTATTGTTTCCCCCACATTGGGGGTGGGAGAGACTGAAACACAGAAGCTGAGTAGGTGGAGGGGAGATAGGTGATTAAGAGGAATGAGAGGACACAGAAAATGATTGCTGTTCACAGGGTGACCTTCAGCTGTCCTTGATCAAAGGAGGCATGGTTTATGGGTTTTTGCTTTGAAAGGCACATAGCAGGATAGGTTATCACCTCCGTTGGGAGACCCATGAGAATACCCCACACAAATGTGAGAGGTGAAGGAGCCGCTGGAAAACAAGAGAACTGAGTAGGAGGGAGAAATGAGCTGTTCCACATTACGGGAGTGATCATTAAAAGCTTCCAGAAGGATCAAAGAGCCCGACTGTGCACAGAGATGCAGGGAAGAAGAGCAGAACATAGAGCTTAATCTCAAATGATCAGTACTGACGTCCCAACCCTAAGCCACACCCTGCACTGTCCCAGCACCCTCCGCACAGGGTGGGGGAGGCAGAAGGCTGGATTTTGCTGCCCACCAGCAGCAATGGGATGACACAGAGGAAATCAATCTTTCTGGGGGTGACCAAGCATTCCAGTTAAGGCACAAGTATGTCAGCTTCTACCTGGCAACTGGGACATCTGGTCAACCTCCTCCTCATGCGTTTTTAAGTGTCATAAATGGTCAGGAGTGATTTGGGAGTTTCCAAGCAGGTGCTAAGCTAGAGGACTTTGTGCACAGAGCCATGACTGAGAATGAGGCAGGAACGATGTCCGTTTCGAGTCTCCTGGTCATGCCAGGAGAGTCTCAGTTTCTGGCCAACGTGTCCTTATGGCACCCTGACACTTGGCAGGTCAGCTCTCAAAACAGACAGAGAGAGCCTCAGGCATGGGACCTCACAGAGGACAGCAAAACCAAGGATAGAGGGAGGCACCAGCCTGGAGTCAAAATCAAAGGGAAAGTCTGTTATTAAGACACATGATACTGCTGGGCACGGTGGTAGTGCATGCCTGTAATCTCAGCACTCTGGAGGGTAAGGCTGGAGAATGGTGAGTTCCAGGCTAGTCTGGGTGCATAGAGAAACCGTCTGTCTCAAACAAACAAAATAAAAAAAAAAAATAAGCATTTTCTCTGTGACATGCGCCACACAAAACAATATTCACATTTGTTACCTCTCATGACCACAACTGGCCTGGGAGACCCTGTATTTTCACCGAGGGGAAATGGCCTGGAGGAGCTAGGTATCTTCCCCAGGCATTCTGGTGTTTGTTTTTTGCGGTACTGGAGTTTGAACTCAGGGGCTACACCTTGAGCCACTCCACCAGCCCTTTCTTATGATGGGTTTTTTCGAGATAGGGCCTTTTGAACTATTTTGCCTGGGGCTGGTTTCAAACCTCAGTTCTCCTGATCTCTGCCTCCTGAGTAGCTGGGATTATAGGCGTGAGCCACCAGCACTGGTTTTTAAATATGCCCACAAATTCTTTGCTTCTTTAGGTCGCTTCAACTGGTGACTCACTTCTAGTGCACAGAATGTACCAGAAACAATAGAGCAAGACTTCCGAGGTTGGGTCATAAAAGCACTGGGCTTCCTCCCTGGGACCTCTGGCCCTGGACCTGCCGGCAGCTCTTGTGTGAGGCAGCTCAGGTAGTACGTGGAGCTCCCGGGTGGGAAGAACTGTGACCTCAGCCCATAGCCATGGGGGACACAACTCTGATGTCTTCATAGAAACTTCAGGAGCCAGACCTCACCCCCATGGCCTCAACCCACAGATACTGGGAGATTGGGATGTTGCTTGCTTCACCCTGTTAAATGTGGGGTAATTAGCAAATTAGGATTTGGAACCTCAAAACTTTCTATCTGGTTTCTACTTTCCCTCCCAGAAGCACACATGTTCTGTTCTTTTGTTTGTTTTGTTTTGGAGACGGGGTCTCTCTATGTGGCCCAGGCTGCCTGGCTCCCAAATAGCGGGATTATAGGAATGGGTCACCATGGCCGGCTTTCTGTTGTTGGTGGTTCACTTTGTCATATCGCTTTGTCCTCTCACCCTCTCTCCAGCCTGCCGAGTATCCCTTTTCCATCTTTAATGGCTGATGTTCCAGAGTTGGTTAAAACCGTGCTTTGAGCTGGGTGCCGGTGGCTCACACCTGTAATCTTAGTTACTCAGGAGACAGAGATCAGGAGGATCGCAGTTCAAAGCCAGCCCAGGGAAATAGTTTGTGAGACCCTATCTTGAAAAATCCATCACAAAAAAGGGCTAGTGGAGTGCCTCAAGGTGAAGGCCCCGAGTTCAAGCCCCAGTACCAGAAAAAAACAAAAACAAAAAAACATGGTTTGAACCAGGCACAGTGGCCTGTGCCTGTCATCCCAGCTAGAGAAAGTGTAAATAGAAGGATCTTGGTCCAGGTGTGCTGGACATTAAAGTGAGACCCTACTTGAAAAATAACTAAAGTAAAAAGTGCTTACCTAGCATATGTGAGACCCTGAGTTCAAGCCTCAGTACCACCAAATTAAAAAAAAAAAAAAGTTCAATTTTGCAAAGTAGAAATGCAACCTTTGGGTTCACTTTTCCCCAAGTAAGGTCAACCTCTACTTTTAGAAAAACCAAGGTTTACTTGAGCCTCTAAATTATTGCTTCTCCTTCTTGCTCTACTCTTCTTCTTCTTTTTTTTTTTTTTAACGCATCTTGGGGTTTGAACTCAGGGCTTCAGGCTTGTAAAGCAGGCACTCCACAGCTTGAGCCTCTCCTCCAGTCCATTTTGCTCTGGTTATTTCAGGCTGGCTTTGAACAGCAACCATCCTATCTCAGCCGCCCGAGCAGCTTGGATGACAGGCATAAGTCACTGGTACCAGGCTCTGGCTGTGTTCTTTAACCACTTTGCCACCCATTTGTGTTGGGTTTTTCTTTTACCCAATTCAAAATGATTACAGTTTCCAGAAACTTCCATCCTGTTTGTTCCCCCTTCTTGGGTCCCACGACGGCCAAAGCATAGCCATGAAATGGGCATCTCTTGTCTGCAGTATGACTGTTCTTGTTTCTTCCTGTCCCCTGTCCCCAGCCCAAATCCAGCCAGGAGTCTCTCCCCCTCTCCATTTGCTCCATGTTAGTGAAATAAATCACTCAACAAGGCTAAAGGAAATCTAATAAGCTTGCTTTTTTTCCCCTGATCTTTTTGTCTGTGGACGTTTTGTTAGGTTTGCATGGGAAGAGATGTTTGTGAGAAAAGTATCTGCAGCAATGGTATCTTGTGTCCTTTCAGGATTATGTGTCCAGAGGAAAAAGAAGTTATGATTTTCTGGAGGGAAGGGAAAAAAAACAGCCCTGACCAACACCAGTGATAATGAGGGAAACAATAAAAACTCATAGATCAAAGAAACAACTTTCCAATTACCCACCACTTGTAGAATTTAAAATTCACACAGGTCCTAAATGCAGCGTGGGATTCTGGATTTGGAACACAGGACAGAAATGTAAAGTGGCAGAAGCCCTGGGGACATTTGAGCAAAGATTGTTGATTCCTTACCTCCAGCGTTTGTCCTACACTTACGTAAGATGTTAACACATAGAAGGCATCCAGGGACCCTCTCAGACTGTCTTTGCATCTAAAATTATTCTATAATCGGAAAAAGTATTTTGTCGGTACTGGAGTTTGAATTCAGGGTCTTAAACTTGGTAGGCAGATGCCTGCCCCCCCCCCACCCCCGCCACCCAGTTCCTTTAAGCTTTTGTTATTTTCCTAATAGAGTTTCACTTTATGCTCAGGTCCACCTAGATCTTGATTTTGCTATTTATTCTGCCCATGTAGCTGGGATGACAGGCATGTACCACTATGCCCAGCTTATTGGTTGAGATGGGGGTCTCTAAACTTTTTGTATGGACTGGCCTCCCAATGCCATTCTCCAGAGTTCTGCCGCCTGAGTAGCTGAGGTTACAGGCTTGAAGCACCATGTCCAGCTTGTAATCATTTTGTGTTTTAATTAATAAGTAAAGGCAAAAAATAAAAATCAGCAAAGGGAATCATATGCAGACACCAGCTGGTCACCCAGAATTTACTGTCTTCTGTGGTCACGTTCAGGCCACATAAGACAAGATGTATCAGAACAGCATGCAGGGCAGAGGTGCCTGCTGGCAGGGACACTGTGTGTGGATGCCAGGGGGATGCAGGAATTAACAGACACAGGTGGTTCCTGTGTGCAGGACTCACAGACATAAGGTGGTTCCTTATGTCCTCCCCCGCAGTCTGCCCCACAGCCCATGGGATGGGAGGTCTGGCACAATTATCCATTTTACAGACGAGGCTATTGAGGCCCAGTCTTTGTCCTGGCTCCCTCTCCATTCTGTCTCTGTCTGTCCCTCTCTCCCTCCCTCCCTTCCTGGCGATTTCTTTCTTTTGTCTTCATGAACAGAAGCCCAGAGCTAGAAATTCTTCAGTTTCTCTTCAATTTTCCTTGGCCAGAATTAGCTGACTCACTTAGTCACAGCAGAAAGAGATCCGGTACCCCTTGCTCTGCACCAGCCCTGCACCCAGTTCCTTTCACCCCACCTTGCCTCAGTACCCTCGACCCACAGCCATGTGACAAGTAGAGTCCTGAGAGCCCAGCCACCCATGGGACCAGCATGGCCTCGAAGTGCTCTGTGTCTCACACTGTTGGTGTTCAGAACCTGCAACGTGGACTGACTCTACACAAGTGCTTCTTCAGAGCCCTGAGTTCAAGCCCCAGTCCCACCAAAAAAAAGTGAAAAAGACAAATGCTTCCTTGGCCCCGCAGAGCCCCCTCCCAGGTGGGCTGCCCGGCCACTGACTGAATTCCCACGGTGAGGTCAGAGGGACACAGAGGTGTTCCTGTCTGGGTAGGGGTTCCATGCTGAGCTCAACTCATGGTCAGATCAGCCTGAGCAGTGGGGACACTGGTCCTGCTCCTCATTGTCCAGAAGGGAGGACTAGGAAGAGGAGCATTCAAACATCCAGCCATACTCTCAGCTTAACACAGCCATCCCCAAAATCACCCCCACTCTCATGGTACAACCACACAACACAGTGTCACATCACAGCTGCACGAATCTCACGTACAGTCTTACACATGGGGTCACACACTCTTAGACACACACCACAACCACATTCGACCATCCACAGTCACAGACATAATCACACACATTGCCACACACAGCTACACACAGTCACACACAAACATGACCACACATAACCAGACACAATTACACAACCACAATCACATGTGTGTCCACACACGCAGTCTTCCACACAACCACACACACAGTGAAACTCACAACCACACATCCACAGCAGGTCAGGGCTTCTGGCTGGCAGAGTTGGGGTCAGGTCTGTAACCCCAGGGCCTGCCTGGCCCCCGCAGATCTGCCAGGTGCTTGTCATTATCACACATGACATCTGTGCCCCAGTCTCATGGCCTCCTGTGCTAGGAGTCTCAGAAAAGTGATTCTGACAGAGGCTGGGACATGATGCTTGCTTTCCATGTGACAAGTCCCCAAACCTTGAGCAAACCCTGGAGCCCTCACCCTCCTCTGTGAGGTCTGGGAACCTCGGTTTGTCCCTGTACAATGGCCCAGGCCTGCAGCGCCCTGCCCAGGTTGATCCTCAGCTAACTCCTCAGCAACGTGAATAATTCTGATGAGACCTGGGCCTGGAACTGCCATCCTCCTGCCTCAGGTTCCTCTGGGATCTCAGGCGTGGTCACCATGTCCACCTCCTGCCTCCAACTGTCGCCCCCAAATCCTGTCATATATGGACTGTCCAGGCCTGGGGCTTAGCTGGGTGCTGGGAGGTGAATGAGCACCTGCTCACAAAGCCTCCCTGTCTCCACAATGCCTCCACCCCCAGGAAGGCTCCAGACCACTCAGGTCTTGGTTTTCGCCCAGTTCATGGGTAGAAAGATCAGAAAACGGCTGGTGGGATGAGAAGACCTTTAGGGGTCCTTTGTCCTCCTTCCAGCCACATCTTCACAACCTTGACTGGGACCAGACAACCCAGCCCCTGCATCCACACCTGGCTGCCTCTACGCAACCCTGATGGTGTCTACACACTTGGTAGCGTCTACACAAGCAAGCTACGTCTACATATTGTACATTCACAGCCTTTCACTGTCCACACAACCTGACCCCAGCTACATAACCTGACCACATCTACCTGCCAGGCTCTTGTCTACACAACCCTGACCATGTCTACACATCCTTGGCCCCATCTACACAAGCCTGACAGCCTCTGCACGCCCGGCCACGTCCACACGGACCTCTTCTGGAGAGGAAGCCGAGCCCCGCGGCGACCCCGACTCACCGCGCTCCCGCCGCTGACTACGCTGTACCGCGGCGGCCGGGATGCCGAGCGGGAGCCGGAGCAGCTGTGGAGAGAGGGGCGGGACGGGGGCGGGGCCTTGGTGGGGGCGTGGTCTTGGGTGGGCGTGGTCTGGGCGGGCGCCGCCCTCCCACTTCACCGCGCTGGGGCAGGTAGGTGCGGCCGGCCCTGGAACCTGGCAGGAGCCCTGGCAGCATCCAGCTCTGAAGGGGCGGATCCAGGACTGAGGGTCCGCCACAACCAAGGGGTCGGTCCTGATCTGTCCAGCTGCGTAGGATCCAGGAGAGGGCGGTGCTGCGGGCAGGTGACATGGGACAGAAGGCAGGAAAGGACTCCTGACTTTCTCTAGGAAGCAGGGAACAGTGCTGGGCAAGAAGTGTGAGTGAATAACTGTCATTTATTATTAATTATAAGTTTTGGGGCAGTACTGGGGTTTGAACTCAGGGCTTCACACTTGCTAGGCAGGCACTCACTCTAACCTTTTGAGCCACTCCACCAGCCCTATTTAATGAGCGTTTTATTTAAAGGCAGCTGAAGACTGACATGGAAGTTGTTGGAAACAGCAAACAATTCCCTGTACACACCTGAGTGTTTACATTTGCAGTTGCTATAATTGCCATGCAAATGTGCATACCTTATTACCAACTAACCTCCATCCTTCATTCTGACTCCCTCAGTTTCCCCTAATGTCTACCTTAGTCTCAGGACCCCATCAGGCTTCCTCATGACACCAGTCATCCCATCCCTCTGGCTCCTCTGGGCTGGGATTGTTTCTGAGACATTATTTCTTGCTTCTGTGCCCTGGACAGTTTGAAGGACAGCGTTTGGGATTTGCCCTGGCATTTTCCTCATGGCTAGACTGGAGCTCCCGGGTTTTGATGCTCCGTCTGCAGCCACCGGCCACCCCCAGCCTAGCGTCCTGCCTTGGGTGTGGGGTTGCTTGCTTCTTTGTTATCTAGGGGAGTGTGAGCACATCATCAAGACTACCAGCCTATCCCAGATACTTGGGTCTTCTTTTTTTTTTTTTGGCGCTGCCTTCAGAAACCTACCCCCCCTTTTTTAAATCAAAACTGGGGGCAATACATTTGTGCATTAAACAGTGGCTTATTTTTTGGGAAGCACTTGCAAGCTGTAAAGAACCCAGTATTGGGGGAGGAGGAGCAATCCAGCAGGATCACCTGGTAGGACAACTGCCTTTCTTTTCTCCTCATCTGACCCCCAGATGAACCTATTCCTAAGCACTGTACCCTGGCTCTGGCCCCACTCCTGGGTCCAGGTCCTTCCAGCTGCCTGCAGCATAGTCCAGCTGATGGAATACGTGCTGTGTGCTTAGCACTGAGCAGGGTCTCCACCTGTTTATGTAGCTGTCACTGCTTTGCAGAAGAGGCAGCTCCATCCCAGGAACCAGAGGTCCCAGGGACCCAGCTGAGGTCTCCCCAGTGCTGCCTCCAATCCACCCTTCTATCAGGAGGTAGCTGGTTTCCAGGAAGGCATGCTGAGTGGGGGCAACAGTGTGCAGAGAGCCTGCCGCCCCTGGGGCCACTCTCTTTGCTTCAGATTTCCAGCCCCTCATCTTCTGATGGCACCCACTGCACCCTTCCCTCCAGGCCTCAAGACTCTGAGTCCTGATGCCCCTGGAGGCTGGGGATGCCCACACCTCTCTGGTTGGCACCAGCCATTCTCCCCTCCGCACTCAGGTCACAGAATGAGTCCTCATGTGTCCCTGAAGTTCACCAGGTGGTTACCTCCTCCAGGAAGCCATCCCTGATACCTGTTCCCCACACCCAAGTTGGGGGACTCACCTGTATGGATCCAAAGTGCCCTGCACTGACATGTATCCTGTCACTCCTCACCAGATGGAACCATCTGGAGCAGTCAGATCTGGGACTCACACGGGATGCGTTCCATCCCTCGCAGAGCCTGGCACACAGCAGGTGTTCAGTGAAGACATGTTGTGAGTGCACTGGTGGATGGATGGAAGGGTTGGTGGGAGGACTGGTGGATGCGTGGGTGGGTAGATGAGTGGGTGGACTGGTGGATGATGGGTGGATGGGTAGGTTGGTACATGGAAGATGGTGGAAGGCTGAGAACTATGCCAGCTCTGGTTGGTTTAGTGAAAGGCCCCTACAGTTGCCTTGTTGTTCCACTTTGTAAGGTAAACCACAAGACACAGAGAACTGCAGCATGCTGACCTCCCTTCCTGTGCTCCTATCGAGCCCTGCCACCCTTAGCAAAGGCAAAGTCCACCACCTGCTGTGGCGTAGGGTCGCCAAGTGAGCAAAGTTGAGCACAGATCTTGGGCCCCAAGTGCTTGCCTCACTGGCAGAGACACCTTTCCCCATGAACCCTGAGCATCAACTCAACAGGGACTGCCATTTCTTGGCAATGCAACAGGAGGCACCTGATCTCTGGCGCCTGAGCTGCTTTGCCCTGTGGTAGGCCTGATGTTGATCCCACCTTACAGAAGACACAGGGACAGATTGACAGACCTGCCTGAGGCTGCTGGGGCCAGGGGATCTGAGTTTTTCTTCCGCAGCAGGGCCCGTGACCCCTAGAGGCAACATGCAGGAGGGACACTTGGAGCTGAAAGCCATGCTGTTTCTGGGCAGTAAGTCCCAAAAATAAAGGCCCCCGACGGCACCCTTCTTGAGCAGATGGATGGATTGAAATCAACTTCAAATAACCGTTTTAGCATGTCTCTCACAGCTTCAACCTCAGGCTGCATCCCTGTGTGTTATGGATGGGGCTTTCATCCTGGAAGTAGGTGTGGACTGAGGCACAAGGAGCCAAGTCTGGCCCCTTACATGGCTCACCTCCCTCAACAGCAAGCAAGGATTTGTGGGAACTGAGCTTCTGCAGATGGTCCCTGCACCCCGAAGCCACCTGAGGGACCAGTGCTGCACAGGTAGTCAGCACACTGCTTCTGGATTTGCCTGCCTCCTGCCCACACCACACATGGGCAGCCCACCCAGGACAATGCAGGCACTGAGTATCAAAAGCTATGTTTAATCATCTGAGTTGACAGGAGCAAGGTAAAACATACAAATGGAGACTGCAGAAAGTCACCCCCACCTGCAACTCCTGGACATTGGTCAGATTCCCAATATGGAGACAGATGTGCCCACCCAACACCCATGTACAAAACAGCTTAAGTTAAGGCGCAGTCCGAGTGGCGGAAGCAAGGTTGCCAGCCCTCTGGCCCATTGTCAGCGAGCACAGGGAGAGGTCCAGTTGTTCTTGTCTGCACTGACCCTGCTTTTTTACGTTTTTTTGGGAAGACAGTGTTTTCCCCTGCAGCTGGGGCCCCCAACACAGGCTGTCTGCAGTGGGGTTGGTGCACTGAGGCGGGAGCACGGCTCCTCCTGCGTCCTGCCTGGTGAGAGCCAAATGGCTGCCCTGAGCTCCTAACGGGACAGCGCAGTGGAAGGGCTCTGCCTCCTTTCTGGACTCAAGCTGAAGGCTGTGAAACTGGGGGGCAGCAGGGCAGATGCCTGTGTGGAGTGCCAGACTCTTGCTTCCCAGTGACAACATGCAGCACACGTATGGGAACCCCCACCCCTGGTTTGCTTGGCTGCAGGCATATCCAGTGTGGGGCCAAGGACCCCATCAGTGAGGTATAGGGCAGACAGCCAGTTCCAGAATATACTCCTTGTTCCAAAAGTTGCCTCCCCTGGCTGAACGGCCACACCCGTACTATGCTGCTGGCACTTCTACACCAAGGCTGCCCTCAACCAGTCCTGCCTGCCCTCACTGCCTCACGGGGCAGTTGAGACCTGCAGGCCACAGGTGATCCTGTGACACAGGATGTCAGGGCGCAGTGAGCCTTTGTTAACAAGTGGGAAGAGTACAGGGCTCTCTGCCCATCTGCTTGCTGTCACCTGCATGGTGGCCCCATCTCCAGGAGCCCTGCCCCATACTGCCTCCACCCTGTCCTCAGGTCCCAGCCTGGACCTAACTCAGCTGATGTCACACTGAGAACCGGCACCACCAGCCACTTCTGCATTTTCTTCCTGCCTAGTGCAGGCTCTTCTAGGGAAGAGCCCAAGGGAAGCAACGGGGGAAAGCACCAAATGTGGGGGACTCACTGCGCTGGCCTTGCTGGGCAGGGACAGTACAGTGAGCCTCGCGGGGCCAGGAGGACTGCAGAGCTGGGGGGTCATGGCAGCCAAGTGCAGAGCAGAGCTGGGGGACAGGGTACAGCTGTGGCAAGGAGAGGAGCAGGTATGGGGCCCTCTGAGGACTGAGCACCATGTTGGGGACCACACCACACAGGTCTCCTGCCTGGGTGGTGGCCACCATCTCCTCCGGCAGGCACCGGGCATCCCACATCATTTTGGCATGGTATGGATGACTGCTGGGGACCCAGGCAGGACCTGGTCCTGGCCCTTGGGCTCGGTGGTACAGCCCGATGGACTCCCAGCCTCCTGGGCAGAGGCTGTAGCCCTGGCCTCCTCAGATGTGGAACTGGCTGGTTCTGGGGGCTGTGCAGCAGGCAGGGGGGCCTTGACCAGCTCTTCACCTGGAGGCTGCTGTGAGCGGGGGGTGTCTGAGTCCTTTGGAGGCTGTGGCCCCTTGGCTGGAGACCATGGGAGCTGGGGCTGGTCCTTCTGCAGGAAGAGAGGCCTTCAGTGAGAGGGAGCAAGAGCCCAGAGCAGGACACCTGATACATGGGTCAGAGGGAAGAGCAGGAGAGTGCCTGTCCCCTAAAGTGTGGGAGCCAGGCTCAGGAGCAGGAGGTCCCAAGGGCAGGGGCCAGCAGCACAGGTGCCACAGGTCACAGCATACCCAGCAGGTCAGCATACCCACCAAGGGCAGGAGCAAGTGCCCCACAACCCTTTGTGGGAAATGGTAGAGAGCCCCTCCTTTGCCTGCTCGCCCCTCCTCCCTCTGCGAGCCTGCCTCTCCTGCGCTCCCCCAGCAAACCCATTCACTCTTGTGGCCAAGTCAACTCCCCTGGGGATACAGCCCTTCTCCTGGGCTCCAAGAGGGGTGGGGAGCACCAAGGGTGAGCATTCAGTCCATGAGCCCCAGCTTTACCTCAGCACCCTAACGGCATGGGCGGCCAGCTTCTATCTTATCTTCCAGGAGAGCAGAGCTCATGACACCCCTTGGAAGTGGTATCCTCAATAAGCAAGGCATTTCCCAGCTGGCAGGACAGGGGACACAGAGGCCACACATGGGCTGACCTTGCCCCCACCCTGCCCCTAAGTACTGTGTGCTCTGGTGGGAGCAGCAGGCATCTTGGTGACCACTCCAAGGGGACATCACTGCGTTTTTGAGAGGACCAACTTTGGTAAAGAAGTGTCCACATCCAGGCCAGAGTGTGATAGTCTCAGATCCTGCCCAAGGGATCCCCCAAGGGACCACGCAGATACAACACCCAAAGAACCACCTTCTGTAAGCAGGACCCGAGCCGGGGCGGGCGACCAGGGGCATAGTGGGAACACGAGGAGGTCTTATTCAACTTGAACCCTAGTTAGGCCTCACTGGGCTATTACTCTGCAGACAGTCAGAGCAAACTGGTATTCACCACAAAGCCGCTGCCCGTCCAGAACATGCCCAGCTCCCGGCGCCACAGCACCACCGCGCAGCTCGTCACCAACATGCAGGGCACCAGGTAGAGGAGGGCGGGCTGGCCACGCTGCATGAGCACCAGTGCCAGGAACGTCACCAGGAGGCCAATGCCGTAGGCTGGAGGGACAGAGGAGGAGGGTCATTTGGGCTGGGCTAAGCCCTCACCTACTTCTCTGAGGGGACCCTGGGCAGAGGCAGAACCATGGGATGGCGGGGCATCACGGATGTAATGCGTGGGGCCCAGGGAGCAGGGTGCCCAGGCTAGGGCGTGCGCTTTTGCAGAAAGGCAGCTGGCTGTGCACACATGGGGACCCATCAAGCTGCCTTGGAAATTCCTTTTTTTTTGGTGGTGCTGAGGACAGAACCCAGGGACTGTGTGTGCCGGACAAGTGCTCTATCCCTGAGCAGCACCCTGGCCCTGGCTCAGAAATGTTTTAAAACAATCTGGGCTCAAATTAAAATGGCACTTTGTGAGATAGAGGCTAGCCTGGGCTACACAGTGAGAACATGCCTCAAAAAAAGCAAAATAGAGTATGCACATTGTATAGATGGCTCTGGTAACAAAACATATGGAAGGTGAAGCAAACAGAAGAAAAGGGAAGAAAGCAGAACGGACAGCAGCAGAAACTGGGGAGAGACTAGAAGGGTCTACCCCCAACTCCCTTTACAACCATGGTTCCCATGAGGGCCATCGGGGAGCCACCACCTTGGAGCATGCAGCACCTACCGATGGTGCAGGCCACAAAGTAGACCCTGGAAGACTGCACCTGGATGTCAAATCTGTGGCAGTAGGCCACCAGCAGCCCTGGGGAGAGAGACGGGGCAGCACTTACAGGCCTGTCTGGCCGAGTCCCAGGAGTGCCAACTCCCAGGAAGGGGCCTGCACCTCACCCAAGGTGAGGCAAGGACTGATCCAACCAGGAGGCTTTCCAGACCCCAGGTCCCTTCCAGTCCCCAACCTGGGCACCACACTCTGCAATGCACCCCACTCCCAAAGATGAACCTCTACCGGGGGTTTGGCTTGACAGTTCCTAATCTCTTGCCCCACCAGCATCATACCTGGCACCAAGATGTCTCCAAAACCCAGGAGTGAAAAGGGCCGGTCACACAGTGCTAGTGGTGAGGCATTCAGCCTGGGCACCTTCAGCACCATGGGAAGCTATAGAGAGACCAAGGTCTGCCTCAGGCAAGACCCCCTCTCCCACTTGGGATTCCCACATCCCCCACTCTCTGGTAAGGCCCGCACCGTCAGGTGCTGTACCTTCTCATGGGTAGCAGAATCTGAGGGTCCAGTGGCCACTTCTACCATGATGCTGTTTCCACTCTGCAGACAACAAAGGCATGCCAGAGTGGGGCAGGGGAGCAAAGAGGGGGGAGGTGCAGAGGGCTGCAGACCCTACCTACCTTGGTCAGGAAGGGCGTGATAAAGACGAAGAAGACGTCATAGATGAAGAGCACCAGCAGCAGCAGTGTGCAGGCCTACAGAGCAACAGCACAGGGCCTTAAGGGAACGCACCAGGACAGGGACTGTCCAAGATTACAAAGTCCCACTGGGAATGCAGACCTCTCCCCAGGACGTGGTCAAAACTGGGCATGGGCAGTCCCTAGACACAGCCCCACTGGGCACAAGGGACCACCCATGACACAGCCAACATCCTCCCCATTTCCTGTTCCCTTCCTGAAGAGCTCAGTTTCCCTGTTTGGACACAGACTTTATTGGGACACCCAAGCCAAACCAACTCAGTCTGCTGGGGAGCAAAGGATAGGGAGAGGGCCGTGCAAGTTTCAGGTCAGGCCAGGCCTCAAGGAGAGGGGCAAGGTCAGGATTAAGGTGAAGTTTCTGGCAGGTGGAAGAGAGGATGTGCTCCTGGGAGGCCAGTACTGCTTTCCACCTGTACCTACAAGCCTGAGACCCGCTGCTTATACGTAAGGGCTCTGACCCAGGCCTTGGAGTGGCTCTGTAGCAGAACCTTTGGCCAGGCCCTGCAAGCTCCCCAGCGAGACCTGTGCAATGTGGTCCTGCAACCACGTGCCTGCTGGCCCCTCACCTTGAAGGTCGGGAGGCGGATGGTCTTTAGCATGTAGAGACAGAAGGCGATGCCCAGAGCATCCTGCAGAATCCAGGCCCACCTGGAAGACAAGGCACCCTGTGACTTGGGACCTGTGTCCTAGAAGCCACTACCTGCCAGCCACCAAGCTTCTGAGCTGCCCAGAGGGTGTCACATGTAGGACCCCCAAACCTCAGAAGTAGCCCCTCCCACAGCTGGGCTAGGCTGCACTCAGGGTCACCAAGCAGCCCTGCAGGCCAGAGCCAGACAGGACACGCACAAGGGCCTCTCACACACTTTCAGCTGAGCACTGCTGAGGACCCAGCTCTTTACACAACAGGGCAGGAACTGCATTTGGGCAGGGCTGTGCTGCAGGGATGAAGTCTATGGCATCTGGCTATTCGTTCCAAACACACGCTACTTAGGAAAAAGTGAAACTTGTGCCCAGCCAGGTTCCACACAGAATCTCTGAGTCCCCAGGAGACTGGAGACAGTCTTTGAGGAACAGGCTTTGGGGATGGGCCATGCAGCCAGGGGCTGAGGGCAAAACAAGGAGGGGCCTCTGTCTCAGGACCTTGACTCTTCTGTCCTTGACTGTTGTTCTCCTGTGGCTCACAGCTCAACCAAGGGCTGTGCTGGTCACCTGCTGCACAAGTCGCCATAGACACTGTGTCCAGCTCTGGACAGGCACATGATGTGTTTGGACATGGGATGGAGTGTCACTTTAGCCCATGCACAGGAAAGCTGCCCGCCCACAGCCTGCAGATGCTGCTGGGAGATCAAGGACAGCGTGGCATAGCACTGGGCATTTTCCTGATTCAGATGTCGCGGTCAGAGTCCCTGTTCTACTTGCATACAATCAGTATTTTCAGAGTTTCCTCCTCCCACTGAACTCTTGGAGCTTCAAGCCCCAACGACCATGGAAGCCAAGAGCACTCAGCTGCCTGCAGAGGTTTGGGATGCACCAGATGGTATCAGCAATGACCAGGAGAGGGTGGGGATAGGCTGGCTGTCCTCAGCCATGGTGCAGGGTGCTCTGCCTTGCAGGGGAGACTGGGCTGTTGTATGGCGTCCACATGTCAGAACCTCATGAGAAGCAAGCATGTGGAGAAGCAGCCCCTCTACCTCCATCACCACAGGGGCCAGGAACAGGTGGGACCCAGAGCATCAGGTGAGCCCAGACCCCGGGGTACAGAGCCTGTGGTGTGTAGCGCCACACGGTGGTCCTGCCTGGGAGTCCCGCGGAGGCCATGCTGGAGGGCATAGTACCCAGGGCCAGGAGGGTTTGTGGCATCCCTATCCAGATTCCAATCAGTGCTCACGAGGCAACAGGCCAGGCCAAGTGAAACTGGATGCAGGGTGGCAGGGAGCCAGTACATGGCCTGGCAAGGTGGGGAAACGGGCGTCTCGGCAGGGGCACCTGAGGACCTGGGGGTAGGGAGAACTTACTGGTCCTCGTTGCGGAAAACACCCCACACCACACTCACAGCCACACAGAGGGTCGCCAGGAGCAGCATGCGGGCCTGTGGGCGCTTATGGAAGTAGGGTAGACTGTTGTCCGGGACCCTGGGGGAGGGGTGCCCATTAGCACCAAGAACCCACCACCATGCACCCCTCAGCCACCTGTCATGGTCACTGCCCAGACCCCACCTGACCCTCACATAGGGCTCCTGCAAACTGTTCCTGTCCAGGGCCCCAGGGCCCTACTGAGGTGCTCCACAGCCCTGAGAGCAGAGTGGCTGCACCTGCGGAAACCCTGGAAGCCACCTGTGCACGGTCTACTCTCCAGGCCCCCCATCCCTGCCCACAGTGTTAGCTCCCCTTGCACCCCAGCACCAGACCAGCGCTGGTCTGGGGAAATTTCCAAGTACTCCACTAGGTGCCTGGGTGAGGCCCCTACTGCCCCAGCAGGGGTGCTCTACTGAGAGCTTCGTGGGACAGGATATGGGGGAGAAGCAGGACAGTTGGGCACATGGGGACAGTAGGGGACCCGAGATCCAGAGCCCACCTCCCAACCTTACCCTGTTCATGGGCTATGAATCCCTGGCCAGCATTGAATGAGCACCTGCTGTTTGCACTGAACCGTGCCAAGCAGGCTAGGGGCTGTGGGAGAGGAAGGGGGATACTGGCTATCATCAGGCAAAGCTTGGAGCTCCAGGGCCTGGACACAGGAAACAGCCAGCCACAGGACAGAGCCCCACCCGTGCTGCTGGCAAGTTTGGCAGACTCACCTGCACTTGCAGAAAGGCAGCCTGCGCACACAGGGCGCCAGGCAGCTGTAGAGTCCCGTGGAGGAGGCCAGACAGAAGATGGCGATGATCACGTACACTGCGGGGGACAGCGGGTGAAACCCAGCCAGGACCTGCATGGCCACCAGCCCACCCCGGCACAGCTCTGTGGGCAGTGTAATGTGCTAATGGGGGAGGGGCGCACCGAGTTGGTCGTAGAAATAGTACAGCAGCACGAGCATCAGGCAGCACGTGAGCACAAACACACAGATCATGACCGGCGTCACGTCCACTGCCTCGTCCTCCTGTTTCTCAGGCCCGTCGTCACGCTTGTGTTTCATGTACCTTCTTGGAAGACACCACGGGGACAAAAGGTACATGACCCTTCCCTGGCAGACACGTGGCCAGCAGCTCAGTGTTTCCTGGGGCCTGGGCTGAAGCTTGGGAGGCACTGACACCCACCACTGTCCAGGGGAGCATGAGGGTGCAATGACAGACCTATCCTGGACCACTGGGGCTGGCTGGAGCACTGATGTGGCCAAGTGCATCTGATTTCTGCATAAAACTCTCTGGCCACAAGAGCAGCTTGTGGGAAAATGCAGGAGGCAGGGCCAGCCTTCTGTCACTAGCACTGCCCAATCCCTCCAGACCTTGGCCCTAGAGCCCATCATGGGTGGGTGGCCAGACTGCCCCAGGGACAGCTTGAGGATGAACCAGCTGAGGAGCTGAAGCCCTTAGATGAGGGAAGGACTCTCATCTAAGCCACCTAGCAGGCCAGCTTCAGCCACTGCCCTGATAAAGGGCAGTGGACACCCTCCACCCACTAGCCTTTGTGCAGCGTCCATCACACCTTTCCTGCATCTTCAGCATGACCCTCGAGACAGCTCTTCTGGGAACTCTGGCCAGGCCTCCTGGGGCGGGGGGTGGAGGGGATGAAGGTCACATTCCACAAGGTTCTGTGGGGGAGTGGACGCCTCTCCTTGAGGCAGCCCTGTCACTATGGACCTTCTGCTTCCTGGGGTCCTAAGCCATCCTCCCCTTGACCCACGCTCATGCACGCGGACCACAGCACTCACTTCTTCACGTCCCCACTCCCAGCCCAGTAGCCACCGATGGCGACTGTGCCCACAGCCATGACGAAGATGATGACCATGTTGTAGTCCAGCACCGGCTCGTTGGGTGCGTACAGTGCCACCTGCACCGCACGACCGAAGCGCTGCCTCGGAGAACATGCCAGAGGTGAGCGTGAGCCGGCACCTCCTGCCCGCCCTCCCGCAGAGCCAGGCGGGGGTCCATGTGCAGCTGGGCCCCTGACACCCTCACTACCACTCCTGATCCCACAGGCTCCTGCCCACTGCCCTCTCTGGACACACCGGGCTAGCACAGTGTGGCGGGAGCCTACCCTGAAGATGGCCAGCATGTCCTTGTGACTGAGCAGGGCCACGGGGATGCCAATCTCCTCATACTGCGTCTTGTTGCCTCCTGGGGGTACCTGGGAGGAGAGGAGGGAGTGCAGAAGTCACCTCTCAGGCCTCAGGCAGCATCTTCTGAGCTGAGCCAGACCATAGCAATGGAGGGTAGGCAGGACTGCGTGAAACTCCTGGGTGCTCCTGAATGGGACAGCAGACCAGGCCCTGCCAGGTTCATGATCCCTCCGGCACCACTGGCCTCTAACTCTCAACCACAGACTCAGTTTGCAAAAGCAAGGTTGGGCATCAGTCCCCATCAGGGGACTGGGGCTGGGTGTGGGGTGTGGTCGTACCAGTTTCTCCGTGCTGACGATGAGTAGCCCTCGCGCCCCACTGCCCTGCGCCAGTCGCGCTTTCTCGTAGAAGGTGCACTTCCCACGGGCCACCAGTGGGATCTGGTCACTGAAACCACTGGCAGGGAGGTCACCAGGGGAGCAGAGCAGTGAGGACGTCCAGTCGCTCAGCTGCAGAAGAGACTGAGGGAAAGCAGTGTTACAGGAGGTTCCTCAACTACCAAGTCACCAGGGGAGATCGCCTGTGGACATGCTGACCATTTCAGTACCCAAACCACAACAAGGAGCTTTGTCCTGGGACCACGTGCCTACCATGAGGTCTCAGTCCTGCCTGTGATGAAAGGGCCAAGCAGAGGCCCTGTCAGTGCACACATGGCCCAAAGCCCTGGCAGCTCTAACATCAGGCTGTGTCCACAGCAAGAGTTCTCCTGGTCTGCTGAAGGCTTCTGCAGCAGGGAGTGGGGCACAAGCAGTCAGGCAGAGCCCAGGCCCCACTGGGCACTACAACCTGCCGTGCCCCAAATCTGCCTCAAAGGCCAGTTGTTGCCAAGTGCACACTGGCTGTAATAGGGCCTCTCCTCCCCTGCCATCAGGAGACTAAGCCAGGGCTCAGAGGGGGCAAGGGCTGTGAATGGGTCCCCCACAGGCTTTCTTGTGTCACACAACACCCACAGATGGAGCTAGGCACTGGGAGCTCACACCTGTAGTCCTAGCTACTTGGGAGGCTGAGATTAGAAAGATCACTGTTCGAGGCCAGCCTGGATGAACAGTTCGAGAGACCTGTTCCAAAATAACCAGAGCCAAATGGACTGAGGGTGTGTGGCCAGCACCTGCTTTGCAAGCATGAAGCTCTGAATTCAAACCCTGATCCTCCAGAAAAAACAAAACAAAACAAAAAAAACAACCCGCAGATGGCAGCACATGTGGTGGCCCAGGTTCTACGAAGCCCTGGCTGGCACTCAGTGCTGTCCTCCATAGAGCTGCTCCAACAGCCTCCCAGTTCCATCACAACTGAGCATCTGCCACCACAGGCTGAGCTTTACCTCAGGCTAAGGAGGGCCCTGAGCAGAGGAAGTGAGGCCTGACTCGATGAGACCTCCCAGCATCTGTGCAGACACAAACACCTGCTCGTACGTGCACATGTGCGCTCACGCAAGCTTCAACACCAACACACACATGCCTAACACGTCCTCACACTGGTGCATGCACTCACTTGCACACGTGGGTGCACATGACACACATGCCAGCTCACATGTGTGTTGAAAAGCAAACAGAAGTGGCCCACTTGGAGCATGGGCCCCAGTATTCCTGGGTCTGCTGTAAACATGGGTGGGAGGGACAGGAGGACATGGGCAGAGAAGGACGCATGAGTCTCAGAGGTGCGAGATGGACAGTCAGCCGTGGGCCTAGAGTGGAGGCCACATGGGGAGGGAGGACAGTACAGGAAAAGGCTGAGCAGGGCCTCACCGCTATCACTCCCCAAGACCCCTCTCTGTCCTGACCCTCCACAGACGCTGGAGTGGAGCAGTAGCAATGGTACTCCACCAACTGCAGTGCAGCCACATCTCCCGCAGGGCAGTCTGTCAACACCCCCTTGGCAGCTGTCATTTATGACCACAGAGCCTGAGGTATGAGGGGCGTGGAGCTCATCCAAGGATGCCCTAGGCAAGTGGCAGGTGGCTGCCCAGCCAGGACCATTTCTTGCCTCTGTGTGGCTCCCTACCATCCTGACTCAAGTCTTTTCCTGCAGGCTGCTCCTGCACAGGCCAGATGGGAACAGCAGACGGCACAGCAGGTGAGATGGCTGGTCAGAGCGGTGCAGAGGGCACAGTCAGAGCGGCAGGTACTCACCGCCTTGCTGAGGTCCTGTGGCAGGTGTGCCCACTGTGGGTTGTACAGGATGCAGTAATCCTTGCCTTTGGGGCCTCCGCTCTGGGAGACCACGTGCACCATGCCATACTCACAGGTGACCTGCAGCAGTGATAAGGAGGCAATCAGAGACCCCATGAGATACAGGGTCCAAAGAACCCCAGCATATCTCAGGAAGGGGCACCTGCACTCCCATGGTGGCCGGGGATATCATCCTGCAGGACAAATAGGGAGACCCAGGCTGTGACCACAATCGTGTCTGGTCACCTCTGTTAGTACCAGGTCTCTGCATTAAAAGAAACAGATAGCACCCCTTTGTGGGGCCTCCCAGATCAGTGGGGACAGCACCCTGGGAGAAGCTCCTGGAGTGGCGGAGAGCAGGGCTGGGGCTAGGTGAAGTTCTGAGCAAGCTTCTGACACCCCAGTAGGTGGGGTCAGCTCTTAATCCACAGGCCCAGGTCACAGCCTGTCACATAATCAGTTGAGAGCATAGGCCAGAGGGACCACCGTCCAATATCCCATCAGGAAGTAGATGGACCAAAAGAGCCAAAGGACACTGGGTCACAGTGGGCAGCTGAGAATGGCAGAACCAGGGCCACCCTGTGCGCTCAGGTCTCACAGCATCTGGGAAGGAGGGTAACCAGCACATAAAAGGCAGCTGTTCTCCCTTTGCTCCTTTCCAGACTTCTAGTGAACAGGCCCACCCCTAGGGCAGCATGGGGCTACCAGCACATGCTACCAGGGGCAAGAGACATTAGCCAGGGCCTCATGTCTTGTGTCGTCCCCCCTGCCACACACACCCCGTCCCAGCTCTGTGGGCAGCAGCAGCAGATGGAAGGATCCCAAGGAGCCCAAACATCCAGCAAGAACATGGAAGTCACTAGGTGTGTTGGCCATGCCTGTAACCCTATGCCTGGGAGGCTGAGGCAGGGAGATCATGATTTCCAGGCCAGCCTGGGCTACACAGTGAGACCCTATCTCAAAAATGAGAAGGAAAAACAAAACAAAACAGGAGACAGAATGAGACTGAGCAGATCAAGTGTGCCACAAGGTGCCAGGCGACTGTCCCGCTTCTTTGGGGGGCAGAGAGGGGCTGTTAAAAGTCCTCAATACAGCTGCAGGCCCTGTGAGTCTGAGTTCAAACTGAGGCAGAGGGCAGGACCTCAAAGGCAGGAGACCCCAGGAGGTGGGACAGCAGGGCAACACCCCCTCTCCTGTTCAGTGCCAGAGCAGCTAGAGCCCTGTGACAAGCAGCATGCTCCGGGCAAAAGCGTCCTTCTTCCTCCCCAGCCTGCCAGCTCTGTCGGCCTTGGGCAGAGCTGTGGCTGGAGGCCTGTTGCTGAGCACCTACTGACCCTTCCAGCTTCCCGCAGCCCCTCTGCCGCATCCAGCACCACAAGAACAACCTTCACCTTTCTTATGGTGGCAGGTCAGCAGAGGGCCTCAGAGTTGGAGCCAGGGGTTGGGTGCTCCATGGTGCAGGACTCTGGTGGCAGAGGGAATAGAGGTCCCAGGAGAGAAAGGGGTGGTAGGACCCCTCAGCCTGCTCAGACTACCTTGGCTGCTCACAGCCCTGGGCCCCTGGTCATATCCTAGGATTGGAAAGGGCATGTGCACACTCTGGGTTCCTCAGGAGCCCTTCTCAGCTCACTTCTTCTGCAGGGCTCTAAACTCCGCAGCAGAGACCCTCAGGTGCCCCCTGAGGACCTGCCATGGAAACAAGCAGGCAGCAGTGCTGGCCTGATGGCACATGGATGGACGCCAACCTGCAGCCAGTTGGCAAGACTGGCACCACAGGGCCCACACCATGCTCTGGTCCCATAAGCAAATGCTGGGAAAGGGGCCTCTGACTGGGCCTGCAAGCTTCTCACCCGAGCCCCTGGCCACTCTGAGGTAAGCAGCATGGTGAAAACCCACAGTGTTCCAGTTCCCACAGCAGGGAGCTGACACAGGAGGCCTGAGCTGCATGTCCAGGCTGTCGCTGAGAGCAAGGCCCAGCCTGCTGCTGCTCTGGCTGCTCTGCACTGTGCTGATTCTGTCGTCTCCAAGAAAGGCTGGGCCCTGGCGCCATGGTCAACAAGATAATGGTGCGTCTGCCTCCTGGGGCTGCTGGGTGTGGCCCAGGAAGTCAACAGGCTGGGCTGGGTGAATGGGCCCTGTCCCAGTCACTTGGGAGGGAAGGACAGGAGGGCAGCTGAGGCCTCGAGGGTCTCAGAGCACTTGGCTAAAGTGGCTTCCTTCCCCTACCATCACCCCACGTCCCTCCCTCCCATTCTCCCTCCACCTGGAGCAGAATTAGAAGTCCCTCCCTCAGGTTCTCCCCAGCAAACTGATGGCGCCTCAGTGTAGCCCTTTCCAACAGGTACACCTGACATCCAGAGTCTGTGACACGGCTCCAAGAAGGAATTTATTGGCACAGAGGGTCAGAACTACACCCACCCTGTAAAGACAGCTTTACTGGAACACAGCCAAGTCCATCCTGTAGGTTGTGTCTCCAGTTCTCCCACCACACAAGCAGAGGTGAGTAGCTGCAATACAGACCTGCGCCCATGTGACTCAGAGCCCAAGTCACTCACACGGCCAACCCCATTCTACAGGGTCACAGCTTTCAGTGAGAAGTGTCTTTTGTGTCAAACAGAAGTGGATAGAACCGCTTCTCCTCAGAACAGCCATTTAAGAGCACAAAAGCACATTCATGAGTTTCCTTGCCTGTGCCCCCAAGCTGCTTTTCCATTCAAAATAAGCCTGGAGGCCTGCACTTTCCCAGCCATGAGAGAAAGCCTGCACTCTGAGTGGTTCCCTGCCTACTGGATTAAAGGAACTGGGACAGGGGACCAAAGGTACCCACCTTCCTAGTCAGGTCACAGAAACCAGGAGGCCCGTCGAGGTAGGACCGAGGACAGGCTTGAAGTCGCAGCTACCTAAGTACTTCACAAAGCACACTGAGATGCTAGAGGGGCACGTGCTTTAGAATCACGAAATGTCAATCTCGGTGGGGTTGGGGGTCTTAGAACTAAGGCAGTAGGAGCAGCCTCCCTGCTAGGTGTGCCCAGACCCTAGGAGAGGCCCCAGGTGCCCGAGGAGGAAGGTGGAGATATTCAGGCATGCACACTGGCGCCATGCAGAGTGGTACCACCTCTGGTGGTTAACAGGGTGTGCATGATAGATAACTAGGGAAGTCAGAGCTCCCACTCAGGGTCACAAGTGTTTCCGAGTTTAGGGCTGTTGAATGCAGCCTCTGGCCCAGAGGCACAATGGTCTCATATTCCCACCACCACCAGAACACCAGCCCCTGCCTGGGTTCAGGAGCAGCTTCTAGAAGAGCTAGGGGACCTGCTCTCCTGCTCTAGGGATAAAGTTCAGAGCCCTCGGCCTGCCCAGGATAAAGTCCAAAGGCCCTGGCACACAAACCTGCTATCACCTGCTTTCATCTGGCCAGCCTGGAGACCGAATACTCTGACACCATCCTTGCCCTCTGCCTGGAGCCACTTCTAGGGTGCCTCTCCTCTGGGCCCCTGCCCTGCCCTCCCCTCAAGACCCACTGGAAGAATGTCCTTTGTGGGGACATCTTTCTCAGGGACAAGCTCTCCCTGCAAGTGTTAAATCTCCCTATGTGCCAGCTCCTCACTGTCTCCAAGTAAAGCCACCAGCTCTCACCAGCTGCCCCCCCTTCCTGGTTCCCCTGGCACTCTCTCCTACCCCTCCCTGTCCCCAGAGAACTACTCATCCTTCAGACACCCTTTAGTGGCCCTTCTCTGAAAAGCCTTCCCAGGCAAACCGTACAGCCATCTCTTCTTTTGTTCAAACTATCTGGAGAATGCAAAGTCTCTCCCTCTGATGAAGCTGACCAGTGGTCTGGAGGCACAGGCCACCCATGGGGGAAGTCCAGGCAGCTGGACAAGCAGCTGGGGAAGTGGGGGTGGGGGTCCTAAGGGGCCTCTCAGGGAAGGCAGGGCAGCCAAGACTGGGAGGGTGACCAGGAACATTCTGGGTCATTTCTTTGCTCTCAGAAAAGACCAGAGAGCAAAGAGCCTTACTGAACCTCATTTGTCCAAGAGGGCAGCTTCTCAAGTGGCCAGGTCACAGAAGCATGTCACTGGACAGCTTGCAAGATGCGACAAGATCTGGCATGCATTGAAACAGATCGCTCCTGCCTGGTAGAGAATGGGCTAGGGATGTGGGGGACAAAAGCAGCCATAGGAAGAATGGCGGGCCACCGGGAGCTGCACAGTGGGGACTGAGAAGCAGCCAGATGGGAAAGACATCTTAAGAGTTAGATGCTAAGAGTGGGTCACGGTTAATGGCTGCGTTTGTAGGGCGGCCAGGGGCCCCATTCCCTGAGCTGCAAAACCAAGGAGGGACAGGGTTGCCTTAGCTGACTTGGGCACTGTTCCCGTTAGAACCTGGCAGACTTCTTGTTAAATGACCCGTTCCACGCACTGATCACAACACCTGTGCATGCTACCCACATACCAGATACTTGTCTCCCTCTTGTAGAGGGGCAACTGCGGCTCAGAACCAGAACGCCCCTGGCCAAGGTCACGGAGCAAAATATGGGGCGGGCGGTCCTATGTGCCAGTCTGTGGGGAACACGCTAGACGCGCCCCCCCGCCCCGGGCCTTTCCCGCATCCCGGGAAGGAGGGCTACCTAGGACATGCCCGTTTGGCATAAGGGGAGACTGAGGTTAAGGGGCAGGCAGCAGCTACCTGCCACGGCCATCGGCTGGGGGAACCCAGGGAGGCGGGGCTGGGGGACGCAAACTTCAGCCGCGTGAGTAGTGCGCCCGTGCAGCGAGAGAAGGGTCCTATCGCGGGAGGAGCAGGGAGAGGAGCCGCGAACCAGCGGCAGGTCACGGCCGGGCTCCAGGCGCGCGGATGCCAGACGCTGCCGCTGCCCCTCCCAGGTCTGATCGGGCGGGGGTCCAGCATGAACTCCGGGCCGAGGGCTCAGCAGCCGAGGCCGAAAATGCGGGGCTGTGGGGTCGGCGCAGCCCTCACCTGGGCGGCGAGGAGCAGAAAGGCCGTCACCAGCCGCACTAGCGCCGCCGCCATGTCTGCTGTTCCCTCCGCAGCAGCTGCCAGTTGTTTCCCAGCAACGCCCGGGGCGCCTCGCCGCGCATGCGCTGCGCCTCTGCGCGGGGTCAGCGTCAAAGGGCGCGGGGCGGGGCCTGTGCCGAGCAGCGCGGGGCGGCGAGATGGCGGTGAGCGCTCCTGGAGAGTTGGGTGGGGGACATGAGGGCTGGAGGGACAGGAGAAGTAGAAGGTAGGGCCTGGGGAACTCAGGCCCGAAGACAGAGGGATGGAGGAGCAGGGGAACATGGGACGGGGACCCGAAGGCCGGGGAGACATGGGAAAGGGGAGCTGTGGACCCGGACACATGGGGCAGGGACTTGGCGGACTCAGGAGACAAGGAGACGGGGACCGATGGACAGGAGGGACATGGGGACAGGAACTTGCAGACCAAGGAGATATGGAGACAGGACCTGCGGATGGGGGGGGGGCATAAGAATGGAGGAGAGGTTGCAGCCCTGGGGGACCTGACAACAGGGGGCTACTGCTCCCGATGGAGGGCTGCGGCCCTCGGGGATATGGAGACCGGGATCTGCCGGGGGAGGAGGGGTCATGGGGACGGGAGTTGCTGAGAAGAGCAGCAGCAGGTGCTTGTGGGGACACAGTGTCTTCGGAACAGGGGAGCCCGCATAAGGCTACTCTCCTCACCTCAGGCGCTATGCTTTCCCCCAGGACAAAGAGAAGAAGAAGAAAGAGAGCATTTTGGACTTGTCCAAGTACATTGACAAGACAATCAGGGTGAAGTTCCAGGGAGGCCGGGAAGGTGAGGCCTCTCCCTTAACTAATGAAAAGGAGATAGTTAAGGGCAGCACTGAGGAAGGGATTAACCTGGGGGTTAGCGCCTTGTTTGTTTGGTTGTTTTTTTTTTTGGTGGATCTGGGGTTTGGACTCAGGGCTTCACACATGCAAAGAAGGTGTTGTACCGCTTGAGCCACACCTCCAGTCCATTTTGCTCTGTGTATTTTGGAGTTGGCGGGGTTTCATAAACTCAAATTGCAAGCCTCCTAATCTCAGCCCCCCAAGTAGCTAGGATTACAGGTATGAGCCACCAGCACCTGCTGGGGCACCTTGTTTGAAGTGCTGAACGAGGACCACCTCTGCTGTCCTACTGAGGCTGAGAAACTTGAACTGGTGGCCCCATATTGCTGGTGGGGAAACTGAGCCAAGGAGAGGAGGACCAACAACCCAAAGTAACGCAGCTGGATTCAGATTCACAACTTTGCCTCCCATGCAGTCCTGTCTCTATAGCTCCCACCCAGGGTCTCCCCTCAGCACTGTGGATACTGGGACAAGATCTTACTATGAGGTAGCCATCCTAGGTACTGCAGGGTATTGAGCAACATACACACTCCATGCCAGGAACACCCCCCCAACACGTGACAACCATGACGTCCCCAGACATCACCCCGTGTCTCCTGAGGCAGGATCACCTCTGGCTGGGAAAAACAACTCTTGCCAGTATCTACTTGGTGTCCCAAGAAACCAGTTAGGAATGGAATGTCCTCACTCCCTGCTTAACCATCTGTGGCTCCCCATTGTTCCAGAGTAAAGTCCAGACCTGAACAATGGTCTCTGAGTGAGGCCTCTGGACTGCTGTGTGCATCCAGGCACATGACCCCACTGCCTAAATGTTCTTACCAGGTGAACTCTCAGAGTCACTTTCCCACCCTACCCAGTCTCCAGGGTCTTGCTGTGAGAAGCCTTTGTGATCTTCCTTCCCAGGTCACAAGCTTCCAGTAGCACCTGTCACCCTTTGCATGCTCATGCTTAACTCTGCGTCTACTCTGCATGGAACCTATGGAGAAGGGTCTCTCAGGGCAGGGACCACCAGGTGCTGGGCTAAGCAGTCTGGCAGGGAGAGCATAGTCCACAGTGGGCCCTGGGTTCTGGTTCCACATAGCTTGAGTTAGGACACAGCGTTTCCACATGCTGGCTGTGGGACTTGGGCATATAGCTGCTCTGTCTGAGCCTCAGTTTTCTTAATTTGTCATATGGGCCTAATTCCACCTACATCACCAGGTGGCAACAACAATGAAAGATCTAAAAGCTTGTCCAGTCATTGAGGCAGCTCTTGGCACAGAGTAAGCGTTGCATCAACATTTGCTGGCCGGGGGCACCCTCACCCCACCCTGCTGCTTCCAGGCTCTCTGCATTTGACAGCTGGTTCCTGCCATAATTTCCTTGAGCAAACATTTGTCCTGCAAAACAAGCCAGAGAGGCCCTGTCTGTCCTTGAGGGTCTTAACCTGATTCAGCCAGGCCCACCCACGATCATCTCTCTATGGATTGACCCAAACCCTGAATCATAGCTGCAGAGTTCCTTTGGCATCCTAATGTTGGGACACATGACCTGATGTTGGCAGTGACAACCACACCAGAGTCACAGGTTCCAACCCACAACTGAGCCAGGCTCACACAGGTGTGTCGCTCAGACAGTGGATGTGACTATTTTGGAGACCTGCCTGCTGCCTGCTTAGGCTGGACAGAGGCCAACTAGCACATGCAGGCTGATGGGGGCAGGGTAGAGACAGGTGCCCAGCGCACATCCAATGCTGTCTGTGACACCATTGGGCTAGTGCTATGAAAATCTTCATTGTGTGGGAGGGGGGCCACAGGGCCTGGGGTGAAGGGCCAAGCAGCAGGTTATATGGCTGTGCAGCCCAGGTGGGCTCTGACTCAGTAGCTCTGCCTTTGCAGCCACAGATCACAGGTGTGCCAATAAAATTTTTAACAGGTGATGGACCTGGTCTAGTTTGAGAGCTGTCAGGGGCATACCCCTGCCCTGTAGCACTGCAGGGTGGTGCTGGGTAGAGTCCAGCCTTGCCCTAGTGTAGGCTGCACAGCTGAGACCTTGCGCCAAGCCCCTGTCTTCCAACAGACACAGGAAAGGCAGGATACCCATGCATGTAAGGAAGAAGGTAGCTTAGCTGGAGGGTGGCCCCCAGAGGGGTGCATACCTTCACCTTATGCCACCACCACCACCCTCCATCTCTGGAACTTTCCATCATCAAGAATTGAAGCTCTGGCCCATGAAACACTAACTTCCATTTCCTCCCCAGCCCCTGGCCCACGTGAGTCCACTTCTTGACTCTAGCTTCCCCTGTTCTGGACATTTCCTATGGATACAGTCACATGCCATGGGGCCTTTTGTGTCTGTTTCTCTGAGTGCATGGTGTCCACAAAGTCCCTCCACATTGTGTGTGTAGGTTTTAGTTCTTTTTTTTTTTTTCATTTTTCTTTTATTATTCATATGTGCATACAAGGCTTGGTTCATTTCTCCCCCCTGCCCCCACCCCCTCCCTTACCACCCACTCCACCCCCTCCCGCTCCCCCCCTCAATACCCAGCAGAAACTATTTTGCCCTTATCTCTAATTTTGTTGTAGAGAGAGTATAAGCAATAATAGGAAGGAACAAGGGGTTTTGCTGGTTGAGATAAGGATAGCTATACAGGGCATTGACTCACATTGATTTCCTGTGCGTGGGTGTTACCTTCTAGGTTAATTCTTTTTGATCTAACCTTTTCTCTAGTTCCTGGTCCCCTTTTCCTATTGGCCTCAGTTGCTTTAAGGTATCTGCTTTAGTTTCTCTGCGTTAAGGGCAACAAATGCTAGCTAGTTTTTTAGGTGTCTTACCTATCCTCACCCCTCCCTTGTGTGCTCTCGCTTTTATCATGTGCTCATAGTCCAATCCCCTTGTTGTGTTTGCCCTTGATCTAATGTCCACATATGAGGGAGAACATACGATTTTTGGTCTTTTGAGCCAGGCTAACCTCACTCAGAATGATGTTCTCCAATTCCATCCATTTACCAGCGAATGATAACATTTCGTTCTTCTTCATGGCTGCATAAAATTCCATTGTGTATAGATACCACATTTTCTTAATCCATTCGTCAGTGCTGGGACATCTTGGCTGTTTCCATAACTTGGCTATTGTGAATGTTTAGAATGTTTTTGTTTAGAATTCTGTTTAGAATGTTTTTGTTTATTTCTATTGTTTTTTGCAATATAGGGTCTCATGAACTATTTGCCTGGGTCTGGCTTTGACCCCTGATCTCTGCTTCCTGAGTAGATAGGATTATAGGTGTGAGCCTCTGGTGCCTAGCTAGAATGTATTTTTTAATTGATGCATAATAATTGTGCATATTGATGGATCGATGTGATGCTTTGATGACGTGCACAGTGCATGGTGAGCGCGCCAGGGTAATTAGCATATACTCATGCTTTGTCTGTGATAAGAACATTCACAATCTTTCTGCTGTCTCTGCATACCATAGGTTATTACCAACTACGGTTGTCCTGCTGTGCTGTAGAACTTGAGCTGGTAGCTAACTTTGTACTGACTGTCCCTCTCCATCCTCTGTCCCCTTTTGTCCTGGTTGTTCACTGTGTGGATACACTGCTGCCTGCTTTCACAGGACTCACAAGCTAAGAATCATTGACATGTGTGGCTCAGATGATGGAGCACTTGGGCCCTGAGTTCAAATCCCAGTTCTGTCCCCCCACCCTCCCTCCCAAAATAAATTATACATCATTGGAAAAAGACCCAGAAGATATTTGGTGATGTGGAAATTGTGGGGAATTCACATTTCAGTATCCACAAATAGTTTTATGGTCACACAGCTCACCGTGAATTGATGTGCCCTTTGTGGCTACTTCCACACCAGGAATGTGGAGCTAAGTAGTGGCCTGCACAGTGGGGAGTGTTTGTCCGGTGACTTTAACAGTTGGGAGGTGGCTGGGTTCCCCACACTCATGTTGCTACCAGAGCCCTGACCTGTCCCCAGGACCAGTGCTGACCACACGCCTTTCTTTTTCCTCCTCTCCTGGTGGTTTCTCCAAGCCAGTGGAATCCTGAAGGGGTTCGACCCACTGCTCAACCTTGTGCTGGACGGGACCATTGAGTACATGCGAGGTGAGCCAGCATGGGGCTGTTCTGTTTCTCGGGCCACTCCACTGCCGACTGAGGGACAGACACATGGCACTCTGTGGTTAGACACAGCAGGCTGTGTTGGGTCACCCAGGCCTGGACAGGGAAGGCATATTTGTTGCATCCCTTAGAGGCTGTGAAGTGCTGGCACTGTCAGAAACAGGGCAGCCTGCCGTGATAGGATGCTCCTCAGCAAGGCCCCAGCCCCAGCCCCTGCCTGGCCTGCCACCTCCACCCATCTGCACCATGTCCTGAGGTCAGGGATGCCCAAAGCCAGCAAGGAGAGTTTGCCCCCTGGGCCCAGAGCCCATCCATACAGTGAGACAAGACTCTGGAAACATCACAGCCCAACTTAACCAGAAGTGGCTAGAGCTACACAGATGGCCCTAGGCAGGGACCAGGCCAGCTCAGTACGGACCCATTGGTCTGCCGGCTGACACTTGCTTTGCCTCTGCCCAACTGGTGGGCATCAGGCTGTGGCGGGGGGGGGGTGCTGCCCCCTGGGTAGCTAACCTTCCTGTCTGTGAAGGGCCATTAGGACAGTGCAAGAAGCCTTCATGGTCCTTGGGAGTGGTAGACACTGCCCCTCCTTGTCCTGCAGAGCCTGCACACATCATTTGGCCAGGCGCTTGCGCTCCTTGTTATCCCCAAAACAACCCGGTCTAGAGCCCTCTGCCCAGAGCATGCATTGTCCCCAAAGGCCTCAACATGGCGGAGCTGGATCCTGAAGTGGGCTGCAGTTCTCAATCGTTGGCCACCTGGTTCTCCCTCCTCCAGACTCCCCATAATGAGGAACTGTACTTGCCTGGGACCTCACGGGCAGCCTGAGTTTGCGGTCTTCCCTGGGCTCCTCCCCCACAGTCCCCAGGACTTGAGGATCTCACAGAATTCTGGGTCCCCATAGCTTTCATTTCAACTACTGGTCTGATGGCGCTGCCCTGGGCCACTGCTGGCTTGCTCAAGTGCCTGGGCCTCCCCATTCTCGTTTGCAGAACGAGGGCAGCTGTGCCATTGTTTCCAGAGCCAGTGGCCCTGTTGTCTGGAGACATCTCCAGAGAAGGCTGCTTGTCCAGATTCTGGGCAGGACGAGTTCCTCTGAGGTCCTGATCACTCACAGTATTGGAGGGGAGGCCACTGCCAGGCCTTTGGCATGAAACTTTGCCTTCTCTGGGCTTTGGAAGCCACCATCCTCAGCCCCTCTGTCCCTCCCCAGATCCTGATGACCAGTACAAGCTCACAGAGGACACGCGCCAGCTGGGTCTTGTGGTGTGCCGCGGCACGTCGGTGGTGCTCATCTGCCCGCAGGACGGCATGGAGGCCATTCCCAACCCCTTCATCCAGCAGCAGGACGCCTAGCCACCTCAGGGACCCCATGGGACTGGGCAGGGCCAAGCAGCCAGTTCCCTTGGACTCAGAGTCACTCCTCCCTTGTGAGGAGCTGCCACTAGCATGGAGGGGACTTCTTTTTGTGTAGGTTGGATTTTTGTTTGTTTTCTTAATAAAATTGCAAACCTCAAGTGTCCAGGCCCCAGAATCTTGCCTTTTTTAGCCTTGGTCTTGGGAAAAGTGGGATCCTGCCTAACCCTAGCTTTTTTTTGTTTTGTTTTGTTTTGTTTTTGCGGTACTGGGGTTTGAACTCGGGGCCTACACCTTAAGCCACTCCACCAGCCCTTTTTTTTGTTATGGGTTTTTTTCAAGATTCAGTCTCACGGAGCTCTGGGCTAGCACAGTGCTCCTCATACTGTTTCCTTCAGACCCCTGACCTGCCTTGCCCAGGTCAACCTCAGAGGCCAAGGCCAGGGACAATCCAGGGGTCCCCATGTCTGGTGGGAGACAGCAGTGAGCCCTAAGGGCAGCCAGACCTTGTCAGAGCTCCAGAGGGAGCAGGGAGACAACAGCAGAAGGAAGTCTGGCTGCCGACCCCTAGCTCCTGCTGCTATGTGAATGAGATTTGTCCCTGGCACCCCTCAGGACAGCACCCCCCGACACTCCACCCAAATCCCAGCACTGGATGGGGACAAATGGTGACCTGTGCAGCCACTGACTCCTGGCCTCAGCTTTCTTCACACCACTGGCTGTGTAGCTCAGGGTAAGTATCTCTCTCCTGAGATCCACTCTGTGACAGGGCAATAGGGAGGCCGCTAAGAGCACAGAGCTTTGCAGTCAAGCCCACAGACAAAACGAGAGCCATGAGGCCCAGAAGACAACACTGACTTGCTGGGGACTCAGACTGCTCAGAAAAGGGCATAAAACGAGCTTGTTCCACTTAGCCACTGGCCTTTGTGCATCGCTCTGACCTAGTTTGTGAAATACTGGAAGTAACCTAGCTGCCTGTTGTCAGGAATCCACTACATAAAGCAGGCACCTCCAGTCAATTTCAGAGCTCCTTTTTGCTACATAGATGTTGGGTAGTGGTAGATGAAATATGGCCACAGATTCTTTTCTGTTCTTCCCAGCAAGGAGGGGAGTCCAACCCTCCCCTCACCACCCCCCCCAACCCTGCAATACACATGTCCTGGGCAGGCCTTTTTACTTGCTTTGACCACAAGAACATGGTGGAAGCTGGTGCTGGTGGCTCACGCCTGTAATCTTAGCTACTCATAAGGCAGAGATCAGGAGGATAGCAGTTTGAACCCAGCCTGACAAATACTTTGTAAGATCCTATCTCGAAAAACCCATCACAAAAAGGCTGGTGGAGTGGCTCAAGTGCTAGCAAGTGCAAGGCCCTGAGTTCAAGCCCCAGTTCGACCAAAATGAAACAAAACAAAACAAAAAAACATTATGGAACAATGTTGTGAGAATTAAGAGGCTAATTGCAAAAGGAGCTCAGTGATATCTACCTTGTCCTGATGGAAGAACCTGAAGCTTCCAGGATACCAAAAAGCAGAGATGCCTGTACAGGAGACCCAAGGCCTCCCTCAGCCGGCACCTGTTGCCCATAGGCATCCCAGGTCCTCCAGCCTTGACCGTGCAGGTGTCTGAGGCCTCAAGAGGTAGCGTGTTGGCTACAACCTGTGATCCCAGCCCTCAGGAGGCTAAGACAGGAGGATTCTGGAGTCCTAAGCCAGCATGGACTGCATAGCAAGGCTTGTCACAAATACCTTTAAAGAACAGAGGTAGCCTACATGAGAATAGTAAAGGGACTTCTCAGCTGACTCACAGAATCATGAACATTAAATTGTCTTCTGACACTACATTTGGGGATGTTTGTTACTTGGCAACGGCTCGCAGAAACCTGCTGACAGAGGCCTGCAACAAATGGCAGAGTGAAAACATTTCTAGCACAATTATGTATACAGAATACTGCCATTTGTTTAAGAATTTTTAAAAGGCTGCACATTTATGTGCATTTAAGTATGTTAGAGATCTAGAAGGATCCGTGCCCACATGAAAGAAAGAGGTAGCCAAGGTGGAATGTTTCAATATTTTAAAAAAGAGAAATTTAATATTTAATGTTTTCTTTAATATTACATTGAACATTTAATATTTTATAAGGAGTCAGAGTGAAAGAGAAACAGAAAAGGAGATGCAGAAAGATCTAGAGAGAGACGAGAAAAGCAGAAACAGGAGGAAGCTTAGAAAAGGGACGGGGGCAGAAATGAGGACACCTCGGCTGGCTGTGACACTGGATCCCCAGGCCTCCCTCCCTCCTGGCCCCACTGTAAATCCCCAGCCCCAGGAAGCTCACCAGCCGCCATGCCAGAAGGAGGTGGGCCATTGACCCCGGCCCAGATCCCACCGTTCTGGCTCCCCGCCAGGACCCAGAGCTCGGTCCAGGGACTGCAGCCACCTGAGCAAGGCTCAGGCTTGCTGCACATGCCCTGGGTCACCACGGCCCACAGCTTCCAGGTACTAACAGAAGCCTCAGGTTTTGTCTGAGGAGGCCCCGTTGTGGAAGACATCACCAGGGGTCCCCACAGATGGGGAAAGACGGGCAGACCCCAGCTCAACTTCAGACCAGCTGCACACCCCTAGGACACCGCTGCACAGCAGGTTCCAGAAGCTTCCAAAGGTGGACAAGATCTTAACCGTGCTGATGGTCAGCCTTGCCCCTCCCCATCCCAACTGCCTTGTCTCAGAATAGCTTGTGTTCACTTAACCACCCCCCCAAACTTCCAGTCCTTTTCATTGTTTTGATTTTTTGGAGGGGACAGGGTCTCTCTATGTAGCCTTGAACTCAAGATCCTCCTGCCTCAGCCTCCCAAGTGCTAGGATTACAAGCCTGCACCACCAGGCCTGGCTGGTGGGTCCTTTCGTTACTCCCCATTCACAAATGACACAGCTGAGGCCCAGAGAGGATAAGTAACTTGCACAAGGTCACACAGCCTGGTTTAATAACAGGGGGTTGGCTGCTAGTTCACCCTTTCCTCACTACACCCTCCCTCTGCTCCAGAGCCACCCCAAGACTCCTCGCTGCCCCACCTCATGGGTACAGAAAGTGAGGCCCAAAATGGGCCTCCCTGGGAGGGAGGTTCTCAGAGGACATTCACAAAGCCAAAGGGACTGAAATAGATTGCCTGGTGCTGGGAGCTGGGAGGGACACAACCTGCTGCCTTACACAACAGGTCCCTTCCTGCCTGAGACAGCGAAAGGGAGACCTTGGCCCAGCCCTGGAGCATCCTCGGGAGAACCCGGACAAAGCTGTGTAGTCTGCACAAGGGAGCCCAGCACCTGCCTCCCCTGTTGGTCTAGGAGCTTCCCGAGCGAAGGGTGGGGGCCTGGGTCTGTCACTCAATAAATGTTTGCTGGTGAGTAAGTGACTCAGGCCCTTCCAACTCTGTTCTCATACTTTCTACTTTCATTCAGGACCCGCTCTCTACCCCCACTGCCACCTTGTCCCTGATGGGGCTGACCCAAGCCAGCAGGGCTCAGGACTCCCCAGGAGTAAAGGCTCTATGGCCACCAGGTTTCCCATTCCAGGCAGAAGACAAGGCAACTGTGAGCCCAGGAGGTAAAGGTACGAAGACAGAGCCATTCAAGACAGTCTAAGGATGAAACTTGAAGCAGCCATGACCTTGGGTTCCACCCTTTTTGCTGAAAATGCTTCTGAGGTCAATTTCTTTCCCGGTCTCTCCCCAGCACCAGATTCACACACATTTGGGTACGTCAGAGGCACCCCCAAATTAACAGACTCCAAACCCACACTTCCCCTCCCACCTGGTACCACCCCTGTTCTCCTATTGGAGGAAACAGCCCTATGACCCAGGCCCATAACCTTGGGGTCACCTTGAGCCCTCTCATCTGGCCACATTCCATCCTTCGGCAGACACTGAATCTCCACCTTCAGAATCCATCCCATGCCTGGGCGCGGCTCAGTGAGGAGCACTTGCCTGCAATGTGGGAGTCCCTGGGTGTATCCCCACACCTCACACCACAGAAATAAATGAAATCTAAATGCTCCAGTGAAGAAAACACCTTCCTTCCTCCCTTCCTCCTCCTTCCTTTCTTCCTCCTCCTTCCTTCCTTCCTTCTTTCCTTCCTTTCTTCCTCCTTCCTTCCTTCTTTCCTTCCTTCCTTTCTTCCTTCTTTCCTTCCTTCTTTCCTTCCTTCCTTTCTTCCTCCTCCTTCCTTCCTTCTTTCTTCCTTCCTTTCTTCCTCTTCCTTCCTTCCTTCCTTCTTTCCTTCCTTTCTTCCTCCTCCTTCCTTCTTCCTCCTCCTTCCTTCCTTCTTTCCTTCCTTCCTTCCTTCCTTCCTTTCTTCCTCCTCCTTCCTTCCTTCCTTTCTTCCTCTTCCTTCCTTCCTTCCTTCTTTCCTTCCTTTCTTCCTCCTCCTTCCTTCTTCCTCCTTCCTTCCTTCCTTCTTTCCTTTCTTCCTCCTCCTTCCTTCCTTCTTCCTTCCTTCCTTTCTTCCTCCTCCTTCCTTCCTTCCTTCTTTCCTTCCTTCCTTCCTCCTCCTTCCTTCTTTCCTTCCTTTCTTCCTCCTCCTTCCTTCCTTCCTTTCTTCCTCCTTCCTTCCTTCCTTCTTTCCTTCCTTCCTTCCTTTCTTCCTCCTCCTTCCTTCTTTCCTTCCTTTCTTCCTCCTCCTTCCTTCCTTCCTTCCTTCCTTCCTTCCATCCTTCCTTCCTTCCTTCCTCCTTCCCTCCCTCCCTCCCTTCCTCTCGTTTTTTTAGACAGGGGCTCACTATGGCCCAGTCTGTCCTTGAACTTGAGATCCTTCTGCTTCTGCCTCTCACTTGGGGTTGCAGGTGTATAGCACTATTTGGCCCCAAATTGTTCTCTTTTCTTTTTTGTGGTACTGGGGTTTCAACTCATGGCTTTGCCCTTGAGATGCACTTGCGCCATGCCCCCAGCCCTTTTTGGTTTGCTTATTTCTGAGATAGGGTCTTGCTTTTTTCCCAGGTCAGTCTAGACCTCAACCGTCCTGTTTTCGTATCTTACACTTCCCACCATCGCTGGAGTAATAGGCATGTCCATCGTGCTCAGGTTTTTCTGTTGAGATGGGATCTCGTGAACTTTTTTTGCCTGGCTAAGCTGGGAAACGTGATCCTCCCGATCTCAGCCCCCTGTGTAGCTGTGGGTGGCAGGCACTCGCCACTGTGCCCAGCTACCAGCTTGTTTTCTGAGGCCAGTGTACCCCACTTGACCCGGAGTGGAGGAGAAAGAAGCTGTGTCTTTCTGAACATGGCAATGATAGCCAAATAGTAATAATCGGATCTGGCCACGCATATAGAGGGTGATACACACGAGTGCCTGTGGTCCCTGCTATTGCCAGAGGCTGAGGCAGAAGGATGCTGCAGCCCAAGAGTTCGAGGCCAGCCTGAGTGACAAAGCCTGACCCTGTCTGGAAAACAAACAAACAGCTGAGCACAACAGTCCACACCTGTAATCCCAGCATTGGGGAGTTGGAAACAGGAGGACTGTGAATTTAAGGTCAGCCTGGGCTACACAGCAAGACCCTGTCTCAAAACAAACAAAAAACCTGAGAGGCTAGAGGCCTGTTATGAACCTGCTGCGCTATTACTTTTTGTGTGTGTCAGAGGAGAGAGATTTTGTGTGTGCAGTACTGGGGTTTGAACTCAGGTCTTCACACTTGCTAGACAGGTGCTCTACCACTTGAGCCACGCCTCCAGCCCTTTTTATACTTCTGTTATTTTTTAGGTAGCGTCTCTTGCTGTGTGCCTGGGCCACCTCAGATCCTGATTCTCCTATCTATGCCTCCCACATAACTGGGATTACAGGCATATGCCTTTACTTGTTGAGATGGGGGTCTTGCTAACATTTTGCCGAGGCTGGCCTCAAACTTTGATCCCCTCCTGATCTCTGCTTCCTGAGTAGCTAGGATTACAGGCTTGAGTCACTGGTACCTGGTTCAGCTTCCCTTTACATAAAGTCTGAGTAACTCCTCCAATATCACCTTTCCTTGCTGTACATAACTCTCCAAATACCCAGTTGTTATCATATGCCATTTAACTCCTCTCCCCAAAGCATAAGAAGTCGTTTTACAGCTGAGGATATTGGGCTCAGAGAAGTTAGTCACTAGCCTAAGGTTACACAGCTTGTAGCTAGCTAAGCTGGGGCTTGGCCTGAGTCATCTGGAACCCAGAGTTCAAATAACTCTATGTGTTTCTTTCTTTTTGATGGCACTGGGGTTTGAAGTCAGGGCCTCACTCTTGCAAGGCAGGTGCTCTTACTACTTGAGGCTCTCTGCCAACCACAGCACTTCCCGACTACAGAGGGGGAGACACTTGTCAGAGGCCACACCACTGCTCCCACGTCACCTGCCCTACAGCCTCCCTCTGCTCACTGTACATCACACTGGAGAGAGAGGGTGGGGGGTTTTAATTCTAGATATAATCACTCCCACATCAAAGCCCTGCTGGAGGACTCGGAACCGGGAGCCCCTAACCACACACCCTCCTCCACTCCCCACATAGGAGCAGTCAGTGACCTTGCTCCCCACGGCTTGACTTGCTGATCTGCAGAGGGCCCCTTCTTCCCAGGTGGTCCATCTCCTGGCAACAGCCCCTGACTGGTGATTGTTACCTTGGCAACCAGCTACTCCCACCCCATTGCCTGGGAGGCTGTAACCCTGTTCCAGTTCTTCCCACGCTGCACTCCACCAAGACAACTCTGAGAAGCCTGAGAGACCCACTGGGTATACGGGTCCCAGAGAGGGTGAGGGACTCCCCAAGGTCACCCAGTGATCCAGCTGGGCCACTGGACTTCACACCCACCTCCCTGGTTCTGCTGGCAGTCACAGAATTCCCACCATCTATTCACCCGAGCATCTACTAAGGTCCAGGTGTATCTCTGTCCCCAGCCACTGCCACTGGAGACAGGAAGTGACAGACTAGCCAAGGGAAGAAGGGAAAGGAGGCCATGGTCTCAGGGAACCAGAAACTCCTGAGTGAGGGAAACCAGGCTTGTGGGGGCCACTTCCCTAATCAGACCCCCTACTCCCAGAGCAAACTGCCTCCCTCAACACCACAGCATCATTTATTCATTCATTGAACAGGCATTTATTGAATGCCAACTGTGTGCTGGGTGCTGGAGACACAGCAATAAAGAAGGGGGGTGGGCAGAGTACAAACAGGATAAAGGGGTAAATTACAGAGTATCTTAGGAAATTGTTGGGAGGCTGGGAATAAGGACAGAAGGAGGCCCTGGTGGAGCTGTGACTCAAAGGGAAGCAAGGGGTGGGTGGGAAGTGGGGACAGGCATTCTCAGCAGATGAAGCAGCCCATGCAAAGGCCCTGTGGTAGGAGACTGGAGCCCAACCTCAAGGTCTTCTCTTCCCTCCAGTCACATTTCTGGAGCAATAACCACAAGCTGGACTGAGCCACGAAGCACCCTGTTGTCCTCTCTGTCATTGAAGGGACAGCCTGGTACCTGGGGGCTCTTCTAATCACCCTTTCACGGACATGGATGAGGAGGCTGGAGGGGATGGAGCACTCCAGGATCACAGAGCCAGGGTGGGGCAGGAACTAGATGTGAAACCAGGTGACCAGCTAATGTCCCTGGTTCTCCTTGGGGATGTCCCTCTTCCTCCCAGCTTCAGTGTCTGTTGTCTTGTGCCTACATCATGGGTCTGCCCCCACAGCCTACTGCAAGCCTCTGTCCCTTGCAGTATTTCCTGTCTCCATTGCTGAGCCTGGTACACAGCAGACAATGAATACCTTCCCCCAAGGGCCCTGAGCAGCATGTATGAGTCCCAGAGACTCAGAGAGGGGAGGTGACCTGCCTGAGGTCACACAGCACAGCGGTAGCAGTCAACCCTTTCTCGTGTTGGCCAGGGTTGGGCATGAGGGACCCTGGAGAAAGGGTCCTTATGTCCTTTTTCTAGACCTTTCTGCAGCCAGGAAGGGAATCGCCCATCTCCTGCCTGGTTCCATGGGGGAGCCTGGCCTGGGGCCCTCCAGGATGCAGTTTCTGAGCCTCAGGGACAACAGAACAGCCTGAGACTGAGCCTGTCTGAGTCACAGGTGGCAGAGCTAATGCCAAGCCACCATCGAAGCTCCTGCTGGAGGCTGCAGAGGGCGGGGAGGATGGGGGGACAGTGCAAGATAACCTGTGCAAGCTCCTGGCCACCAGAGCTGGGTCCCACCAATCCCTCAGGACAAACTGAGCCTGCACATCTGTTTGCTCATCTGTGAAATGGGAGAGAAGTGCCCATCTCCTGACAGTCAGATGTAGCAAGGAGCAAAGTCCAGTTTAGAACTGAGTCCCTGCAGTGACTCTGGGCCTATGTTACTGTGTGATCTGGGGGAGCCCTACCATCTACTCTGCTCCCACCTCCCATGCTGGGCTCTGGGCTGTTGCTGGGCAGGCTCTATCCTGGGGAGTCTGTACACCCCACTTGTGGTCCCACTTTTTTTGTGTGTGTGGTACTGGGGTTTGAACTCAGAACCTTCACCTTAAGCCACTCCACCAGCCTTTTTGTGAAGGGTTTTTTTTTGCAATAGGGTCCTCAAGCTGGGATCCTCCTGATCTCTGCCTCCCTAGGATCACAGGCCCTGATCCCACTTCTGCCCTGGCTTAGCCCACAAGGGAACCTGTTTCCCAGCCCAGGGATGAAGATGGGGGGCGGGAGGGACAGTCTGTATGAGGAAGAGCAAAGGGAGGTAGCCCTGGGATGGAAACTGAGGGGCAGGGGGAAAGTGGGGGGCAGACAGATCTCACAGGATGTCTCACAGGGTAACAGGAAGCCCCAGGAGGTTCCAAGCACCAGTGGTTCAGCTGGGCCACCAGGGGACTGGACCTGGAGGGTTGGATTGGGCATTTGTCCAGGAGCAGATGATGGCCTGGGCACCTGAGGGGTAGGCACAGGAGGTGACAGTTTCCATAAGGTTCTATATGGGGCAATTTGCAGCACTTGGGGAGCAGTCACAACAGCGTTCCCAAGACAAAGGGGATGGAGGGTCCTAGGAAGATGTTCACAGGGTGTCAGGACCTGGGCCCACTCATCCTGACACAGCTGCCATGCACGCGCCCCACGCAGCCAGAGAGCACCTGCTGTGTGCACGGGAAGGCCAGTGGCAGGAGTGCACACTGCAGGGTGGCTGCTCCTGTTCAGGTGAGTGACCGTGAGCAGCCCTGGGGATCCCTGCCCTGCCCCTCACTCCTGCCAGGCCCCAATGCCCCCTGGAAACTTTGGGGCAACTCCCCACACTGGAATCCCCTGGCCCTGGAGTACAGAGGAACAGGAGCTGGATGGGCCTCTCTGGGACAATGGGGCTGCCTGGGAGAATGCGCCCCCTCCATAGGGGATTTAAAGGGGCGCTGACCAGGTCTTGGGGTCTGAGGGATGCTGAAGGTTGCACTACAGCCCTGCACCTTCCTATCTCCACTCTGGGGTTGCCAACCAGGAAGGCAAAAAGGATGTCGCAAGTCATCCTGGAGCTGGGGACAGCCCAGCCTACCCGGGAGGAAATGGGGTACGGGGCTGAGCCCCTGCTCTGCAGTCTGTGTGTGAACAGAACCCCAGGGTGACGGGGACTTCTGTCCATCCAGAGACCAGGCAGGAGGACAATCTGGGGCTTGAAGCCTGGACACTTTTGGGACAACAGAGCTATGAGGCCCACAGCAACCCAGGAGGGCTCCCTGGAAAGTGATCAGGCTGGGAAGGGTGTTGCTTGTGAGCTACAGAAAACAGGTTCCAGAAGTGGGAGGGTCTGGAGCAAGGTTGGGCTGTGGGTGAAGTTGCCCTACCCTGGTCCCTTTCTGAGCCAAAGCCAGTCATGTGGCTGCTCCCGAGTCTCTGAGGAGCTGCCTCCCATGGGACTGAGATAACAGATGTCTCACCCCAGCTTGGTCTAGCTATAAAAGAGGTATTCGTGAGACCTGTTTCTCCACGGGATTCTGGAAAAGGAAGGTTGTGGACAGCTGTGAGGGGTCAGGGCTGCAGGATTGACTCCCCAAAGCCTCCAGGGCCTTGGAGATCTGTAATGAAGACGCACTGAAGAATATGAAATCTGAGGCCTGGTTATGCTGCAGGTAAGAGCTTGAAGTCAGCTGGGCATGGTGGTACACTCCTGTAATCCCAGCACTCGGGAGGCTGAGGCAGGAGAATGGCGGTGCCAGACCAGCCTGGGCTACACAGCAAGACCATGTCTTAAAAAAAAAAAAAAAAGGAAAAACAACCTTGGGATCCACCTTCCAGCTTCCTTTAATCAAGGCTTTTTACCATTCTGAATATCAATTGTCTTGTCTGTGGTCTTTGATTCCACAGCCTCAACTACCATCACCCCAATTTTGTGGCCTCTGCACCCGTGTTTTTTGTTTCTGTGGCCTCGGGCTCTGGGGACACTGCTGCTACAGTCCTGGCTTCTCTGGTGTCAACTTCTCCATCCTTCTCATCTCAACTCCGTTAACTTTGGTTTCCAGAGCCACGCTGTCGTTCAGCTCTGCACTGCACGGTCCGTTTTGGGTGGTCTTGGCGCCCTCGGGCAGACCACTCCCCTCCATCTGCACCTCGTCCTTCTCCAACTCCTCCAGGATCTGGGGGAGGGAGGCAGGCAGAGGGGGATGAAGTGGCTTTGGGGGCACAGGGCACTCACGCCACCTTCCCTGCCCATCCTGACCCTGAGAACAAGCCCCCAGGTCCTCATATCTGTCTGGGGCCTCGGTTTACCCACCTGGACTTTCTCCATCAGCTCCTGAGCTGATGATGGACAGAACCACAGTATGAGGAGGATGACAGGAAGATTAGGGTCACAGGTGTGAGGCCGCACTAGCTGGCAAGTGTACCCGGACGGTAACATTCTTTGCGAACAGGTCCTTCCAGGCAACCATGGGGCAGAACTTGGGGACAGGGGAAGCGAGTGTGCACATGGGGAGCGCAACTCCATCACTCCTTAGGATCCATACCTGGGATGAGGCCTCGCCAGAGTCGTCCTCTAGGAGGGAGGGGAAAGGAAAGCAGTGTCAGGCACTAGAGTCGAAGGACTCCATTCCCAGCTCCTAGAGGGGCACTAGTGAGCCCAGGGGACTTGCAGCGGGGCTCCCGATGCCCCCAAGAATCAGGGACTCTTTTGATTGTTTTTTGGAGACAGAGTCTCACTATGTAATCCAGTCTGACCTGGAATTCGAGATCTTCCTGCCTCAGCCTCCTGGGGACTGGGATTACAGCTGTATACTACCATGCCCGGCCCTAGCAGCAGGGCTTTTAAGATAGGAACCCACCACTGGAAGAATGCTGATAGGAAGGGCCTTGACCCTCAGAGAGAAAAAGAGAGAGAGACAGAGGGCGCTTCCAAGGTGGGGTGGACTGGGGGCTGCCACTTTCCAGGAAAGGCAAAGCCCTAAGACAAAGGATACCTAGGAAATCAGAATGGACCCCCAGGCTAGTCTACATGCTCTGGGGCTCCCTGAAACTGCCCTGCTCAGGGGAGCCATGAAACCTCCCACAAAACAGCAGACAGAGGTACCCTGAGACTACCCGCAATGGAGAAAAAGAGGGGTGACCAGAGACTGCCCAGAAAGAGACGGGGGAGAGGGGCTCGCATACCGCTGGGAGGTGAGGGGCGCTGGGCTGCCTCCTGCAGGAGGTGCAAGATGAGTTTGTCCCCCGCTAGGGCTCCGTAGTGAGCTGCGTCCTGGCCCAGTGCGTCCGTGATGCCTGGCTGGGCCCCGCCCTGCAGCAGCACCTCCACGGTTTCGGGGCTGGCCCCCTCACAGGCCAGCATCAGGGCTGTCCTGCGGGGAAGGGGGGTGCTGAAGAGGTGAGGACGTCCCCAAGCCCCCACGCTCGGGCTGGGAGGAGGAGGCGACTAGGTTCCCCACTCAGAGAGGTTAAGAAGTTGCCCAGGGTCACACAGGACGTGATGGACGGGTTGAGACGGAGGTGCTCACCTGCCCTGCAGGTCCTGGTCATTTGCAGCAGCCCCCTGTTGTAGGAGGAGGCGGCACAGATCTGTGTGACACATCTGAGCTGCTATGATGAGGGGCGTGGCGCCCGACTGGTAGGGAGGAGGAAGTGGGGGGTGAGGTGGCATGAGAAGATGACCCCGGGAGGTAGGGAAGCCTAGATGACCACCCTTGATCTTCACCCCAGACCTCATCTTTGTAATGGATGCCTGGGAGGCCGCCGTTTGGTGGCAGCGCACCTCAAAGGTGGCATCTTTCCCCAAAGATCCCAGAAGCTCACCCGATCCCGGGGGTTCAGATGGGCTTTGAAGGAACAGAGCATCTCCGAGCAGGACAGGCAGCCGCCTCCCGGCTGGTGGGGCAGCAGCTCTCGTAGGGCCCGTCGGGGGAGCAGCCGCCCGGCACCCGCGGCCGTCCGGGCTGCTCCTGGATGAGGTTCTCCACGATGCTGGTGTGGCCCGTGACGCTGGCGGCCAGCAGCGGGGTCATGCCGTAGCCGTCGCGCTCCATGCGCGCGTTGCAGCCCAGCAACAGCTGCAGCTTGCCGTCGTGAGCGGCACTGTCCACGGCGGTGTGGCGGTCCATGGTCCGCACCTCCGTCAGGCCATGGGCTGGTCACGTGGGGGAAAGAGAGACGGAGATCAGAGTTCCGACAGGCCACCGGCAATCTTCACCATCTCCTCCGCCGCCATCTTAAGGACTCTCCGGGAGGGACAAAATGGCTGTCGTGACAGATGGAAGCGAGCCTGCTGGGATATGGAGTCCTGGCTCAGTACCTCTCCATGGCGCACGGAGGGAACGGCGTGGGTGGCAGACTACATTCCCCATAAGGTAGAGGGGCAGCCGCTGCGAACTGCATGATGGGAATCGGAGTTCCAATCTCAGCAAAAAGAGACAGGAAGTACTACAACTCCCACCATGCCACGCTAACGCTATACCTTGTGCGACCTGGAGAAGTTTGGTGACGTACTTTCTGTTGCTGTCACTATGCTGGAGCCGACAGGAAGCTCTCGCGATGGCCCCAAAGGATTACATTTCTCAGAGGGCACTCGACCAATCAGGAGCTAAGTCGACCGAGCGAGCCTGATACCGGCTTGAGGTGGCGGAGTCGCCAGCCGGCAGGGGGCGCGCGAGAAGCGCAAAAGTCGGTGGGGCGAGGACCTGGGAGGTCTGGAAGGACAGGTGGCGATGAGTCAGTGTTCCATCCGTCCCGTTTATGTCCTAACATAAGGAGAGACAGATCAGAGGGACCCAGTTCTCCCTGAGGCATTTGTCTAGGGGTTAAGCACGCTGAAGTACTGTTGAGAATGAAACTTTCCTGTTAGGTCTTTACCGTGAGCTCCTTTTGACGTTTTTAGCGAAGCTGGCCGCAGGGCGCTTGATTGACAGCTGGCCGCAGGGCGCTTGATTGACAGCTGGCCGCAGGGCGCTTGATTGACAGCTGGCCGCAGGGCGCTTGATTGACAGCTGGCGGACCCTCCTCTTGTGCCGGGCACCTGGAGCAGGGCGCGGTCAACCCGGCAGCCCCTTCTTTGACTGACATCATCATGGCAGGCACCCTGCGCCAGCTGCGCTCCAGCTGTGAGGATCATGTGGCAGCCATGGCTCCTGCTCAGGGTCCTCCGGTCACAGGGACCCAGAGTGTCGGGACGAGCCGGTGACCCCTGGGTGACCCCGCTGCTCCCAGGTACCACTCAGGACCGGAGAGGGAGCGCCTCTAGTGACTCAGCAAAAAGCGTGATTGGCGTGTATGCGCCACCTGTTTGTGATTGGTGCACATACGAGGCCTGTGATTGGTGGACCTTGAAGGCATGCACAAGCGAGGCTGTGATTGGTGCACATACGAGGCCTGTGATTGGTGAGCCTTGAAGGCATGCACAAGCAAGGCTGTGATTGGTGCACATATGAGGCCTGTGATTGGTGGACCTTGAAGGCATGCACAAGCGAGGCTGTGATTGGTGCACATACGAGGCCTGTGATTGGTGGACCTTGAAGGCATGCACAAGCAAGGCTGTGACTGGTGGATATAGAGGGCACGCCATGCCACGCCCCTCCCTGGCTATATAAGCAGGCTGGTTTTCATCCTTGCAGGGTCAGTGTCTCCCTCCTCTCACTTGGTGCACTGCGGTGGGCTATTCTCTACAGGGCGTCCTGGGCCCTGAGCGGCATCCCTGGCCTACAGCCACTCCATGCCAGGAGCTCCTCAGTTGTCCCAGATGTCCCCAGACCTCACCGAGTGCCCCAGGGAGACTGAGTCGTCCATTTGAGACCCGTGGCCTGGGCCCCGAGAGCCCGCGGGCGGAGCACACTCTGGGCCCTTCCCGCGCCCCGGGTGACCTGGGCCACCAAGGCTCGTCAGGGACGAGGAACTTCGGGTAAAAGCAGAATTACCTTTTAATTTACGCGGTGATCTGGACCCCATTGCTGCCTCTTCTGCAGCTGGCAGCCAGCTGTGTCCATGGGGCTCGGGCGATGATGACGGGACCTTGGCCCGATGCTGGCCAGGGACCAGGGCAGGTGGCTGGTGATGACCAGCTGTAGCGTGCTCGGGTCCTGCAGGTCGCAGCAGGACAGCAGGACAGCAGGACAGCAGGTCCGTGGTGGTGAGGCTCTTGTGTAAGGTTTAAGGAGATCTGTTGTGATTTGCATAAGAATAAAAGGCCATGAGCTTAGCTTGTTGCTGGCCTGAGGAAAATTCTAACTTACATCTGCGGTTTAGGTTTTTTGAGAGTCCACTCTAATTTTTTTTTTTTTTTTCATTTTCATCATCATTCTTTTTTTTTTTTTCATTTTTCTTTTATTATTCATATGTGCATACAAGGCTTGGTTTATTTTTTTTTTTTTTAATGTGTCATTTTGTTTGTCTGTTGGTCTTGTGTTTGTGATTGGTTTAATGGAGGCTAAAATTCCAAAGGCTGCCACAAAAGTCTTGTTAAGAGATTCACTTTTGCTTCAGTCACCAAGGTAACCACTAACAAAATAAATTCCAAAACAGCACTGGGCAAAATTTACATTGCTCCTGGAATTCCAGCTCATCCTATGCATGCTTAAAGTGACATTTTTTTGGGGGCATGCTTAATTTATTTAAAAAAGTGTGTGTGTGTGTGTATAAACTTCAAAAATGTTCTTAAACTTCTGTTATAAGGTTAATGTGATATTCAAGGTTAACAAAAAAACAGATATTCAAGAGGTAACTTTTAAGGTTAGGTTTAAAGTAAACTTGTCTTTTAAATGAAGCTATTTAAACTGCTTAAATGTATGTGGACAAATGACCTTAATGTGTTTCATTTTATGGGAATTTAATTCAGATCCTACTCTTAAAATATTTGGGTTACCTAGCAAATGTGTTTTCATAAATTGTCATTAAAAAAATAAAATTGTTTGTCTTCATAAAATAAGATTAAAAATACTTTATTCTATTGGAAAACAAACAATTTTATTTAAATTCTTAAACATTTCATCAGCCAGACACTGATGGCTCACGCCTGTAATCCTAGCTACTCAAGAGGCAGAGATCAGGAGGATCTTGGTTCAGAGCCAGCCTGGGCAAATAGTTTGCAAGACCCTGTGACAAAAAAACAAAAACAAAACACAAAAAAAGGGCTGGCAGAATGGCTCAAGGTGAAGGCCCTGAATTCAAGCCTCAGTGCAACACACACACATACACAAAATTAATAAACATTAAAAGATTTCAGCAAGTAAAAAAAATATAAAGTGGTATTGGGTGTTCTTGGGGAAAAAAAAGAGGTTAATGGTAAAAGTGTATGACTTTTAGATATAGGGTAAGATTTGTCTTAAAGGCTTGTTCCAAAATAAAAAGAGACAAACCTCAATGTTCAACAGGTAACAAAATTGGTGAGTAGTCTTAAGTATATAAAAGATGAAGCTCATAAAAAGTTCATGTATGTAACTAACATGTCTATAATTTAAAAGGTTATCTAAATGATTTCCTAAAGTCAAAGTTTAATAAAGTAATATAAAGCCAGCACCTCATTTTATCTGAAAATATTCTGCTCTTAATAATATTGGCTAAACTGGCTTATAGGAGAGATTTTGTTTTATCAAGATAATTGCTTGTGAAATCAATCAGGATTTTGACTTTAGGAAACCGAGTCGTAACTAAATCAGTTTATTTAAGTATGTGTCTTTTCAATGATATTAATATATTTAACACCCTTAAAATGTGTGGGCTATATGTCTAAACTTGATTTAAATGCTGTACAAAAGTCTACAGGGTTGAAGTTATGTAAGGTTAATGCAAAGTGACCAGCACTCGGTCAATAGCAAACAAGGCTATTTGGGGCACTGGCACTGTCTTTCCTAAGCTTGTAAGAGGTCTAAAAGCTTTGATATTTTTGTTAGTGCTACACAGTATCATACTTAGCCAATGAGTTTAAATTCTACTCAAAAAGTAAAATCTAAATTTATATATGACATTGGTGCAGCTGTGATGCTAATTGTTGCCATCTCTAAATGTTAAATGGCACTGTTTTCTAAAATCAAAAACAGTGCCATTTAACTAAGAATTGGACATAAAGTATTAGAGATGCACTCACAAAGTACATGTGTAATAAAAAGCATGTTATACCTTATTTGAAATTCATTTATTCTGAAGGTAAATTTTAAAGGGGACTTACTCTATTAATAAGATGTATATTATGTCATTTTAACACTAAAATATGAGCTTTAAATATATACTTGAGAGATAAGGAGAACTTAATGGTACTAATTAATGCTGTCTGTCAGAATTATTATCTTAAAATGCTTTATGCAATAAAAATTGGTTTGTCAGTTGCTAAACATTTAAAAACATTCTAAGAATAACTGGCCTAAATACTTTGTCATCTACAGCTTAGATTCTTCTCTAAGGCATTTACAATCAAACTCCCCAAAAACGTCTATCTACGACCACATCCTGATGGGCAATTTCGCTGGCTGCAGGTCCATGCTCCTGCACCTCCCACTGTCACTGGCTGCCCATGCAGAGCAAGGGCCAGAGACTCCTGACTTATAACTCTGTTCCATGTAAACAGGAAGCAGCTAGTGGTGAAATACTGCTCCCCCTTTCCCTAAAAGATTTCAGAGTCTCTAGTCCTTGAGTGGGGAATGATAGGTAGCAGTTAGATATAAATGGTGGGCACAAAAGAAAAACAAGTTATACAAAATGGGAGCAACTAAAATAGGAGATAAAAACTGGGTGCTCCCTGATGGAAGAAGGAGATAAGCAAGCCCATAATGGGAGCTGATGTCCACACTGCACAGGGGGAGTCTTTGGGGTCCCCAATCTATGTGTGATGCAATACTCAGGAATTATGGGTGTGTGGGTGTTTATGCCAATGCTAAACAGGTGGGTGGGGAAGTGTGTGACTCACCAAAGAATAAACAAAAAAGGTGGTAAGGAGACAGATGAAAGGGGGAAGACCACCGGGTTAAGACCATTTCAGAGCATTCACATAGACTTCACAGAGAAACCTAGGGTGGGATGACAAAGATGCCTACTGGTAATATGGACCATTTTACTGGCCAGTTGGAGGCCTTCCTCCTCTGGACTGCCACAGCAGGGAGCGTCATCAAAATAGTCTTAGACCAGATTGTACCTAGGTTTAGTCTGGTGGAAAATAATTGACTCAGACAGCTGGGGTCACTTTCCCTCAAAGGTGTTGAGGGGAATCATGGAGAGTTTGGACTGTCACACTCCCTGGCATATCCCTCTTCCTTAGGAAAGTTGGAGAGAATGAATCAGACCCTTAAAAACAACAAACTGATCCTTGAAACCAAACTGCCCTGGACAAATGACTCCCAACAACTTTCCTTAGGATTAGGACAGCCCCAAGGAAAGATGTGGGACTGTCCCCTTATGAAATGTTCTATGGGCTCCCATACCTAGGCAGGACTGCTGATCTTCCTATCATGGAGAACAAAGATCAGTTTTTAAGGAAGTATATATTGGCATATTTTATACCCTGTCATTCCTCAGGCTAAAAGGATTCCTTGCGCAGACCCCGCCTCTTGAATTCACAGTTCATCACTTCCAGCCTGGTGACCTGCTGCTGATCAAGACTTGGAAGGAGGACATGCTCCAGCTCAGCTAGAAGGCCCCTATCAAATGCTCCTGACCACTGAGATAGCTGTATGAACTGCTGTAAAACGGTGGACTCATTATACTTGAGCTAAAAGACTGGTAAAAGAGGCCCAGGAAAAAGGGACTACAGACAAGTGGGGAGTATATGGGTCATTATAGGAGCCCCTAAAGGTTATTTATTGTAAAGAAAAAGACAGACCCACCCCTTAACTCCAACTGTTACGGGAGGTTGCTAGCTGAGATATGGGACTCTTGAGGCAATTAGCAGGAAGCAACGTTTATTGTGCCAGCACAGACTCAGTGGACTCATGTCCAAAGGCTGAGCCCCGAGAACAAAGTTTTCTCACCTTATATACCCTTGCAAGCAGGTCACAGAAGCAAAAAGCAAGGTCTAATCCATGTATGGTTATATTTAATTTTATTGGCTACTTTACCCTAGTGCTACATGACTTTCTGCTACCTGGTCCTGTGTGACCTTCCTCATGTTCAGATTCTCAGATTTTATCTCTCTGCTATGCCATCTCTACCTCCCTGCTACTTTCTCAGGACTCAGGCCTAGTCTGTTTTCTTCTGATCCTCCTCCCTGCTACATTATTCGTCCTTTTGATGCTTGGACCCACTTAGGGGCAAAGAGCATCATCTTGATTTAGGGGTGTGTATTTTTATAGCATTATTACACGTGTGGCCTTTTTTTTTTTTCTTATAATGGCCTTTATAATAGTTTTGATAAACCACAGCACCAGGGGAACCAGGCAGGGCAGTATTAAGCATGCTCCTAGGATCAGGCCCATTGCCCCTATCAGGGTTTTGAATCCACCTACAGCAGAAAACCATCTTTTAAACAGGTCATTGGGATCCCATCCTCTCCAGTCTGGACAGGGACATGGGCAAGTTTTTAAAATTTTGTCCATGATCCCTTTTATAACCTTTTTTAAAAATCATTAATTTGTAAGTAGCAGTTGTTTACATTAAATTTTTTATAAACTTTTTTTGTCTTAGAAACAAGCAAATAGTCTAAAGCCAAGCGGTTTTGAAAGCTGCCATTGCACATCTTAGTGCTTTCTTTTGTCAGCAAATTGAGAGGTCTTGCAGTTTTATTAGTTATAATTTCAACAACAGCCTGCAGCCTGATGATGTGGTTGAGCATATATTTTGGGGTGTGATAGCTCTAGGACTGTCTTTTGCCCAGGTGGCAGGACCATAGTACTGGATGGTCCAGTACTATGAGTACTGAGTAATGGACTCAGGAGGTCACTTGTCTTCTTTTTAATTGCCAATTTGTAAGGCACCCCATTTTTGTCTATTTAATCTTTTTTTTTTAATATATGGGGACTCGCATGTTGGTCCCCCCACAAATGTGACATGAAGTGACATTTAGTGTCTGGGTTATAGACTTAGCCAGTGAGAGGAACAAGTTTTTAGCTTTGGCAGAGATGGAAAATTCACTCTTCATCTCCTTATAAAAGGAGTGAAAAACTTGGTATGAGGCCCTCTCAAGGATAACAGTTACTAATTTGAAGTGTATTAATCTCAGGGTTAAGAACCTTTTAATCTATTTTTATAGTAATTATTTTTCCCCGTGTCCAATTAGATGGCTTAAGTATGTGAAATTTACAGGGTTACAGGTGCCACAGGTGCAGTCAGGGGCAGCTTTCCCCTTGTGAAGGAGCGCTGCGTATTTAGCCCTCTGTTAAACCAGGTCAGTAGTAATAAATAGTAATTATGCATCCTGCCCAAAAGAGATAGAAGAGAGCTAATGAAAACCTCTCTCCATAAGACCAATCAGCAGGGGCAGTTTCTGCCAAGCCCATGGCGAAGACTAGGGTGAGAACTACAGCAGCAGATACAGACAAGGGGTGACAATGTATTACAGTGAGATAACTGGTATGGAAAAACAGCCCTTTTGTCCCATTGGAGAGTTGACTCCTCAAGCTTCTGCTGTGCGTAGACTAGTCAGCTTTCTGAAGGTGACTAGAGCAGGGTTGTCATCCCTTCATTCGTGGTCTCTTGTTGTTTCCTGGGAAGTGGAGTCCTGCTGAGGGAGGGCACTTAGGTTCTGGAGGGTGATCCTGCATGGTGAAGCCTACCACAGATGCACTCCCACTTCAGAGAAGCTGGCTTGGCTGGACTGTGGTGGATCCAAGGAGCAATCACTGCTACTTTAACTGCAGTGGGAGTAGTTGACAAGATAACAACAAAAGAGCCCCCAAAATGGGGTTTTAATGGTTGGATATTTTATTTTTTTTAACCCAGACAATGTCTTTTTTTTTTAAGAGTAGAATTACCATGGCAACAATGTATTATCAGTATATATGTCTAAGAAAATGCATTGTTTAAAAAAGTTAAAACCATCATCTTTAAGTACCAAAGGACATGTTTAGAATCAGTAAAAATAGTTATTTTGTCTCTATTTAAGTAGAAGACCCTGTCTAAAAGTATGAGTTTGTGTCTGGAAGGACTTTAATGCCAGATAGCCATACATGCATAAGAACCATTTCTTCAGTCCTCTTGGCTTTGGTTATTTTTGAGAGATCTGGAATGAGTGACTCCATTTGAACTTTGATAGCATTCCCCCTTGTCCAAACTGTCTCTGAGGAGTCTCTTCTGAAGATCTGTCTCCCATCCAAGTACTAACCAGGCCCGTCCTTACTTAGCTTCCAAGATCATAGGAGATCAGGCACGTTCAGGGTAGTATGGCTATAGACTGAAGATATTTCTTGATTGGTCATCGTCAGGATTTGCTCTTTCCTGGATTTTGTTTGTTTGGTTGGTTTTGGTTCCACATCGGGAGGGAATAACAAGCAGATCAGGTGGGAGTCAGTGCCAGCTAGACCCTTTTGGCCAAATATAAGCAACAAAGAGGCTTAGAAGGAATGGCTCTTAGGCAGCAGGCTTCTAGAACAAGGACAATACAAAACAAAATCTAACAAAAGCAGATGTCTAAAAAGCTAACCTGGTTGACACATAAGTAGTTATTCGAGTCATTTTTTATGGACTTGATTGTAAATGTCCCAGAAGGATCAGAACTGTAATGACAAAAACTTAAGAGTCATGGTTAAAATTCTGATGGACAATTTAGCAACTAACAAAACAGTATATCAGTACCATTAACTTTTTGTTACCATGTTTATGTAAATTTTGTATTTTAGAAGGCTTGATATACTTGAAAAACATAAATGTATTTAATATGCAGGAACCAGCAATAGTATCACAGCTCTATAGAGGTTATATATACATATTAGTTTAGTTGTTCTTGAAGTAAAACCTTAGATTTTTATCAGCTGTAGGAGGAAAGAACAGTTTTAGTAAACCTAAATAGCCCAGTCACAGACACATACAGGGTACCAACTGTATTAGAATCACCCAAGACAACAGTTGTTTAACCATGAGCTCATCTGGAAAGTTTTATATAAACTGTTAGAAAATAAGAGGCATGGAAGAGGCAGAGAGATGGCTCAAACACCAGTAATAGGCTTTATTCTTTAGGCAGGAGCTCTGTGGAGGGAGACCCCAGCAAGAGAGCTAGAGCCCATTGCCATACACAGGCTTGGACTAGATATAGGGGGCTAGTGGAAAATTACCAGGAAGGTCATTAAAGAATACTGTTGCTAGGCAATCAAGAAAGATAAGTTGTAGTTAGGTCACTGCCTGCCCAACTGTCCTTGGCATCTATCTAGGGAGATAAAGGTAAGCCATCTGCAAGGGGAAGGGGGTCTAGTCCTAACATGGCTGTCCTTATTGTTAATCCCAACATAAACCAACTCTTAAATGAACATGACTCAGTCACCTTAGTCGTTAAAACCTCGACAAAAATCACCAGAGAACACAGGTAAATATGGGGACTAAGTGTGGAGTTAGGAAACCTAGTGGCCAAGAATCATGGCTCAGATGTTGATAAGGGACCACACCCCAGATTGGTGATATTAACACATGGCTCATGACATACAGCAAGATCCCACCAACCTGTACTCAGTGGAGCCTCCCCTCCCAAAAAAATAAATAAATAATAGGCCCAATCTGGACATCCCAGGCCAAAAATTCCCTCCATCCAACATGTGGAAAGAATAGGACTAACACCTCCACTCTGTTGAGTCCAATAAGAACTGGAGGTCTTGACTTTTAGTGTAGTGTTCCTTTTTGAGTTTTTAAAAAAATTTATTTATCTATTTTTTTTATCCTATCTGGAGGGTGCACTTTGGCTTTGTTTTACATAAGTAAATTTGCCTTAACCCTTATGTCAGTGCAGCAGTACTCCCTGTGCTCAGCTGCCTCTTGTTTCTCTGTGTTTTAATAAACTCCTATTGTCTTGACAAATTTGTGGATTAAGCTGTTGCACCAAAATTCCCTGGCAGTTATCTTGATAAAACAAAAACCATTTTAAGGCGAATTTTTGGTAAATATTATTAAGAACAATACAATATTTTAAAGATAGCCTTGTTGTTACGAGCTTAGAGAATTAAGTTTTAGTTTAACATCAGTACATTAAGTTTTGATCTTACAAAACCTTTAATGTAACTCTTAGCTTTTAGTTAATCACTTACATAAGCATCTATAAGCTCCATCTTTTATGACAATTTACTCTGTACCTTTATGACAACCTATTTTGTATCCCCTGGGGGAGCTTGTTTTTATCTTTTTTTTAATCCAAAAGTTTTTTTTTACCTTTTATTTTTTTAAAAATCATATCCTTAATACCTCTTATATATTTTTGTTACTTGTTGAAACTAACTCATAAAATCTTTTAACTTAGAGCCTCACATTTGTATGAAAAAACAAGAAAGAAAGCAACCTTGTAATTATTTTTGTAAAAATGCAATTTATAGAAAGCCCATTTGTTAATAGACCCACATATTATAAGAGAGAATTTAATTCCAGATTCTATTTATGACAGAATGAAACACACGAAGGTCATTTCTTTACCCAAATTCCAAGATTCCTGCTGCAGGCTGTGGCTCCCCTTTTCTTCTTCTTTTTTTCCCCCTCTGGTCTGAGCTGGAGTGTTAACCCCTGAATGCCTGCATCCTAGTGAGACCTGATTGAAATGAGTTTGAAAACCTGTTTTTCTTAAAAGTAGCAATAGAACAGAGTAATACGTTTCACATTGACTCTATAATAAGAACTGTTCTCAAAATGTTTACATGTTTATGTGTAAAAAGCCTAAGCAGTTTATAACAGAGATGTTTAAAACAAATATCCTGGGTGTTTTTTTGTTTGTTTGTTTCCTTGAGTGTCATATTAACCTTATAGCAGCATTGTAAGAACCATTTTGAAGATGTTTATACACACACACACACACACACACACACTGTGAGTACACCATTAGATGGATGCTTAATCTGACCAGCCATTAGCAGGGGAAACATAAGCATCTCATGGCTGTCTCAATATCAGACCAAGCTTACTGCACCAACCTTTTGGAACAGTTTTTGGTTTTTTTTACCAGCAACAGTCAAAGTTGCTTTTTCTCACTCTTTTAGGTAGGTTCTCCCTGTTTATGCTCTATAGAAGTAAAGGTGCCAGTGAGTTTAGTATTATGGCGTATTTTAACAATCTTAAATTGTTTTTTATTTACTTTTAATTTTAAGACATAAAAAATTCAACTGAATGAGTGTATTAAACCTTTTATCCTTTTCTGTCTCCAAACATTTTATGACATTTTACTTTTTCTCTCTCTTCCCTCTCTTGCTCTCCCCTCTCTCTTACTCTCTCCTCTTTCTCCTCATTTCATCCATGAAGACCTCATCCAAATTTTGTTTTCATTCCTCCACTTCCCTCTCTCTACATTCACAACCCTTCTGCAACATTCCTTTTCTTTCAAGTCAGACCAGCTCTTAAGTCCATCCTTCATGTGTTAATTTTTGTAAGAGCTCAGTTAGTGCTGAGCCTTAATCCTCCTTCAGGATGCCCATTTTGGGTGAAGATGTACAAAATGGGGCACATCTTTCAAGACTGAAAGACTGATTTTTCCTTAGTTTGGCCAATAAATTGCTACCTGAATTTAAATAAACAACAGAGTCTGGTTTCTGAAGACCAATTTTAGCCTCTTGGCTTTTCCCATTCTCTTGGATGTTAGGGTTTTTTGGTTTTGTTTTGTATTTTTTACAATTACTTTGTAAACTTCATTAACCACAGTTTTATCTACATTCTACACCATTCTATACCAAAAGCAGGCCAATCTATTTTACAAAGTACCTTAAGCTTGTTAGGAGTTAACTTAACTCCATAGTCTCCATTAAATTCCTTTTTAAAGTTATTCATACACTCCAAGAGAGTGTTTTTACTCTGATTCCCACCATCGCCTCCTGTTAACAGACTGCCAGACAGACATAGAGTGTGAGGGAACTCCTCACTCACTTTGCAGCTGGACTGTGTCTCAGCTCACATTTTCATATGCTCTCACATAGCACAGTACTTCCACCCCGCTCCCTGAACCTGAGAGACACGGTTCACGTCAAAAAAGGCGGTTACTAGGGTGTCTCGTTGGGAGGTGATCAGTCTCCCTTCTGCCTCCTGGGGCAGGCCTGAATTTGAACCTGGGTTCTTACCAGTGTAATGAGCAGTGCTCCCCTCCCCTTGATGGTTCCTGCACCTCACTGGGTTCCATTGTGCATCCGAGGTCCTCACCCCGACTTGCTGGGAGGATGAATTCCCCTCCGGATCAAGCTGTCAATTGGCGCCAGGTGGGATCTCCTGGCAGTCCAGGGGGATGCACCCTGGTGACAAGGGAGGTGATAACTCACCATCTCCACAATCCCAGGTGAGCCCCCAAGAAATGTTGAGGAGTTTGCTAGCTGAAATATGAGACTCTGAGGCAAATAGCAGGAAGTAACGTTTTATTGTGCCAGCACAGATTCGGCGGACTCATGTCCAAAGGCTGAGCCCCAAGAACAAAGGGGTCTCACCTTATATACCCTTGCAAGCAGGTTACAGAAGCAAAAAGTAAGGTCTAATCCATATATGGTTATATTTAATTTAATTGGCCACTTTACCCTAGTGCTATGTGTCTTTTCCCATCCTCAGTGCTATGTGACCTTCCTCATGTTTAGATTTCTCAGGTTTTATCTCTCTGTTATGCCATCCCTACCTCTCTGCTACTTTCTTAGGACTCAGGCCTAGTCTGTTTTTTTCTGATCCTCCTCCCTGCTACACAACCATGGGCGCTCTCTCTCTCTCTCTCTCTCTCTCTCTCAAGTTGCTCTGGCTTAGATGGGTTATTATAGAAAATGTAAGCTCTGAACACCCAATTAAGCTAGTAACTAATGTAACCAAGACCCCCCATTCCCCAAACTATCAAGTTTGATTCTTGGCAAGTCTTACCTTGTGGAAATTTAAAAAACCAAAGGCAACTCTCAGGGGATAATAAATACCTCTGTTCAGAACCTATGTAGGGAAGGAGTTGGGGGCATAGACAGCCTCCCCTGCACCAGTTGGAGTGAGATCTGGAGACAACCCAGTGTCAGGGTTGGACTGCCTCTGCCCAAAGAGTTAATTCCAAACTGGCCCCCTTACAAGCTAAACTGCACTTATCTAAAAGCAGTCCACTAAATAATTGCCAGGATTTACTATGTAATCCCATACATTTGGCCATAGACAACCCAGCCATCCTAGACCAGGAACCTAAAGTAGCACCACAGGTATATGGATTAGGAGCATATGTCTCAGTAAGGGACCCTCTAGGATGACTAACCCTCCAGCTGGTCATAAATACAACCTCACACTCATTTGAAGGTAGTCCAACCCTTAGAGCCTGACAAGGATTTTGGTGTGCCAAATAGTGACTCCAAGAGAGTAGAGACAGTTGACATAAAACGGACTAGAGACTGGATACGTGATAAGAATGTCTGGGTCAAATGGGTTAAATTTTCTGTACAGGCTCTTAACAAGAGCAATGATTGTTATGCAAATGCTGCTGGAAGTGCAGGTGGTTCCATTTCTTCTTAGATGAGATACTGATCCTTGAGGAAAAGGTTGCATGCTGGCCCTAAACCAAGACAAGGATGCATGGGGAAACAGACCTGTAGATTTCTGTCTTTGCTATTTCTCACTTTGCGAAGATCAGACTTCAGGGCTATCCCCTCTTTCTCTAGGGAGCAGGAACGATTCCTCTTGCCTCTCCAGGCAGGGGGCAAAATTCACTAGACCTGTGGGAGAGCTGACAACTTGTACCAATGTCTTAAATGTCACCTGGTCAAGTGATGGCAATTACTCAGCTCTCCACATACCCTGGGCTGACATTTGGTGGTATTGTGAGAAAAGGGACCTCTGTGACATATTACTGTCCAACTCCACTGGGACTTGTGCCCTCGTTCAATTGGCAATTCTATTCTCCCTGGCATTCCACCAGCTCCTGATGGCACAATCACAAAGGCACTCCAAGAACTGATGAACTGTGGCTAATGAACTGGTCAAAAATGCCTGCATTGAGATACCTTCACTGGATGCTTAGAAGGTTGGTTTGGAAAATGGAGAGTCTTGGTAACCTTGATTCTAACATCTTTCATCATTGTAGCTGGGGTCTTGACAGTGACAGGGTGTTGTATTATGCCCTGTGTAAGAGGATTAGTGCAGAGACTAATTGAGGCAGCAGTTAACAAACAGATGGTCATGACCTGTCAGCAGGAAAATTTGCTATTATTAGAAACCCAATTAGATTCACTCTCCTATGATGAGAAAGTTAACAAATTCTAGAGCAAATTAAAAAACAGAAAACACAAATGTGAAAATAAGAGCAGTATAATAAAAAGAAGAGAGGAGGGAATTTGTTAGAAATAAAGTCAGTGTTGGTCCATTTTCAAGGCAAGGCATTGAACCCTGGCCATGTGCTTATATGTCAGCTTGCAGATGTTGGGAGAGGGCCAAATGATAAGGGAACTTAACCTGGGAGGGGTAAATCATGGTAGAGTGCAGAAACAGGTAAAAACTGTGTCAGAAAGCATGTATCACAGGGAGACCTTCCCACCACAAAGAGAGGCAGAGACCACTTCAAGCCTGCTTCTAAAATTTGATCCCAAGAGAGGCATATTTTAAAATAATCCAATAGGAAATAATGTATACCTCATAGTACTCAGCAAATGAGGAACCAGGGGAGGGACTCGTATACTAGATAATATAATGCTCTGGGGGGGGTCTCTGCTCTCCAGACACCTGGTCTTGCAAGATCACCACAAAAGTCTCTCTTTCACTGTACTCCATGTGTCTCTGAGTCTGTTCTTTGAGTTTGGATAGGTGAGCGTATTCCTCACAGGAGTAGCTGGAGAAATACTTGGTTGTGATCCCAAGAAGATAAGCCCTGGACCCACACCTTCTTTTCTGGCCGTGCCAGAACCTTGTAGACAGGGCGGGCCTTCAGCATTTTATTTCAAGGGTCATACGTGGCACAGTGCCTGCTTTGCAAGTGTGAAGCCCTGAGTTCAAATCCTAGTCCTGTGAAAGTCAAGGCCCATGGGGACTGATGGACATTTGGAGTCCCATGTCAGGTGGCCCGGCTCATACTGAGAGGCTTCCACTTGCTCTGGGAATAGGATGGCGACCTGAAATGTAGGACAGCCAGTTAAACTTGAACTTCAGACAAACAAATGGTTCCCAGAGCCAGGCATGGTGCTGCATACCTGTGATCCAAGCACCCAGGAGGCAAAGGCAGGAGGATCATAAGTTCAAGGCCAGTCTGGCCTCCGAGAGAAACCCTGTCTCAATTTTTTTTATTAAAAAAAAACAATAACCAACAAATCGTTCTTCAAAGCATAAGTATATGCCAGATGTGGCACAAGATATACTTATAAAAATTTATTGTTGCTCTGAATTTCAGATTTCATGGGACATCCTGCACATTTGTGCAGGACAAGAACTTCAGGGACAGGGCGAGGACAGAGAGCTTGGTCGGAGGGGACTGTGTTGGTGGAGGTCAGTGAGGGTGGGGATGGAGGGGTAGGAGGACGACTCTGGGTAGGTTTTGGAGGAAGCACCCTGGGCTCCTCACTGTGGATACAGTGTAGATGGGTGAGCATCTCCCCAGGAGGACTCCCAGTATGACTTAATGTGAGTGATCCTGATTGTTCGTTGCTGCCCCCTTCTTCAGCTGGTAGCTGGCAGCCAGCTGCATCCATGGGGGCTCCAGCGATGATGATGGGGACCTTGGCCCGGATGCTGGCCAGGGACCAGGGGAGGTGGACGGTGATGACCAGCTCATAGCGTGTTTGCATGATCTTGGAGTCCTGTGGGTTGCTGCTCACGGACAGCAGGAGTGGCAGCATCAAGGTGCTGACCACCTTGGTGGTGTCGAAGGCAGCCATGCGCGTGTTGACCTCTTGGTGTAACAGCTCGCTGCTGTCCAAGTGCTGGCGGAGCTGGCCGAAGGGCGTGAAGCCCTCGTACTCCACGTGTGTGTAGAGGGAGAAGATGACCTTCTTGAGACACTTGCTAGTCTCATTGTGTATTTCACAGGTGAAGGTGACCTTCTCTCCAGGCACGAATGTGTTCTTCTCCATGTGTACCTGTACGCAGACTATGCCCTGGCTGCAGCAGGTGTAGGAGACCTGTTTCTCCACTTCCACGAACACAGGACTCTGGAAAAGGAAGATTTGTGGACAGCTGTGAGGAGTCGTGGCTGCAGGATCAACTCCCCAAAGCCTCCAGGGCCTTGGAGATCTGTAACGCAGATGCCCTGACACGGATCCGAATCTGAGGCCTGGATATGTTGCAGGTAAAAGCTTGGAGTCAGCCAGGCATGGTGGCATATCCAGTCAATGAAACATCCAGCACTGTATCTAAGCCAGAGCCTGTGTTCTGCCCCAATGCCTCTATTGTGTCCCCCTTAGTTCTCATGGGGGCTCAGAGGGGACATGGCCTGCCAAGGTCACCCGGGGAGCAGTGGCCAGACTGTGAACCCAGATCAGCTGATCTCAGGGCTGGTCCATCCCTTCAAACATCTGCCCCTCCTGGTGCTGTCTGTGTGGTTGGCCAGGCTTTGAAGCCGCACACTTACAGAAGGCCAGTCATTGTCCCTCTCCTGCCTCCTCCCTTTCTCTCTGCGGTGCTGGGGTGGAACCCAGAGCCTCCTCCCAGGCAAGCGCTCTACTGCTGAGCTGTACTCCAGCCCCAGTCTGGCTCCTGGGACCTCCTCCCCAGCAGCTCTGTCCAAATGAGGAAACAGGCAGGCTGGAGAGGCTTCCCTTGAGAAGGCCATGCCACAGGCAGGTGGGGTAGCTGGGATTTGAACCTGTATACCAAGAACCAAAATGGTAGCCAGGCCTCTGTCTTTGTCATTCTAATGCCCTGGTGACAAGTGACACCCCCCCCAAGGTAAGCAACCTTGGCCAATGTCATCCACCCTGCCCCCCACTTCTACCTCTGCAGCTGGCCTCAGGAAGGGGCACTGAATAGCTCCTCAGGTGACCAGAGCCACTCCGGGAACTGCAGGGACTGAGGCCACCCCTCTTCCCCTCCCCAGTCTCCAGTCTCCACAGTCTGAGGGTTCAAAGTCCCCAGGGAGCCACTGAGTGTCCAGGCCTTTGGCCATCCAGAGTGTTATCCTGTGGCCTTGACTTACTGAGGGGTGTCCTGTGTCACACACCCTCTGACTGTTCTCTGTGGGGACATCCTAGTCCTGCAGGGTGGTAGGCAGCCTCCCTGGCCTCCACTCACTCCACGCCAGGAGCTTCCCAGTCACAACAGCCATATTTGTCCCCAGACGCCACTCAGAGTCCTCTAGCAGACCAACCGCTTTTCCTTAAAAAAGCCTTTTCTTTTCCTTAAAAGGCCCCTATTGACTTTTGGGGTTGTGGGGGGGCATCCAGGGCCATCCCTGGCCTCTCTTGACTGGATTGACATCCAGGGGCTAGTAACATCCCCTCTGATGACAAGGTATCTCCAGACATTGTCAGGTGTCCCCTGGGGGTAAAACTGCCTGTAAAGAACCACTGACTTGGGTCCTGTCCTGGTGTCTGTGAGCCCGGGGCGCTTCCAAGCCCTCTTTGTCCCTATCCCCTGACCACCTCCCCTTGCTCCTGGGCCTCCAAGAATTCTCCCTCCTCTGTCCCGCCCCTGGCCTCGACTGCCCTCACCTGGGCTGCATTTTCTCGGTGGACATAAGAAGTCCCTTGAATCAATACATCCACCCTCTTCTTGGCTAAGATGCGCTCCCAGGTCGCACAGGAGGCTTGCAGGAAGTAGAAGATGTGGCAAATTTTGCTGGTGAAGGTGGAGGGGAGCTCAGGAGGCAAGTCGAAATGGAAGTCAAAGGTGTGGCTACCGGCCCTTAACCAATTGTCTGTAAGCGAAACACTTGGAGGTCAGCAGAAGTTTCTAGAATCGCTGTCTTTTTCCCCCTTTATTTTTCTCCCTTTATTCATTATCCAGACAGAGACCCAGAGATGGTTCCTGAGTTTGGCTTGTGTCTCCCTGAGCTGAACTGAGCTGGGTTGGCCACCCCAGAATGCTGATGTGGGCTTCAATGTACCAGGTGCTCTGGCCTAAGAAAGTGGAGGTTGGGCGTCAGGATTCAACACACACACGTTGGGCACCGTTAGAAGTATCTTTAAGATATTGGGGTGTCACGAGAGACAACACAACTCAAGGCAAAATTTACTTCTGCGGAAGGATGTGCACCTGACAAATAGTCTGGGAAGCAAGCATATGGGGCAGGAGGTCTGCTCGAGGTTTATCTCTAATGCAGTGCTGCCCCTCTGCTGGATTGTGCAGGTTTCGGGTCACAGTCTACACGGTTGGCTAATTGGAAAGGGACACTAGGAGGGAAGCGATAAGTGTTTTAGGTTATCAGCTCCAGAACCAGGACATTTTAACAATCCTTTGTTCTTTTTTTTTTTAAACCCTTTGTTCTTAATAGAAACTTTTATCAGATTAAACAGGGTCCCTGAAGCAAGAGTGTGGGAAACAAGTCAGTGACAAGTTAGTAACATTTGTAGCAGTGGTGATTACTAATTAAATCTTTTGACAGAAAAGACCCAACCTAAACTGATTATTTCAGGCACCTCTGTATGCCAGACATAGTTTTAGTCTGTGTGTCGAGCAGCAAGCAAGGCACACAATGCTCCCAGATTCAAGGAGCTTGACCATTAGTGAGTGGCATACAGTAGGTGCTTAATATTGTTTATTTCTTTGTTTTGTTTTTGGTGCTGGGATTGAACTCAGGCCTGACAGATGCTAAGCATGTGCTCTAACCACTAGGCTACTCACCCAGCTCCAGTGTTTGTTGATTGACCAAGTGCAGGGCTGGAGGTCAAGAGTGCTCCCTGTCCCACCACCCCCATTTCCATGACCTTCTTGTTTTTCTTTCTTGTGTTTCTCCAAAACCCTTTTCTTATTGTCTAACTTCCCCAGCAAAGGCAATCCTGAAGACATCAGAAACCGTTTTATTCACTGCTGTGAACCCAGCTCCTAGCATGTGTGTGGACACAGTAGGTGCTCAATAAATGTCTGAGTGAGTGAATGAGCCCATCAGAGGCTTCCGGCTGGTTCTTTCTGGGGCGGGAGCCCTCTGCTGTTGGGAGACTTGGGAAGACTATACCTCATGCTGGGAGTTGTCAGGATGGGATTGTTTTTGTCGAGCTGAAGGAGCTGACACTTACAGAGCACTTACTGTGTGCACAGCACCCTTCTGCGCCCTCGTATGCCACAGAGAGGGAATGCAATCGTTTGTCACCTGCACACCTGTGTGCCTGGGTCCCTCATGTCACCCAGACCTGTGTGTAAACTAAGACCTTTCTCGATCATTCTATCTAAAATTCAAGGTCTAAAATTAAACTTTGTTCAGCCACATGTCTTGTTTGGCTGTGAAAACCCGGGAAACATTTCTAGCGACACAGTTTGGGGACGACATGGTCCTTCCTGGCAGCCCAGCTCAGCATCCTGACATTGGTTGGGACATCGGACCTGAGCCAGCAGAACTGGGAATTCGTCAGCCGTTCCCTGCAAGGTCTCCCTCACTCTTGTTCGTTTGTTTTGGTGGGATTGGGGTTTGACCTCAGGGCTTCGTGCTTGCAAAGCAGGCGCTCACCCTCCTGAGCCACCTCTCCAGTCCGTTTTGCTCTGGTTATTTGGAGATGGAGTCTCAAGAACTGTTTGCCCAGGCTGGCCTCCAACCTCGATCCTCCCGATCTCAGCCTCTCAAGTAGCTAGGATGGATTACAGGCGTGAGCCACCGACACCTGGCTTCTCTTTTGCCTCCCCTCTTTCCCTGTGACCAGGACTTCTATTTTGTCTCCTTGGCTTTCAGATTTCTCTTTAAAAGAAGAAGATTTCTTTGGACCTCTCAAAGGCAGTTGGTGGAGCTCTGATGGGCTCCTGTATCTTGTTATTGTCTTGTTGCGTGCATCTGCTAGTCACCACGATATACGGCTTCCTTCCTGGGGAGGAACCAGGCCTCTGCCTGTTTCCGACATCCCTGGCAGTAGTTGATTGACTATCAGATGTGTCTCCTTTCCAGATCCAGGTTGCTATGGTGGCTACTGTCCGCTGCCCGCCTGCCCTTACCGTCCACGCGGAATGTCTTCATCTGATGCACGTAGACAGCCTTGTTGCTGCAAGTCACATCTCTGCTGTAATCACGGGATGGGTCGATTTCCTCGCTCCACTCCACGTAACCCCTCCCCATGAGCTCCACATTCACCGTGGGGTTCACCAGCGTGCTGTTCAGTGTTAAGATCACTTGCCCGATGATGGTGGAGCCGGCCAGGTGCACTGCGTCCTTGGGCAGCACTAACTCGATGGACTTTACCACAGACATGGCAGCTTGGGGTGGTGGAAAAACATCCTCCCCCCTCTCCGGAGGCACTGAGATTCCGGGTTCCTTGGCCACAGTGTCATCTCTCTGTGACGTCATCTGCCCACAGTGCCCGGAAGGGAGACCCCAATGCTTGGGAGGGAAGGCGAGGCTGTTGTCTGGGGCAGGGAGAGTCGCGGGCTGCTTGAGCGTCATATGAACCTCACTCGTTCTTTTCAAAAAACTTTTTGGTGGGACTGGGGTTTGAACTCAGGGCCTCATGCTTGCTAGGTAGGTGCTCTTCTGCTTGAGCCACTCCACCAGCTCTTTTTGCTCTTGTTGGAGACAGTGTCTCGCTTTTTGCTCAGAAAAACTACACTAATTCAAAAGATAATGAAACTATTAAAAAAGAAAAACAGCTGGGCCAGACGGTCTCCATGGCAACTCAACTCTCCAGTAGTGTGGAAGCAGCCATAGACGATATGCAAATAAGTGAATATGGTTGTGTACTGATAAAACTTTATTTATAAATTGTTTTTATTATATTCCTTGATCATTTTTATTACTATAAAAATAAGGGTGATACCACTGTTTTTTGAACAGAATTAATAGGGTATATGTGTGTGTGTATATGTATGTATGTATGTAAGTGAAGGCATTCAGTTTTAAGGAATTGGCTCAGGCAACGTGGGAACATGGGAAGTCCAAAATCTTTAGGACAGACCAGCAAGCTAGAAGTTAGAATGGGATTTCTGTGTTCCAATCTTGAGGCAGAATTCCTTCTTCTCTGGAAAACCTGTTTTTTCCCTAAGGCCTTCAAATGATCAGCTGGGACCCACCTCTGTTATGAAGGGTTAGTTACTTTATTTACAGACAACTACAGATGAAATGCACATCTACAAAATACCTTCACAGCAACACTCAGGCCAGTGTCTGGCCAAAGAACTGGCCACCATGGCCTCACCAAATGAGTACATGAGCCCAGCTTCGCTGGCTGATTCCCAGGCCGTAGCTTCACAACTCAGATGGATTTGTCCTCTGGGACCTCTGAAATAAAATGCAGGGCAAGGACCCCTTCTCTAAAATGCTTGTAGCCAGAAGTATTTCAGATTTGGGGGGTTTTTGGATTTGGGGATCATTGCATACATTTCACTAAAAACTTAAAATCCAAAACATTTTTTTTGGTGATACTGGACTTAGGGCCTTGTGCTTGCCAGGCAGGTGTACTGTACCACTTGAGCCACTCCACCAGCCCTTTTTGTTATAGGTTTTTTCAAGATAGGGTCTCCCAAACTACTTGCCTTAGGCTGGCTTCGAACCAGGATCCTCCGGATCTCTACCTCCTGAGTAGCAGATTATAGGTGTGAGCCACCAGCACCTGTCTGCTTCAGTTATTTTTCAGGTAGGGTCTTAGTTTTTTCCTGGGGCCAGCATGGACCTCGATCTAACTGTACCTCCTCTGGACTTAACTCTGTGTCTGCTGGGATGGCAGGCATGCACTACCTCAACTGGCTTATTTGCTGGTGCTGGCCTTCAACCTAGATCCTCCTAATCTGTGCCTCCTGAGTAGCTGAGATTACAGCTGTGTACCAGTGTGCCTGGGCTAAAATCCAAAGCTTTTTGAGTGTGATGTTGGACTTTGGAATATTTTGGATTTGAGGTTTGGGGGTTAGGAAAGTTTGATCATCCCTATCCCCTTTAATGGTGGCAGCTACTCTACTGGGCATGTGTGACATAAGCTATTGTCCCTCTGGCCGTCGTTTAGATGGCATTTATGTTTCAGCCTGAACCCTTTCATAATGATGACTTAAAGGTGCCACACTCTGCTTTTTCAGTTTTTGTTGGAGACAGACCCAGACCCGCCTCAGACCTTGATCTTCCTACCTCGGCCTCCCGAGTAGCTGGGATTAGAGGTGTAAACAAACACATCCAGCTTGTCTTTGCAACTTTTATGAAAACCACCTCTGGCTGGTTTCCAATAGCGATGCCTGTGTTTTTTTCTTGTTTATTTATTTTTGTGGGGCTGGGGATGGAACCCAGGGCCTTGTGCATGCTAGGTAAGTGCTCGCCATTGAGCCACACCCCCGGCCCTACTGCTTCTAGGGACCACAGAGCAGAGTCACCCCTGGCAGGGAGCAGAAGAGCCTCGGGGAGAGGGGAGGGTCAGACAAGCCACAGGGGTCAGGGCAGCCATCCTTACCGGGAGCTGCCGGGGCAGCTGCTCCGCGATCCTCTGCAGCAGGGCATGCGTGGGCTTCTGGGAGCAGAGCAGGGCCAGCTGCACGCGCCAGTCTCCCTGAAGGACCAGGCCTTTCGCCAGGATGCCCACCCACATGACAACTTTCAGGACCTGAGGGGAGGGTGCTGCAGCCCTGGCAAGACAGAGCCAAGAATATTCCATCATGGAAGGGGTGCAGGGACCCCAGCTGCTCCACTCAGGACCTCTGGGGACCCTGGCAACGTGCCTCAGTTTCCTGCCCTGGCAGGTTGAGATGAAACGTTACGACGCCAGTGTCTTCTAGAGCCTGGGCAGGTTCAGTGCAAACACATCACTGTGTAGAAGAACCCTGATACTTGCGGGATGGCTGCCAGGCCCCATGGACATCAAAACACGTTCCTTCTATAACCCAGCACAGCGTTTGCATAGAACCTGTGCATGTCCTCCCCGGGACTTAAATCATCTGCAGATGACTCAGTACCCAGTACAAGGTCAAGCCTGGGTTCACCACGTCACACTGCACAGTTTGGGGGATGATGAGAAGAAAAGCCTGTACCTGCTCAGTACAGACGCAGCTTTTTACAAAGTAGTTTCAACCCTCGGTTGGTTGAATCCACAGATACGGGATTCGTGGATATTGACTAAGAGGCATGGTAGGGACAGGGCCACAAAGCCTGGCCTCTCAGATCGGAGTGGAAAGGCCACCTCGGGATGATGCCCTCAGAGGTAAGGGGCTGTGGCACAACATACCTCTCCTATTCAAAGACTGTCCTCGTGAGCCCTTGTGTTCGATTTTAGCTTCTCAGTGGCTCCCGGGCAGGACAAAAAGAAAGATTCTCACTGTTCTTGGCCTGCTTGGGTGAAAGATACTTGGTGGCTTGGGAGACATGTGGACAAGGAGAGGCTGGTGACTGAGCAGAGGCCCAATGCACGAGCACACATTGTAACTCACGCACGCCAGCTCAATGAGATCAGCTGTCCCACAAGGCCACATGGTGTGGGGCTACCCTGGTGCAAGATGCCCAGAACAGGCAAATTCCTGTTGGGAAGTGGACTCCTGGTCCAGAAACACCTGGGGAGCTGGTGTTAGTGGGGACAGAGATCATGCGGGAGACAAGAAAGTTCTGGAGGTGGATGAAGGGACAGCTGCACAGCCATAGGGATGTGCTAAGTGCTACCAAACAGTACACCTAAAAACAGTTAAAATGGTAACTTTCATGTTGTATATATTTTACCATGATAGAAAAACACTGAATAAAGAAAATGAAAAAGACACTACCCAGAGAGGAAGAACGTGGAAAAGCCCACTCTCCATGAGAGGATGAAATTGTGTGGCAGTTACGACACAGAGGGACCTTGCCACATCCGCAGTGGCTCCTATGGACGCTGGCAGATACGTCCTCTGACCACGGAATGGCTCTGTGAGGTGGAGCCGGGGCTCAGTCACACGTGACTTCCTTCTGTGCGTGAGGGCGCAGGTTCGCGGACACGCGAGGCTTCTGTGAACTGCATTTAATTGAGGTTTTGAGATGGGGTCTCCCTGTCCTGCTGGGTGGTCTCCAACTCCTGGGCTCACGTAACGCTCCTGCCTCAGCCTTCTGAGCTGTGGGGACCAGTCTGTGCCACCATGCCCAGCTCTGTGAACCACAGGCTGAGCTGCGCCTTCCATAACAAAGGGCTCGTGACATTGGGCCGACAGTGCTTGTCCTCTGAGATTGGGGGACTTTGCACTCGGGGGCTGGGAAGCCTGATGGCCACACACACCTCCAGCCTCTCAGCCCTGGGTGAACGCCCCTCGAGCAGTGATGGTGGGTGACCTGTAAGGGCCAGGGTTAGAAGCCAGGTGGAGAGGGGGTCACGGGGAACCCGAGTTCCGTGTGCCAGCGCTGCCGCGTGTCCTCCAGCTGCCTCTGCGCCAGCTGCCTCTGCCTGCGCAGCCTCTCCACCAACTCCCTTTGCACCCTGCTGCTGGACCCCATGGCCAGGGGGAGACGGGGGTCCACTTTCCTCTGCAAGGCAAGCGACATGGGGTCAGGCTTCACAGTGCATGTGGGTACCCTGGGGACGCTGGACACCCCATGTGCTTCCCGCTGCAGCTCAGGATGCTGGGTTCACATTCTCTGCAGGCTTGAAACCCTGCATCCCAAAGGCAATGTGGGGAACGGGGTGCTGAGGGGAGCAGCGTTACGGTGTTCCTGATGAGGGGAGTCAGGAAGAAGGGGCTGGGGCAGGACGGTCAGGCAGTGCAGGAGGACACAGGCACATTCTGGACAGTTCAGGTTTTGAAGACATCAGAGTGTGTGCACAGCCTAAGATGGCCACCCCGTCCCTTAGTGATGTGACCTTACGGGACCTCATGTATTCTGCACTATTCAGCCTGCTGACTGGAAGTCACTGAGTTGCGTGTGACTGTGTTGGTGAATACGCTGTGGTTAAGGTATGTGGTGGGAAATTCAACCAAGAGCACTCACTGACGGACTAAAAACACTCACTCCCTCCAGACAACGGGAACAAGACCACAGACACAATTCTGGGCTTTTCTATGGTCTGTCCCCACCTTCCTCCCCCCACCCCAAAACTGCCTTGTTTTACAAATGGATCAAGTGTCCAGAGGGAACAGAACTAAAGACGTTTTCCAAAATAATACATAGATATCATTGATTTGTATCAATCTATGCACCCATCTACCCACCCACCCATCAATCTATCCATTCACCCTTCACCTACCCATCTATCCACCCACCTGCCCAGCCGCCCATCCACTCACCCACCCACCCCTCCTCCTTCCATCTGCCACCCATCCCCTAGTTCCTGATTCCTCTGGGCAGGCAGTGGGTGAGAGGCTGTTCCAGAACATGGACTATGGGTTGAGGTGGGAGACCCACCCTTGCTTCTGAGGAGGTGCAGGGGCACCTGAGAGGGGGTACCCAGGGCTATGGGAGCTGAGGAGTGACGGAGCCACCCCTGAGCTATGGCTCAGCCTGCTGGTCAGGCAGCACCTTGGCAAAGGGCAGGCATGCCTGGGGTGGCATCAGCTGCATGTGCCTGGGGCCTGTGGATCCTCAGCAGAGGAGGCCCCAGGGTGGCACCGACCTCACAGTGTCCAAGGACCCAGGGGACCTGGAGGATTACCCAGGGCTCAGTTTCACAGAGGAAAAGGTGTGCTTTGAGATGCGGATCAAGAGGTAGAAAACAGAAGCCACTACTCCCCCACCCCAGCCCTAAGCTAACCAGAGGCTAGGCAGAAGGGACTTAACCACAGAGGCCCTCAGACAGCATCGGGCCCCCCCACCCCCATGGACGCACCCTGTACTGCAGCCGGTGCCGCCGCCCTGTCACATGCATGTCCTTGGCATTGAGGTCATTGAAGTTGCATTCGCACAGCTTGCAGTGGAACCGAATCACCTCCCCTTTATCGTCGCACACCTGGGACACAAAGTTATGGTTGTGCATGTGCCAGGCTTGAGGCCCAGGAGGAGTACAAGGGATGCCACCGATGTCCTGGGCACTAAGCCGTCCCTTGTGGCCAGGCAGAGTCGTGCCTGCTGAGGAGGGAGCCGTATAAACACCAGCCTCAGCGTGGGCTCGATGGTGGGGATGGGCTTTCCCAGTCTGGTGTGCAACTTCAGGACCTGGAATGGAGCCCATGCCCTGTCAGATCAGTCCTCAGGCACCAGGCGAAGGATCCCTGGGCTGTGGGTGCGCTGTGGAAGGGGGTGCAGTGGACCTGCCCCTGGGGACCCCACCTTTCTCTGGCTGCCCTGAAATGCCTCCTGCTTTCTGGAGCACCACTCTCTGCAGAACAGCCTTCACAAGCCAGGGCCCTCTCTCCTGCTTCTAGGCCCATTGCTTGGGCAACTGTGGCATCTCTAGTTCTCCACATCGCACTGGCTCCCGATGACACTCTCCCTCCAGTTCTACTATGTCAGCAGCCATCTGTCTCTGTCTCCCAAGTCCCAACCCAGTGCTCCAGCCCAGAGAGGGACTGTGTGTGTGTGTGTGTGTGTGTGTGTGTGTGTGTGTGTGTGTGAGGTGGATATGTGGTTGGGGTCACCAGCTAAAATGGATATGTGCACAGGCTCCTGGGCACACAGCCATGTTCTGTGTAAGACATGCATGTAGCTAGGCATCATGGTACCTACCTGTAATCTCGGCACGTGGGAGGCAGAGGCAGGAAGATCAAGAGGTAGAGGTCAGTCTGAGCTGCATAGGGAGTTCCAGGCCACTGTGTGTGCACACTGTGTGTCCACTATGAGATACAGAGTGACACCCTGTCTCAAAAAGAATTTAAAAAAAGTGTAGGCCTTTCTCTGTTGACACCGACTTCACTGCCAGCCCCTCTCTGGCCGTGGCATTTATGTTCTTGGCCTTTGGTTCCATGCTGTAACTGCTGCTTACCACTGTGTTCGTCTTCTTAGCCACCCGGCCATCATAGCATTTGATGGGCTGAAGATTGATTACAGGAACCCTTTAGAGCCAGGCACCAGTGGATCACGCCTGTAATCCTAGCTACTCAGGAGGCAGAGATCAGGAGGATCACAGTTCAAAGCCAGCCTGGGCAAGTAGTTCTTGAGATCCTATCTTGAAAAACCCATCACAAAAAAAGGGTTAGTGGAGTGGCTCAAGTGGTAGAGTGCCTGCCTAGCAAGCATGAGGCCCTGAGTTTAAGCCCCAGTACTCCAAAAGTAAAAAATAGAAAAATATTTTTAAAAAAAGAATTTGTAAGAGCCAGGCGTTGGTGGCTCATGCCTGTAATCCTAGCTACTAAGGAGGCAGAGATCAGGAGGATTGAGGTTCAAAGCCAGTCCAGACAAATAGTTTGCGAGACCCTATCTCAAAAAAACCCATCACAAAAATATGCTGGTGGAGTGGCTCAAGGTGTAGACCCAGTACTACAAAAAAAAAAAAAAAAAAAAAAAAGCTAGTAGCAGACTCAGAACCTGGGCTGAAAGCTTTAAATCAGGTTTCCTTCTCTAAAAGTAAACAGTTTCTTAAGAAAGCATCCTGCAAGCATCAGGCATTTAGCTGCCGTGAAAGAAAGCTTGCTTTTCCATTTCAGACCTCAGATCCCAGCTGCCTGAATGACCTCACTGCTAGGACATGGAGGAGCTCCACGTGAGAGTTGCCATCCAGGGTTGCTGTGCTCATAGTATCTGATGCTCTGACCTGGCGCAAAATCCGGGAGTCTGTCCTTGCAACCCTAAAAGTGAGGCAAACCTCAGCTCCCCGCATCTCCTGTGCCCCCTAACCCAACGTGCTTTGATAATGCCAATGGAGGGAGAGTAAGCCCCAAACACCCAAGAAACTTGCGCCATCTGTTGGTTCTGGGGAGAAAAAAAGAGGCAGAGATTGGGGCAGGGCAGGGAATGAGGCAGAAGACAGACAGCTAGCTCACTGTGTAATCTTGGAACTTTGGAAGCATTTTATTTTATTTTTTTCAGACAGAGTCTCATTATGCAGCCCAGGCTGGACTATAACTGGAGATCCTCCTGCCTCCACCTCCCTTGTGCTGGGATCACACGCGTGCATTGCCACGCCCAGGTGGCTTTTTTTTTTTTTAACAGAATAAAAAGCCTGTCCCACCTGATTACTGTTATTCAGGAGGTCTGTCAGCCCCGGACTGAAGTCTCAGTGAGGACAGCGGCGTTAGCTGAGCCCGTGGGGAGGCACCAGCCAGGGCTTTGTCTGAATTGCCTCGCTCACCCTGACCCAGAGAGAAGGAGCAGGTGCTGACTGCCCCACTGTCCACACCAGGAGCCTTCCCAGGAGGACCAGGGACTCACGTCCCTTGGAAGAGCTGACTCAGACCCAGATCTGACCCCAGCATCCCTTGCTCTGCTGTCAGCCACCCTGAAGACAGTCCTGGGATTGAAAAGCCACTTGCTAGGGAAAAGTATGAGAAAGATTACAGCCCAGTGCCCAAGGGAGGCGGTCATGTGAGACAGTGGACCCCATGCCCCATGGGGGGGTGTGATTTGGGGGCCAACAGACTGGAATGGTCCATGTGACGATACCAGAATCCGATGCTCAGGTCCCTCACAGACAGCAGATGTGGTTTGACGTCAGTGCCGCACGCACAGCTGTCACACCGCATCATTTGGGGATGATAATGAGAAAAATGCCCGTCCATACACGCTCAGTACAGAGGTAATTCTTTAAATACAGTTTCTGCCCACAGTTGATTGAATCCACTGATGGGCCCTGTGCTGTGCAGGCTGACTGTATACAGTGGTGGTGGCCTGGATGGGTGTGCACACTCATCCTCTGGCATTTCACACTTGTCCTGAGCACACACTGGACACCTGGGGACTTTAGTGACCACAAGGCTGTTCCTGTCACCCTCAACCCCTGTGGAAGACTCACTGCCTAGTCAGAAAACAGTGGAAAAACCCAGGGCCACATGGTGTATCCCAGGCAGTGCTGAGGGACGCACAGAGCAGGGGGAGCATGGAAGTTTCCATGCAGGAGCCGGGGAGCAGACCGCCCGAGGGAAAATGGACTCTCCTCCCTCCTTTCCATACTTCTGTCCTCCTGGCAGCAGGGGCTCCTCTTGAAGCCTGATCAACCGTGTCACCCTGCTGCTCAAAGCTCTCCCAGAGCTCCACACCGAGGACCTGCTTCCCCTCCAGAGTCTGCTCGGTCCATTCCTCACCCCAGCAGGTGGCTGCTCACATGTCACCTGCTGCACCAAGCCTTCCTGGTGCTCCCACAGTCCCCCTGGCACAAATCCCAGGGTTCCTGAGTCTCAGAACTGAGGTGCACAAGGCCCGCCATGCTGCAACCTCACTAAGACTGCAGTAGCATCTGACAGGTGGCGGATGCTGGGTGAGTATTCATGGATCACGGGGCACAGGGTATGGGCACAGAGGGAATGACGTCACATCAGCCTCACAGCCTCCTCCCCAGTCCCAGTACTGCAGGTGCTGTGATGACCCCATGAGGATTCTAACCCTGCACACGGAGCAGAGTGGCTACCCAGGGGAACAACAGGTACAGGAGGCCACCCGCCCTCTGCGTATAGCCCTGGGGAGGTTTGTGTCTCTCCAGGGAAAACAGGTGTGCCCTGCCTGCTACCAAGGGGCAAGTTCTCAGGGATTGATGCTTTGCTTCTTAAGGAGAGTTTATTAGTCAAAAAGTGGATTAAGGCATGTACGCTGGTGGCTCACACCTGTAATTCTAGCTACTTGGGAGGCTGAGATCAGGAGGATTACAGTTTGAGGTCAGACTGAGTAAATAGTTCAAGAGACTCCATCTCAAAAGGAATAAAAAAACAGAGCAAAATGGACTGGAGGTGTGAGATGTGGCTCAAGTGGTAGAGTGCCTGCTTTGTCAGTGAAAAACCCTTGAGTTCAAACCCCAGTCCTACCAAAAACAACAAAAAAAAAAGTAGATGAAGAATGTGATGGCTGGGTGATGTGGTGCTTGCTTGTAATCCCAGTATTAGGAGGTGGAGGCAGGAGGATCTCAAGTTTGAGGTCATCCTGAGCAAAGTTAATGAGACTCTGATTCAAAAACAAAATACAGGGGAGGGGTGGGGGTGGGGGGAGGTAGCCCAAACAATGTATACACATCAGTGAGTAAAACTGATAAAATAAAAAAAAAAAACCCAAAATACAAACAAAAGGACTGGGGCCTGGTTCACGTGATAGTGTTTGCCTTACATGTTCCAGCCCTGGGTTTAAACCCCAGTCCAAAAAAAAAAAGATGCAAGAAAGGGTATACTCAAAAAAAAAAAAAAAGATGCAAGAGAAGGGGAGGAGGGCAGGGCGTGAGGTGGGGAACAGATGCTGGGGGCTCAGGCAGGAGTTCAGGCAGGACAGGTGCAGCTCGTGGCCGCCAGGTGGTGCTCGGAGCTGCTGAGGTTATGATGTGACTGATCCTGAAGGAGACAGAAAGCATGGTGGAGTGTGTCAGCCTTGGTGACACAGGCTTGGACGAGGACTTGCTCAAGGCCTCTGATTGGCTACGGAGTTGTGATGTGGGCAAGGAGCTGACTGGACTTGTACCAAGGGAACTGGGGGGCACAGCCTGCAGACATCCATGCCCTGATCCCTGGAACCCACGAAGATGTCACCTTATTGGGAAGGAGCTTTGTGGATATGACGGTGTTTGGGATCTTGAGGTGGGGTGACCCTGGGTTATCTGGGAGGCGGGAGGCCACAGGTTGGTGGTAATGGAGTGAAGGGGCCACAGGTAAGGCAAGCCCTGTGCTGGAAGGACAAGAGGAACAAGGATGCATCCCAGAACCACAGGGGGAACCAGCCCTGCTCGCGCCTGGAGCTTCCTACAGGGACACTCATTCTGGATTTCTGACATCAGAACTCAGAGATGGTAAACTGGTGTGGTTTCGAGCCATGAAGTGTGTGGTCAGCTGTCACAGTGACAGGAGACACACACAGATGCAGGAAGCCTGAGGGACACAGGAGGCTCCTGAGGGTGGAGGACTGGGCTGGAGGGAGGGATCACAGGTACAAAGCAGGGCTGGACGGCTGTTCTGTAAGGACCAGAGAGAAAATGCAGAGTCTGGAACTTTCTAGACGATTCGGACCTGTACAAAGCCAGGCTTCAGAGTGCAGGTCGGAGGCCAGTGGAGGGAGCGAGTGGCTGACATTCAGGATGCTTGAAGCCCAGGTTCTGGAGGGCACAGCTGTGCACACCTGGGAAGAACTGAGGATGGCAACAGGCACATGGCTGGGGAGTCCCTCTCCTTGTCCCTCCTAGCAGTCTCCAAGGACTCAGTGGGGAAGATGGGGATGCGGCAGAGTCAGATACCCTGGGAGACAAACTGGGGCTGAGGGGGTTGTGGCAGAAGGAAGGATGGGGAGACACCCCCCCCCATTCCCTGCTGTGTGGCAGGAGAGTGGAGAGTAAGGCCAGGAGGCTGGAATTGTGGGGAGTTGGGGTTTCCCATACCAACTTCAGTTTTTCCTGTATTTGACAGTGGCTGCTTGGCTGGTGGGGGAAATCTCCACAGGCCAGGGGAGCACAGCTTTCTCTGCAAACCAGGCACTTGACACCCCCCAGCCAAACCCCCTGCTCAGACATCCCAGTGCCGGTGTCCCCATCTGTTCCCATCTGGTCTGCATAACTCTTACAGAACACTAATTACTGCACAGAGCACTAATGATGAGGAACAGATATTTGTTTCTCCCGGTTTGGTTCAGAGGCGGAAGTGCAAGGTAAAGGCACTGGACCTGGGTGTCTGGGGAGGGTCTTCTCACCGTGTCCTCATGTTGGGGGAGAGCAGCGTGGCAGTGAGCTGGGAGCCAGTGCTGCAGAAGCCTCTTCACTAAGTCCCATTCCTGGGGTCCTCCTGGCCTGGTCCCTCATCCAATTTCAGCACAACACTTGACTTCTGAGGAGCGCAGCCAAACCACAGTAGCTGGGCCCATCAGCCAGGGCCACCCTGCAGGACAAAGGCTCCAGGATTATGCAGGCGGGACCCTGGGGTGGCTCACTCTGGCTTTCCTGGGGAAACCAACCCCATACAGGCCATGACTGTTTCCCCCTCATGCCCTCTGCTGCTTCCTGAGCTCCCAATGTCCCCCTATGGCCCCGAGGGGTGAGGCAACTCCTCCTCTCTGGAAGTGTCAGGAACAGGGTGCTGCCTCGTCCTTGGTACATCACTTGGTCACCCCATAAACCACAATCCTGTAGGTACAAAGGACACCTCAGAGCAGGCAGGGGTGAAAAGAGGCTGAGGATGTGAGTGACACTGGTGGGGACAGAGTTTCAGGGTTAGGAGCTGGCACAGGGCTGGTGTGGGATATGGGCCAGGACCGCTTGGCTTCCAGGCCCAGCTCTGCCCACTCCCAGGTGGCAGGTTTTTCTCAGCCTCAGTTTACACACTTGTACAAGAGGGACAGCTGGTAAGGTGTTGGGATGGCATGACCACTGGGTGAGAGCTCATGACATGAGGCCTGTAGGAATTGGGACTCCTTTTAAATGCTCCCCATTTTTTAATGTCAGTAATGAATTCAATGAAAGCAAATGTGTGGCTCAGTAGGCTGGGTGGGAATAAGAAGTCCCAGTTTGCTCTCAGTGAAGCCTGCCCTTAACCAATGGGTGGTCCTTCTCTGCAGCTGTGGTTGGTGGTCACCTGTTGCTAAGGGCAGGGCACCGCCACACTGTAGCTACTGTCTCCATAACAGCAAGCACCAGGCTGGCGACCAGCTTGGAAGGGAAGCTGGTCTGGCTTGGGTCACTCCTGGTCCAGGACAAACAGTACTTCAGCAGGTGCCAACGTCCGTCCACACATCTTATCTACCGTTCTCATCTTCGGGCTCCAGGCTCTGAGTGGCTTGGATGGCTTTTTGCTCTGTTTGTCTGGGAGGAAGCCCAGCTTTTCTGGGCACATCTTTCTTCTAGATTAGATCCTAGAGTGCAACCATGGAGACCATGTTTGTCACACAGTTGTTAGCAGAAGGTCAGGACAGCTACAGTTATCTCAATTCTTGCATTTGATGAAAGATTTCAGGCAAGACAAGAGGCAGAGGAGTAAAAGTGTAATTTATTAAAATAGAAAGGCACTTTCAGAGGCGAAAGTGGGTTCTCTCAGAAAGAGAGGTAGAAGACAACAATTGCTTCTACTCCAGCACAGGTCTGGTTGGAGTTTAAGGGGCTTGGACATCAAGGGCCTCCATGGGACAGCCTGTAGCATTACTGGGAGGATGGTGGCTTGAAAGAGCCAGGCAAAAAGGTAGCAAGGCCCCATTTCAACAAATAAGCTAAGTGTGGTGGCACACGCCTGTGATCCCAGCTATGTGGGAGATATAAATAGGAGGATAAGTGCCCAGACTTCTCACGGCCAGCGTGAGTAGTTCCGTTGACCTGACTGGCGGCAACTGGGGATTAAGAAAAAGACACGAAGACAGACAGAGAGAAAACTGGGATCGGGTGGGTCTGACACTTCTGATGAGAGATGCCGGCAACCCCCTCCACCTCCAAGTGCATTTATTTATACAGCATGTATGAGAAAACGGAGTGAAGTGCAGGTCGAGTTCTCATGGGTCCAATTGTGTAGGTGGCAGGAACAGAGCAGCTGTGGTATGTTGTTATTTGGTACAGACTATCCTGACTATGTCAGCATGTCCTGTTTTCCCTGCAAGGCAGCCTCGCTAAACCTTGCCTCCCCTTGGCTGAGTCCATGCCTATCAGCTAAGAGGCCCTTGACAGGGCTGTGCTCATATCAAGGCTGCCTTCCACTGCCTCAGTCTCCCACATCTCCTCCCTTTTTATTTCTTAAATGTTCTCAGTGCAGACTGCTGTTCAGTCCAAGGAACTGATTCTGGATTGCTCAGCATCCGACTAAAAAGGTACAAAAGCAGATTAGTGGCAAGACTCCTATTCCTATAAGGTACCAGAAGGAATGTTTAAGGATGTTGAATGGATCAAAACCTTGCAGCTCACATAATACAGTTTTTGCCATGTCGGCAGGAGGAATGACCTGGTCATATGCATTGCCAATATCTGTAGTCTGAGGTGTTGCAAATTTAAGGTATCACTGCTGTGTTCCCAGGCTCCCATTACGTGAGATTTGATGCTATGCCAAGGATACTCCAACTCATTGTAGAGAGCAGCAATGATACAGATAGCTGGAAGCCTGCATGACATGGGAGGTCCTGTCTGAATTTTATAGTTTGTAGCTCATCCCCCAAAGCGAGGTGAGCCACCTCCAAGGTATTTAAATGGACATCAGTACTTTTGTCTATAGACACTTGTTGTTGGAGGGCGTAGGTGACATTCTGGGTGAGTGTGTTAACATAATGGGCATTTTGTATATGTTTAGACAAAGCCACAGATGCTGTGGTCATAGTGGTGACAGCAGTTATGGCGGCCACTATGCCTGCCATAAGACCTGTAACTCTCTTCTCTCTCACTAATAGGCTTTTTACTTCTTTTGTAACCTGTAGGCCTTTGTCATGGTACCAAGGACCTATAAAATTAGTGGGTACCAGAAAATATGGTATATTCCTTACTACTAAGACTGCCTTTGTTGCAGGTGCTGGTGCAGGCTATTAGATTGCAAGTTAGGCAATTTATCTCATATATGGAGCCATTTTTTATAATGTTTAGATCCCCCACGACTAGAGCAAAAGGATGTTGTACACAGGCTTGGAGGTCTTTCTCGTCTGCTCCACCAACTCTAAGGTCATCCAAAGACCAACTAGTAAAGTTGAGTAACTCCATAGCAGCAGTCAGTTTCCATGTATCTGTTTGGATGTTCCCGCCATCAGGGCCCAAAGGGGTGGTCCAGTATCTAGTCACACTGGTTTCTTAGCTAGCATTTCTGGACCAATAGACAACAGTGGCTACACTGAGATTAAAGAATGTACTACGAGGGAACAGGTGTTGCTCCCATGCAGCCCCTTTGCCAGGATGATACTGGGTCTGTTTGGAGTGACACTTGGGAAAGTGCAGTCAATGTGTGGCATTGAACTGCTCAGTGGCATTGAAGCCCAGGAATTCTAATTTTTAATCTACATAATGGGTGCCATTCCACAAAAGGGCGCTCCTCCAGGTGGGCGCTGTAGGAAAACACCATTGTAGTGAGCCTAAGCATAACGGCACCAAAGTGAATTGTCCTGTGAAACTGTAGGAACTGAGTGTGGGAGTCATGCGCCCATTAGACTGGCCTCCCACCAACTCTGAATCATTGCTGTAAACCGGTACATTTGGTCCTTTCCATGTTGTTGTTTGAAGCAGCAGTGGGTGAGGTGTAAATGTCCATGTTGCTGGGTTTGGGCCACTGAGCCACTTACCTGTAGGGTGATTGCTAGCATGGCCAAGAAAAAGGCCACGGGGCTGCCTGCCAGCCCTGCACCTCTGATCACATCACCTGCCATCCTTGTCAGGCACTTGATTTGTCCCCAACTGGGTGGGCCCACTGTCAGTGTTTGTCTCACCAGCAGCAAGACATTTGACTCCTGGGCTCAGCTGCAGGGGCGGGGTGAGCAGGATAGTGCTCCTGCAGTGGCGGGGGGCAGGAATGGGGCCGGGCCTGGCTAGGTCTGAGCTCTTTCAGGAGGTGGTGGGTCCAACACTGCAGCTCTGCCAATACCCACCTTGACTTGGTCACTCTTAGCCTGTTGGTTCCCAGCAGTGGAGCCACGCTCCACAAATCCCATTCCTCCCCTCCGACACTGAGGGCTTATCTCGGGGAGTCAAGTTGGATACCAAAGAGGAGAATCTTTGTTTATGTGATGTAGTAGGAACCAAACAATCTCTAATCATAGACCACAAACCAAAAGTAAAAATGGGCATGCATTCCAGCCCCTCAGCCATATATCGTGCCGTCAGCCTGTCTCCTAACTTGTTCAATGTTTCTAAATTTACAGTGCCCTCCTCAGGAAACACAGGCAGGTATCCTGTGCAAAATCTAATAACTGCATAAGCTGAAGCAACCTAACTTTATTTCCTCTAGTCTTAAGCATTGCCTTCAGCATTTGTACATAGATATCTCTTTCCTTTAAGCTGTTTCATCCCATTGTTTTACACCTGACTCTATCTTTTTGTGCTCTCCCCCTTACCTTAGTCTACGATGTGTGTCACTCAGAGAACGTCCCCTCATCTCAACTGTGAGTTCCCCAGTAGTCAGGTTCCTGTTCAGGCGCCACCTCTCACAGCCAGCATGAGTAGGTCCGTTGACCTGACTGGAGGCAACTGGGGATTAAGAAAAAGACTCAAAAACAGATATAGAGAAAGCCAGGATTGGGTGGGTCTGACACTTCTGATGAGAGATGCCAGTGACCCCCCTCTACCTCCAAGCACATTTATTTATAAAGCATGTATGAGAAAGCAGGGTGTGCAGGTCCAGTTCTCATGGGTCCAGTTGCGTAGATGGCAGGAACAGAAAAGCTGTGGTGTGTTGTTATTTGGTACAGACTATCCTGACCAGGTCAGCGTGTCCTGTTTTTCCTGCAAGGCAGTCTCGCTGAACCTTGCCTCCCCTTGGCTGGGTCCATGCCTATCACCAAGAGGCCCTTGACAGGGCCGTGCTCCACCTGACAAGGCTTTCTTCCACTGCCTCAGTCTCCCACATAGATTGGCCTGGGCAAAAACAGAAGACCCTATTTGAAAAATAACTAAAGTGGCCAGGCGCCAGTGGCTCACCCTGTAATCCTAACTACTCAGGAGGCAAAGATCAGGAGGTTCGAGGTTCAAAGCCAGCCTGGGCAAATAGTTCACAAGACCCTATCTTGAAAAAAACCCATCACAAAAAAAAGGCTGGTGGAGTTGTAAAGGTGAAGGCCCTGAGTTCAAACCCCAGTACTGGAAAGAGAGAGAGAGAGACGGAGAGAGAGAGAGAGAGGGAGAGAAAATAACTAAAGTGGGACTGGAGATATGGCTCTAGTGGTAGAGCACATGCCTAGCAAGTGCAAGGCCCTGAGTTCAAAGCCTAGTATTGCTAAAAAAAAAAATAAAGTCCAACAGCCTACAAATGTTGGGATTCTCTGATGCTCAGAAAGTACTTTCCAAGGGGCTGACTGATTGCTCATGCCTGTAATCCCAGCTACTCTGGAGGTTCACTGTTTGAAGCCAGCCCAGGCAAAAAACAAGATCCTATCTCAAAAAAAACCCAACACACATAAGGGCTGGCAGAGTAGCTCAAGTGGTAGAGTGCTTGTCTAGCAAGCATGAGGCCCTGAGTTCAAACCTCAGTGCAGCCAAAAAAAAAGAATGTAGCCCTAAGCCACAATGTGACTGGGTCCTAAATCACCAGGGCAGGAGCAGGTGGCAGTAAGAATGGCCATCACCTGGGCTCCAGTGGCAGATGTGACCTCAGGCTGATGAGGTCAAGGCTGGGTCAGCCATCTCAACCCTCCCGAGGCTCCGGCACAACCTACGGCAGGCAGAACACTCAGTCCTTCCACCCGCTACCACAGGGACCCACACCAGTTATTGCCCGAGCCTCGCTGTCCTCATCAGCAGATGGGCGTCACCTGTCCTTGGGCCTGTCTGGGAGTGTGACTTCGGGACTGGACAGACACCAGGGCCAGTGTTACCTGGGGAGAATGATCCCTGCTGGGGTTACTGGTGCCAGTCAAACTCAGAGGGCCTCCAGCCACCTGCCCTTCTCTGGAGAAGGGACACTGCTCATGAATGTTGAGTGCTGAGGAAACAGCTCAAGGACCCTGTCACCCAGCCCGCCTGGATGGTACCAGGGGAATTTAACTTTTTTTTTTTTTTTTTTTTTTTTGCATTGCTGGGGTTTGAACTCAGGGCCTTCATCTTGAGCCACTCCACCAGCCCTTTTTTGTGACGGGTATTTCGAGACAGGGTCTCATGAACCATTTGCCAGGGCTGGCTTCGAACCGCGATCTTCCTGCCTCCTGAGTAGCTGGGATTACAGGTATGCACTCGCGCCCACCTCAGCCTAGAGTTCGGATTTACAGAAAAACAAGCGAATGCGGACAGACACTGCCCCCGGGCCGCTACTCACCGCGCGGCTTTCCTGGTCGGGCCGGTGCGCGAGGCGAGAGAGGGGCCGCCGTTACCTGGACAGCGGGCCGGGGCCCTGCGTGAGGCGAGAAGAGCTGCTGGCCGCCATATCCGCGTCCTCTCTGAGCCGGCGGACAGTGACGTCACCGGCCCCGCCCCCGAGCGTGCGTCCCGCCCGGCGCTCAGGCCCCGCCCCTACTCGGAGCCCCGCCTTTCCTTTAACCACCCAGATGCGAAGGTCTCTTGCTCAAGCCCCGCCCCTCCATAAACCCCGCCTCTTACTAGAGTCCTATCATTCTTCTCACACCTGAGATAGGCAGGTCTGTGCTCAAGCCCCGCCCCACAGTACAAGCTCCGCCCCTTACCCAGAGCCCCCTCCTTTCCTTTCACCACTCAGATATGGGAATCTCTAATCGAGCCCCTCCCCCGACTCAAGCAAAACCCTTACTAGAGTCCTACTTTTTCTTTACTCAGATGTGAGCTCTCTACTCATGGTCCCCACTCCATACTAAAAGCCTGGTTGTCCCTTATTGGAGTCCCCCCCTTAACTTTAGCTACTCTGATGTGAGGATCTCTGTTCAAGCCCCTCCTCTTGTCATAACCCCGCCCCTTGCTCGTAGCCCCATCCAGATGTCAAACATTTGCTTTTTTAATTATGGAATATTACAGAATATTACAGTACCTTCGCCAACCATGGCCGGGTGGTGTCCCTCTGTCCCCTTACATTAAGCAGGCACAAGGCTACTTAATTCTTGGACAGACACCGTAGGATCCCCTGTGCCAAGGGGAGCCCCACCGGTGACTTAGTGGATGGCATGCTTCCATCCGTGCCTTCTGACCATGTGTGGCCACTGGGAATGGTCCGGCCGGTCTGGCGAACGCAGCTCCCCGCCATGCCCTGGCTGAAGTCCAGCGTGGTAATCACAGTGGCCTCCCCCAAGGCCTTGCAGTCTAATTAGTAGCGAAAGCAGCTCTGTAGAAGGCAGGTCTGCTTCAGTGCTTTCTCTGGACTACACAGTATCTTTTCTCCTATTATTTATTGCAAGCAGTGCTAAATGATTTCTATGTCCCATCTTAGCTAGTCCTCACAACAGCCCTCAGAAGTCGATTCTCATTGTTTTGTTGTATAAAGTTGCCACGAACATTGAATTAGTGAAAACTGACCATCGCTCCTGGGGGAAACACAGGGCTAGGTTCCTGCCAGCCTAGGGTCACAACATTTTCATCAACTAACCAATCAATACATAACCCTGTTTTATGTGTATTTCTATTTAAAGACACCTATTTAACATACACGATCAATTTGTTCACATTGATTTCACAGCTAACAGCATTATAGCTCATGCCTGAATGAAAATTTTCTAACACACGTGATTTTCTGTGTGAGGCACATCACAGCCTTCTTGCATTTAACAACACTAGACAGCACTTCACCACCATAGTTGGGTCTATTTGAAAACAGTCAGATCACTA